>NC_069500.1:1012129609-1012729609 GCF_027579735.1 Bombina bombina
AATAATCTTATGTTTAAAGAGAAGATTTCAAAAATACTATTTCACTTTTCCCTGCATTAAAAGGCATTGTAAGTATGCAAACGAAAGCCATTAACTTTAGTGCTTTAAGTGTTATCTTGGCCTAGGAGGTGGCTGTGTTAGGGATTGAAACAATGTTGCTTTTTAAGGAGTGGGCTGCATCTTACCTTATAAAAGCCAGTGTAAAGTAATCCTCCTCCTCTTTTTCTCTGGATCTTGTTGCTGTTTTTCCCTCCCTCCATCCCTGTTTTGGTTTGTTGCAGGAGGCCACCTGGAGCTCTTTTAGTCTCCATAGTTGTCATGGCTGGGGTATGCACATTCGAGCTAACTCAAAGTTAGCCCATAGACTATAATTTTGGCCTGTTGGGTTAATGTTTTGTGGTACAGCTGGCATTACCTGGTCCCTTATTATGTAACAGGAATAATTTTTTTTATATGCAAGCACCCTTACAGGTGGGGTCAATAATTTTTCCGCAGCCTATTGGTGTGAAAGCCGAGCTAATGGAAGGGGCAAGATGCAGCAGGTCAAAGCCAGCTGGCTCTCGTCTCCTGCTGGCTGGTGGGTTTTTACAATTTTTGTTGCAGGTCCCTGTCCTTGCTTCACTTGGGTCCTATTTTAGCCTAAGTTATTGGACCTCTTGCGTCGCCCCATTTTTTTGGTTTGTCTAAAAACAAAGTTTTATGCTTTTCAGCATTTCTGTATTTAATAAACGCTGCCGTATTGGCCTTCTCTCCAGCTCCTATCTTGTTCTGTCATTATTTAATTAGAGAAATGTTTTAGGAAACTCAGGCACCTTAAAATGGACAAGTTTAACACTTTTAAAATACAGCAGGTTTGGTAGATATATAAGACAACATATATTTTCATCACATGTAGCTTATTTAGAGCAGGATGCAGCTAGCTCTCCTCACTTTTATATTGTACAATTACTTTTATCAAACCCATAAGGCATCAATTTTCAAACTGTTAAAATCTAAACTTTCTTTTCACAAAATCTCTTAAACTCATAGAAAAATGTTTGCAAATTATCTTATCTGCCACTAATAACTGCAACACTTTTCTTAGCACTGCATTGCAATCCTCTCTGATTTCTGAAGGCTAAGATACATTTAAATACATAACCTCGCAGATTTAAAATGAAACCAAGAGTTCCATTTGATATGCAGCAATAATCTAAAAACTATTCAGAAATTTTCAGAGCATTTAACCTTTTCACTTCCTAAGGAACATATATTATTTTGAAATATAATGACTGACATTGACTAAGTGTTTATTAATCTTTGAATATTGTGCAACCTGAATCAGTCATTAGAAGAACAGAGAGAGAACATAACACTTGACAACCTGTGTATTTTTTGTCTCCAAAAGGAATCTCCAGTTCACTGTGCCCAAATTTAGGGCATAGGAAATTACTTGATATTGGGATTTGACCTGAGATGTGATTAGCCAGTTTCTACTATTGCATGCTGGTAGATGTAGTACTCTCCTATTTTATTATATTTGGCTGTGGACTACAGCTGCCCATCTCTTAATGATAAGTTTACATTGAAGAGACAGGAAGAGGATGGTCTACAAATACCCTTGCTGTATGGGTCAGTTTACGAATTGTCCATAAATATGCAAGAGAGAAAAAAACAAAGGGAAATAAAATGTGTTTTAAGATGGTTTTTCAAGGATGCATGATTCTGTTTATAAAGGCAGAAACATTAAATGAAAATGACACTACCTAAATAAATAATACTCATAATAATTAAGAAATTGAAAAGTAATAGTAAGAAAAACATTAAAAGAATATGAATAATAAAAATAATAATGATATCATTATTCTCTATATAAATCCCATTTAAACTTTTCCTACAAATTAGGTTGACTATTTCTTATACATTTCTTTTTCTATTTAATCCCACATTCATTTAAATATGCATACATTATACATTATACTGAATTATGCGCAAATCAACATTTGAAATTTACCATTCAATAACAAAATATCACATTCAATAAAAAGAAAATGTTTTATTTATTTTTTTGCAATAACTAATTTTGGATATTTGTCAAACATTCTTTTTGAATATATAAATGTAGCCAACATTCATTATATATATATTAACATTTGCCCATCAGTACATAGCTTATCTAAACCTTCACAGTTGCAGTAAGAAACTGGAATGCAACATGAATTGATCTTCTTTGCTGCCTGCAGTTACCGGCAAGTTGCTCGTCTCCAGATCAATGTTAAAGGGACATAGAACCTAATTTTTTTCTTTCATGATTCAGATAGAGCATACATTTATAAATAACTTTCCAATTTACTTTTATTATCAAATTTGCTTCATTCTCTTGGTATCCTTTTTTGAGGTGAGCCAATGCTAGAGGCATATACCATGCAGCCACTCATCTTTCACCTAGAACCAGTAGAGCTTTGCTACTCCTGAACCAACCTAACAAGAGAATAAAGCAACTTCAAGCATAAAAGTATATCTGAAAGTTGTTTGCATGCTCTATATGAATCATGAAAGTTTAATTTTGGTTTTATTGTCCCTTTAATTTCCTGACTCACAAAATTACTTCTCTTAAAGGTCATTGATATCTTGCAATAAATATAATTTCCTTTTTTTTTTTTTGTAACAAAATTATAATATATGCAAAACAATACACAAAAATGTAGAAAACCCACAAAAATATAAATAAGCATCTGCCAATTGAAATAGATACTCCACGTTTTTTATACAAATATGGCCTTCCTATAAAAAAACATGCATTTGTATATAAATACTCATGATAACAGTGAAGAGCACCCTACTTATTTATAGTATCTACCAATGAACTTAGTGTGGGACAGAAATGTTACTCTCAGCAGATACAGTCTTTGAGTGACTGCGTTGGCCTTTAAATTATAAACAGAAATCAGCCTATAGTGGGGGCAGGCAGGCAGCCCATCTTCTGTGTGCAATATATTTTGCAGAAAATAAACCTTCTAAAAGTTATCCAGTCCTTTCAATATTGCTTTAAAGACACATTACAGCCAAAAAAGGAACTCACGCAGGTGCATTTCACTTTTCAATAGAAGCATTTTTGCAATATACATGAATTAGCAAAAATGCTTCTAATATGTGTACCAACAATTTAAACACAGCACTTGCTTAGAGACCCTAAGGCAGTGTTTCTCAACAGCCGGGCCGCGGCCCACTACCGGGCCGTGACGGCCCTGCTGGTGGGCCGCGACCCAACATTGCCTCCAGACACTCGCTCTGACAGGCCCGCCTTTACACATCTCCTAAATTTTGGACGGGCCTGTCAGAGTGCCACTGCACATGTCAGTTTGCGCACTGTGAGCATGTAGTGGCGGGCGGGCGCACTGTGACCGGGTAGAAGCGGCTGTTGCGTGCAGAGCGTGAAGCATCGGCTCACAGGTAAGTAAGCCCACTGACACCAATGACATAATTACGGCCACTGACACCAATGTGTATTTGTAAACTGTATGTGTGTGTGTGTGTGTATGTATATATATATATATATATATATATATATATATAATATATATATAGATCCCACTGACACCAATGAATTATAAAATATTAACCCACTGTAAACCATGTATATATATATATATATATATATATATATATATATATAATATATATATATATATATATATATATAGATATATATATATATATACAGGTAGCCCTCAGTTTACGCCGGGGTTATGTTCCAGAAGGAATGGTTGTAAATCGAAACCGTTGTAAATTGAAACCCAGTTTATAATCTAAGTCAATGGGAAGTGAGGGAGTTAGGTTCCAGGCCCCTCTCAAAATTGTCATAAGTAACACCTAATACATTATTTTTAAAGCTTTGAAATGAAGACTTTAAATGCTAAACAGCATTATAAACCTAATAAAATAATCACACAACACAGACTTCACTTGCATTTTTCTGCAAACTGTTCTTTCTATGCATTCCAATCTGGACTGATTTATACAAAGGAAGATCTTGTTCCTTTGAAATCTGCTTGATAGCTCAGGTCTGGTTAAACTGATTAATTTCAGCTTGCTTGGCTTAGCTGCAAAACAAGTGGACAGCTCCACCTACTGGCTATTTTAATAAATGCACTGCTTCTCAATGCTTTTCAATAGCAGTCACATGACTGGAAAAAAGGTTGTTATTCTGAAACGGTGTAAATTGAACATTGACACCAATGAATTATCATATAATTAACCCGCTGTTATATATATATTTTATAATTCATTGGTGTCAGTGGGTGAGGGAGGAGAGAGAGAAAGAAAGAAAGAGAGGGAGGAGAGAGAGAGGGAGGAGAGAGAGAGAGAGAAAGAGAGGGAGGAGAGAGAGTGAGAGAGAGAGAGAGAGAGGGGGGGGGAAGGAGAGAGAGAAAGAGAGAGGGGAGGAGAGAGAGAAAAAGAGAGAGAGGGGAGGAGAGAGAGAAAGAGAGAGGGGAGGAGAGAGAGAGAGAGGAGAGAGAGAAAGAGAGAGGGGGAAGAGAGAGATAGAGGGGAGGAGAGAAAGAGACTGTGTGTATACAACCCACTTCTGATGCTTACCGGGCCCTGGACCGGTCCGGCTAAAACTTACCGGGCCTTGAGGTCACTTAGGTTGAGAACCACTGCCCTAAGGGACTAGTAATGACCCATTTTGTTAATTGCTGACATTATACAATCCCCACTGGCACTCTGAGCAGCTGAAGTATTTAAAATGCTGGTGCACTGAGAATATCTAGCTATGCTACACATGCATATGCAGAGAAAAATTCTAATATTAAACCAGAGATATTTTTACTAGAATAATTTTTGCCAATGTATACACTTTGCAAATATGTTTCTATTCAAATATGTAATTCATCTATGTACATTTCAGTTTTCACTGGAATGTCCCTTTAAACCTTAGGCTAGCAAAGGGTCAAACCAAGGAGTTAAATGCAACAGTAACGTATAAAATATTCATGTAGGGTTCACTGGCACAAACAGGCTTCTGTTGTTCAATTTTTATATATATATATATATATATATATATATATATATATATATATTATCAAAATCACTCTTATTAAAGGATATCAGAAAATCAATGTAATCTTGAAGTAAAATGTGAACTGTAATTAATTGTAAATAATTGCTTCATATGCTATTTAAACAATGACAAAATTAAACTGGCATGCTTTAAATAGAACATACAATTATAAACAGCTTTCTAGTTTAGCTTAAAGGGACAGTCTAGTTCTAAATAAACTTTCATGATTCAGATAGAGAATGTAATTTTAAACAATTTTCCAATTTACTTTTATCACCAATTTTGCTTTGTTCTCTTGGTATTCTTAGTTAAAAGTTAAACCTAGGAGGTTAATATGCTAATTTCTAAGCCCTTGAAGGCCGCCTCTTCTGTCAGGGCATTTTGACAGTTTTTCACCACTAGAGGGTGTTAGTTCATGTGTGTCATATAGATAACACTGTGCTACTGCTTAGGCACCTGGAGTTCAGGTGAACCAGCTCTGATTGGCTAAAATGGATGTCTGTCAAAAGAACTGAAATAAGGGGACAGTTTGCAGAGGCTTAGATACAATGTAATCACAGTGGTAAATGTGTATTTATATAACTGTTGTGAAAAACTAGGGAATGAGTAATAAAGGGATTACCTATCTTTTTAAACAATAACAATTCTGGTGTAGACTATCCCTTTAACACATATGAAAAGCAAATATGTGCAGCCACCAATCACCAGCTAGCTCCTACTACTGCATTAATGTTCCTCAGTCGTACTAGGTAAATGTTCTTTAATAAAGCATACCGAGAGAACTAAGTAAATTTGATAATAAAAGTAAAATGGAAAGCTTTTAAGAATTGTAGGCCCTATCTGGGGGTCGATCCGATAAAAATCGTCGCCCGCAAAAGCCGGCGACGCCAATAATTGCGCGGATTTGGTATCCTATATACGGCGTAAGCTAGAAGTTACGCGCGTATATTTCTGCCGTCGCCCGCAGTTTTTTGGGCCATAGGCAGGTATACCAAACCCGCGCAGTTTGGTATCCAATATGCAGCGTAAGGACTTACGTGGCGAAAATGGAGAAAACTTACTCCATTTTCACCTCGCCACAAAAAGCAGCCGTAAGAAGCCTTACGCTGACTATTGGAGCCCCGTAACTCCCTAAACTATCTAGAAAATAAACCTAACACCTAACGCATGCGCAATGTCTATCTCCCTGTCAACCGCGATCTGCTAAAATAAACCTAACACCTAACGCATGCGCAATGTCTATCTACCTGTCAACCGCGATCCCCCCCCCCCCCCGAAATCCCTAATAAAGTTATTACCCCCTAAACCGCCGCTCCCGGACCCCGTCGCCATCTACATAAACTAACCCCCTACTGTGAGCCCCTAACACCGCCGCCATCTATATTAAAATTATTAACCCCTAATGTAAGCCCCTTACACCGCCGCCATCTCTATTAAAATGATTAACCCCTAATTTAATCTACCTACCCCGCCGCCAGCTATATTATCTATATTAACCCTAAGTATATTATAGTTAATATAGTTATTACATTATATATATTAACTATATTAACCCTAATTATATTAGGGTTAATATAGTTACTATAGTATTTATATTAACTATATTAACTCTATCTAACCCTAACTAAATTTATATTAAATTAATCTAATTAATTTATAAACTAAAATATTCCTATTTAAATCTAAATACTTACCTATAAAATAAACCCTAAGATAGCTACAATATAATTAATAATTACATTGTAGCTATGTTAGGGTTAATATTTATTTTACAGGTAAATTGTTAATTATTTTAACTAGGTATAATAGATATTAAATAGTTATTAACTATTTAATATCTACCTAGTTAAAATAATTACCCAATTACCTGTAAAATAAATCCTAACCTAAGTTATAAATACACCTACACTATCAATAAATTAAATAAAGTACAAACATCTATCTAAAAATACAATTAAATTAACTAAACTAAATTACAAAAAAAAACAAACACTAAATTACAAAAAATAAAAAAAAGATTACAAGATTTTTAAGCTAATTACACCTATTCTAAGCCCCCTAATAAAATAATAAACCCCCAAAATAAAAAAAATTCCCTGCCCTATTCTAAATTAAACATATTTCAAAGCTCTTTACCTTACCAGCCCTTAAAAGGGCCTTTTGTGGGGCATGCCCCAAAGAATTCAGCTCTTTTGCATTCAACAAATACAATCCCCCCCCCCCCCCCATTACAACCCACCACCCACATACCCCTATTCTAAACCCACCCAAACCCCCCTTAAAAAAGCCTAACACTACCCCCCTGAAGATCTCCCTACCTTGTCTTCACCACACCGGGCCGAACTCCTGATCCGATCCGGGCGATGTCGTCCTCCAAGCGGCAAAGAAGAATTCTTCCTCCGGCGATGTCATCCTCCAAGCGGCAAAGAAGAATTCTTCCTCCGGCGACGTCTTCCTCCAAGCGGCAGCAAAGTCTTCATTCTTCCGGCGGCATCTTCAATCTTCTTTCTTCGCTCCGCCGCCGCGGAGCATCCATCCCGGCCGACTGCTAAACTTGGAATGAGGTACCTTTAAATTACGTCATCCAAGATGGCGTCCGCCGAATTCCGATTGGCTGATAGGATTCTATCAGCCAATCGGAATTAAGTTAAAAAAATCTGATTGGCTGATTGAATCAGCCAATCAGATTCAAGTTCAATCCGATTGGCTGATCCAATCAGCTAATCAGATTGAGCTCGCATTCTATTGGCTGATCGGAACAGCCAATAGAATGCGAGCTCAATCTGATTGGTTGATTGGATCAGCCAATCGGATTGAACTTGAATCTGATTGGCTGATTCAATCAGCCAATCAGATTTTTTTAACTTAATTCCGATTGGCTGATAGAATCCTATCAGCCAATCGGAATTCGGCGGACGCCATCTTGGATGACGTCATTTAAAGGTACCTCATTCCAAGTTTAGCAGTCGGCCGGGATGGATGCTCCGCGGCGGCGGAGCGAAGAAAGAAGATTGAAGATGCCGCCGGAAGAATGAAGACTTTGCTGCCGCTTGGAGGAAGACGTCGCCGGAGGAAGAATTCTTCTTTGCCGCTTGGAGGATGACATCGCCGGAGGAAGAATTCTTCTTTGCCGCTTGGAGGACGACATCGCCCGGATCGGATCAGGAGTTCGGCCCGGTGTGGTGAAGACAAGGTAGGGAGATCTTCAGGGGGGTAGTGTTAGGCTTTTTTAAGGGGGGTTTGGGTGGGTTTAGAATAGGGGTATGTGGGTGGTGGGTTGTAATGGGGGGGGGGATTGTATTTGTTGAATGCAAAAGAGCTGAATTCTTTGGGGCATGCCCCACAAAAGGCCCTTTTAAGGGCTGGTAAGGTAAAGAGCTTTGAAATATGTTTAATTTAGAATAGGGCAGGGAATTTTTTTTATTTTGGGGGTTTATTATTTTATTAGGGGGCTTAGAATAGGTGTAATTAGCTTAAAAATCTTGTAATCTTTTTTTTATTTTTTGTAATTTAGTGTTTGTTTTTTTTTGTAATTTAGTTTAGTTAATTTAATTGTATTTTTAGATAGATGTTTGTACTTTATTTAATTTATTGATAGTGTAGGTGTATTTATAACTTAGGTTAGGATTTATTTTACAGGTAATTGGGTAATTATTTTAACTAGGTAGATATTAAATAGTTAATAACTATTTAATATCTATTATACCTAGTTAAAATAATTAACAATTTACCTGTAAAATAAATATTAACCCTAACATAGCTACAATGTAATTATTAATTATATTGTAGCTATCTTAGGGTTTATTTTATAGGTAAGTATTTAGATTTAAATAGGAATATTTTAGTTTATAAATTAATTAGATTAATTTAATATAAATTTAGTTAGGGTTAGATAGAGTTAATATAGTTAATATAAATACTATAGTAACTATATTAACCCTAATATAATTAGGGTTAATATAGTTAATATATATAATGTAATAACTATATTAACTATAATATACTTAGGGTTAATATAGATAATATAGCTGGCGGCGGGGTAGGTAGATTAAATTAGGGGTTAATCATTTTAATAGAGATGGCGGCGGTGTAAGGGGCTTACATTAGGGGTTAATAATTTTAATATAGATGGCGGCGGTGTTAGGGGCTCACAGTAGGGGGTTATAGATATAATATAGCTGGCGGCGGGGTACGGGAGCGGCGGTTTAGGGGTTAATAACTTTATTAGGTTGCGGCGGGGTAAAGGAGCGGCGGTTTAGGGGTTAATAGCTTTTTTATTGTTAGGATAGTGAGGGGGGATAGCGGATAGAGGGTTAGACAGTGCGGGCTATGTTAGGGAGGCGTGTTAGACAGTGCGGGCTATGTTAGGGAGGCGTGTTAGACAGTGCGGGCTATGTTAGGGAGGCGTGTTAGACAGTGCGGGCTATGTTAGGGAGGCGTGTTAGACAGTGCGGGCTATGTTAGGGAGGCGTGTTAGACAGTGCGGGCTATGTTAGGGAGGCGTGTTAGACAGTGCGGGCTATGTTAGGGAGGCGTGTTAGACAGTGCGGGTGTTTTAGACTTTAGTCAGGTTTTATAGGCGCCGGCAGATTCTAACGTGGCGCAAGTCACTGGCGACGCCAGAAATTTGTACTTACGCAGATTTCTGGACATCGCTGGTTTGTGAGACTTACGGCACGTTAGCATCTGACGGCGACTTATATGGGATGGCTCGAGTTGCGAGCTGAAACTGCGGGCGACGCCGGTTCCCTCGCTTGCGCCGCAAACTGCGATCGATATCGGATCGCGCCCCTGAATCATGAAAGTTTAATTTTGACTTTAATGTCCTTTTAAAGGAATGGACTTGTGTCTAGTAACTGTTGTCTCTTTGCAGGTACTACAGCTTTATATCTGTTCCTGGTTATGCATCCTTTCATCTTGAGCAACTCACCTAGCCTCAAAACATTTGAAGAAATGCAATTTTTTAATGGAAATAACTACCACAGAGGGGTGGATTGGTAAGACACATGTAATAGTTTGTTGTTTATGTCACTATGTCCACAACTACAAATTTCCATTATTTTTTATCTTGTTTTGTGAATTACACTTGCTTCCAGCATTTTTAGGCTTAAACAAATAAATAAAAATAATATGCAATAATGTGCAAAAAAAAAAAAAAAAAAAAGAAATCCAATTTCTAAAGGCAAAACAAATATAAAGAGAACACTTGACCAAGACACAGATACAAACAAAAAAAACCTTTATAAAAAATAAGGCCAGGGGAATTTAAGTCTAATCAAGACACAATTGTGTTTCTGAAAAACAGAAGCTCTCTTGAGCAAACCAATATGCTACATTATTATAACAACAATAAAACAGGAATGCCTACTTTACGTCTCTAGCAGAAAACCGTTCTCTCATTCCCTCTCCTGTGACTGTAAGATCGTAACTAACCAAATATAAAACAAACTCCCAGATGACTTCTGTGTGTTTCAGACAAGTAATGTTCTGATATTATTTAAAAAGGGAACAATGCACTGACCATTATACTCAGAACTCTGAATGTTATATTTCTATTCTCAAATCAATCATCTTTATGAGGTTTTTCTTTTATAGGTCATTTCAACAAGTTTCACAAGTATGAACTTTATTCCATTAAATCAATGTTGTTTCTACTTTTCTTTCTCATTGATTACTGCCCTAGAATAAAAATTAACTTTTCCTAACCCTAGGAAATAAAATAAGTGCAAGGTACCGCTGGCTTGTGTTGAATTGCAATTGGAAACTTTAATCATTACTTCTGTTATTCTTAGTTGACGTACAATAACTTGTTTTCTTCCAGACAGCTTTTTGGCACACAAATTGAAGTACAGCACGCCATCTATCTAAACAGGGGATTTAAACTCGTTTTTATAAAGAATAGCATTTTACACCAGTCTTAACAAATATGGCAATTAAAGGCACATAAAGGGCAAATTTAAATTTTTATGATTCATACAGAGTGTGCAATATAAAAAGAAATCTTTCTAATTGACTTCTCTTATCAAATCTATTTTGTACACTTGGGGCGTGATCCAATATATGGCGTAGTTTTCGGCGCAAACAAGGTAACCCGCGCCACCCGTAGTTTCACCTCGCACATCGGGGTATTACATATACTGCGCCGTCAGATGCTAAAGTGGCATAAGTAGGACAAACTGCCGTTCTTCCGAAAAGTGCGCAAATACACATTTTACTCGTCGCAAGTAACTTACGCCTGTATTTTGTTCACCTAAAGTCTCAATAAAGAGTAATTTTATGCAAATTAGGCTGACTCGTAAAAATCACCAGCGACTCCATCTAAAAATGCGCAACGTAATTACGCTATTCAAAAGTCATATATAAACCAATGCGCAGCCGCCATTTTCTTCAGTGTGTTTGGATGGTTCGTTGAGCTACAGCACACTACAGTGGAGTGGAGGATTAGTCAGAGTAGAGAGAGAGGCGCAAACAGAGGAGTTAGTTAGGTCGCATTGTTGGTTGGTTAAGCTTGTACACTTACACATCTTTTTACATATTGCACACATATTGCATACATACATATACAAAATACACAACACTTTTTTTTTCTAACACCTCACACATTTTTTTTCAATTTTACAGTGTGATAGACTGAGTGTTTGGTTGTGATTGTGTGTGATTGAACTAGGAGTGAGTGTGAGTGTGTGAGTGTGTGTAGTGTGAGGATGGCAGGGAGAGGTAGGGCGGAGGGGAGGAGGGGAGAGGAGTGGCAGGAAGAGGAGTATTGTAGAGGACAGGAGGAGCAGCGGGGTCCCCATCAGGGAGTAAGTGGAGTGGGTAGAGGGAGAGCTAGAAGGGATGATTGGAGGGGAGATGCCGAGAGCCCCAGAGACCAGGCACATCAAGGAGAGGGACAGAGGGTGCACATGGGGACAGAAGGGGGAGGAGGGAGAGGATAGGGAGAAACCCACACCAGGGACATTGCAGGGAGCAAGCCAGGTGTCCACAGAGGATGAGAGGATGAGATGACCTAATTTCTCATTCGATGAGAATGTTGCCCTAGTCCAGGCCATCATGGACAACCACAGTGCCCTCTTTGGCCAGGAGAAGGGCAAAGGCGTTGCCAGAAGGCGTAAAATGGCATGGTTGGCGGTAGAGGATGCTGTCAACAGTGTGGCCCCACAGAGGAAAACTGTTGAGGGCCTTAAAAAAAGGTGGAACGACTGTAAGAGGCGGGTGAAAGAGAAGATGGGGCAGGAAGCCATGCACCAGAGGGGAACAGGTGGTGGTCCACCCCTGGACACAGAATACAACACCTGGCAGGAGATGATACACAGGTCCCTGAGTATCACAGCAGTCCGTGGACTTCCAGGGGCTCGTGACTCAGGGGCTGCAACCACAGCACATCTTGCTGGTGAGTAACATCCCACACACCAGTATCATATGTATTTGAGATATAACATCCTTTAATGTCACACATTCATGTACACAATGAGGAGAATGGTATTTGGCCTACTAACAAAAACATCTACAATTATATTTGACATTAATGCTACTTAACACAATGCAATTCATGATATGAGGTGGAATAGTGCAATACTAACATGTCTCAGAGTAACACAGGCCACAAGCCACATGTAGAGTTTTCAGTAAATTGACACTATAGCCATCACAATACTTTTAACTCAGAAAGCCGGTTCTGTGCCTACATCAGGCTAAAGTAAATTGTGTGACCATAGTGTCACTTAAAGAACAATTTTTTTCCATCATTGACATGTACACATAACTATTGTATGAAACTCATACCTGTATACTGTGCAGATTAAAATCCCTCATATCACAAATCACATTGTGCACATGCATGTTATAGAGTTTGACATGAGAATGAGTATAGGCCCTAGCATGTATCAATGTACATTGTATGCCCACATGGACATATATATGACTGTACTAATCCCTCTCATCATTTGACTCCTCCACAGAACCTCCTGTCACCAGGATGCAAACAGGCATGCTGCCACCTCCACCACCACCACTAGTCACAGGCATGCTGCCACCTCCACCACCACCACCAGTCACAGGCATGCAGCCACCACCACCAGTCTTCAGGCAACAACTTGAACATTATGCTCGCAGGCATGAGCAGGGTTGGATGGCATCAGTAGAGGATCCGGAAGTGATGGTACCACCATTGGCATATGACCCCTGGCCAGAGGAATACTCTTCTTTTGGCTTTGAGGGGGAGCCAAGTCAGCCACAAAGGGTACATGTCTTTACCCCCCCCAACACAATATCAGGGCAGTCATGGATTTTACACACAAGGTATGTCATATCCCAAGAAGTGCAAACTGGACAGGCTGAGTGGTCACACACTGCTCATCAATGGGACTACCAATCCACCCTGAGAGCTCCACCATCCTCTTCCCTTGGGAGAGCTCCACCATCCTCTTCCCTTGGGAGAGCTCCACCATCCTCTTCCCTTGGGAGAGCTCCAGCATCCTCTTCCCTTGGGAGAGCTCCAACATCCTCTTCCCTTGGGAGAGCTCCAACATCTGCAGATGAGCATATAGCTGGAATTACTCAAGCACCAGCAGATGCAGCTGAGGATGTCCCACCAGCAGATGCAGCTGAGGATATCCCACCAGCAGATGCAGCTGAGGATGTCGCACCAGCAGATGCAGCTGAGGATGTCGCACCAGCAGATGCAGCTGAGGATGTCCCACCAGCACCAGCAGAATCAGCTGAACCTGCACCTCAAGCACCTAGAAGCCCTGCTGCTGAAGAGCCTGTGGATGCACTGTATTCTCCCCTGGGTGAGGAATACATTTCACTACAGAGGAGGCTCAGAACAAGCTGTGAGAGCAGACAAGGAGGCCAATAGAGGTTTCACAGGAGCCAAGAGAGGTTACTCAAGCGTAGCATAGAGCTGCAGAGGGACATGGCAGCATCATTAAATGGAATTGTACAAAACCAGTCTCAGATGATGCGAATTCTGTCTGATATGCAGATGCAGATGGACAATAGATGGCGGGAACAAAATCAACTCTTGGGTGTGTTGGTTGAGCACTTTACACACCAGCAGGACACTGCCTATAGCCTATCATCTGTAGCCAGCACTCCAGCAGAAACATCTGAATCGTCTCAAACCAGGAGACCAAGGAAATCCACTACAGTTACCTCAGCCCCCTCATCCAAGAAGCCTAAAAAGAAATAAATATTCTTATAGTTCACCATAAATCTTGTCCTCTGTTATTTACCATATAATTGTCATCCACATCCATGTGAGGTGTGTTTTAGTACACTAATATTGTTGAAATATATAATAAGGCCTGTGTGGAAATGGCCCAAAAAAGGTAATATTATTCTGTTTATGACATATTCTTGTACTATAACTCACATCCACAATAGTTGTTTCTGAAGGGTACATATAGTAATATTCACTTGTAAGATGTAAATCAATGTATCTCACATCCAATATAAATGGACACATTGGTATATATAGTAGTGATGTTACTGATAGGGTGGGCATTATCAGGTGTTTTAAGTCTGCAGGTGAGAGGTTGTGGTGTGTGTGATTGGTTTAACACAATTGCAAAGAGGCAGCCTTCAAGAAGGTATTAGAAATGATCATATAAGCCATCCTAGGTTTTGCTTTCAACTAAGAATACCAAGAGAGCAAAGCAAGTGTTCTAATTAAATCTGAAAGTAGTTTGAAATAACATGTCCTATTTAAAAGAAGAAGGTTTTCTTTGGACTTGACTGTCCCTTTATATATTGTGGCATCAGTGCCAAGCTGTGTTAGCATTAGAATAAATTACACTCCAGTGGGTTCTAAAGAGATGAAGGTAATCCAATTTACAGTAAATAAGCAAGTATATGTCCACAATGTGATAAAGTACCTACAAGCTCAATCCATTTGATTATGTTGTGGCTTGAAACTATTTCAAATACACAAATAAACCTTTAAAAAGCAATATCATAGTATACTGTCCCTTTAACCTTGAGATGCTGCTTAAATGTATGTGTTTGTTAAAGCTTCCAGGGAGTTACGTTGTTTTTTTAGTCAGTGCAAGGGTTCCTGCGCCTGCAATTTGTGGCGAGATGAGAATGGAGTAGATTTTCTGAAATCTGTGCGCATAAGTCCTTACGCTGTATATTGGATACCAAATTGCGCGTAGCTCTATGTTAGTGTATAGTAAAAAAAATACGGGCGAAGGGTGAAATATACGCGCGTAACTTGTATGCTACGCCGTATATGTGATACCAAAATTGCGCAAAATCTGGCTTGGCGCCGGCTTTTGCGGGCGACGCTGCATATTGGATGGGGCCCTTGGTATCTTTTGTTGAAGAGCATAGCTAGGTAGGCTTAGGAGTATGCATGTATCTTCAGCACTATATGACAATGTACAACACAGTTGCCAACTGCTACAATACAGTGCTAAAAAACACATGCTCTCTCCAAAATTTGATTATATAATAAGCTTAATGGGCACCATTTATAAAGCTGTGGATGCAGTTTTGTATCTCCTTCAGTGCAGTCTGACATGAGTGAGACAGTAGCCGATAGTTAAAAAGCAGCGGTCATCAGACTGATGTTTCTTAACCTTAGACCTGGCAGATTAAAATCATCCCAAACTAATCAAGACCGGCATTGCACGAGCTGCCGCTCATGCAATGATAGCAATAATGAGCAGATTCCTTAATTGGCAACCTGTCAGCCCGCACATTAAAGGGACAGTCGAGTAAAAAAAAAAATTTCATGATTCAAATAGGGCATGTAATTTTAAACAACTTTCCAATTTACTTTTATCACCAATTTTGCTTTGTTCTCTTGGTATTCTTAAGAGAAAACTAAACATAGATTTTTATATGCTAATTTCTTAGACCTTGAAGGCCGCCTCTAATCTAAATGCATTAGTTCATGTGTTTCATATAGATAACATTGAGCTCATGCACGTGAATTAACCGAGAAGTGAGCACTGATTGGCTAAAATGCAAGTCTGTCAAAAGAACTGAAATAAGGGGGCAGTCTGCAGAGGCTTCAATACAAGGTAATTACAGAGGTAAAATGTGTATTATTGTAACTGTGTTGGTTATGCAAAACTGGGGAATGGGTAATTAAGGGATTATCTCTCTTTTAAAACAACAAAAATTCTGGCGTTGACTGTCCCTTTAACAAAAGGAGTCCAAAGTTGTTTTTTTAATTGTGCACTTGTTAGGAATTATAAAGGTTTAACTTGGATTTCCATGTCCCTTTAAGACTATTTTAATTTAAATTATTTCCTAATTAAAGTGCTGGTAAACCTTACATGTTTTAAAATCAGGTCCAGAATTTAAGCGATATTTTAGATGGACTTTAATTGATCACTTCTAATAAAGATGTTGCGCTGTTACTTTTTAATCTTGCCGTGCCATTCTAATACCCCTCGCTCTGGCTGCCCACTTTAAAATTCATTTTTTGTGAGCTAATGGTTTGAACTGTTCCCCAATTGGCGCTAAAGCCGTATGGGCGGCCGGAGCGTTACACATATTTTGGCATTTTTTCTATTTCGGACCTCTTGAAAGCATTTTTGATCTGTGTCCATATTTGCTTTTTGCACTATTATTTTTGTACATTCTCATGTCATATATTAATAAATAACTGTTTCCCAGTTTATTATTAATAATAACAACAACAACATACCCTATAGATTTGGTCAAACGTTTGTACTATGAAACTTGTGTTCAGTTTAAATTATTCATAGGAATGTTCATTTAGAATTGTAAATGTGTGTATACTTTAAAAAAGTTGATTATAACATCTCACAAAATACTATGAAATGAATTGATATATTAGTCATCAATAAAAAATGCATAAAAAAACACAGTAGGCAGTCGTCATAAATACTGAATCAAGAAGTTGTTATGTTTCATCTTTGGTTAGAAAAGCGTGAGAAAAATAATCCTGTTTATTACATTTTTGTCTGGTTACCTAATCAGGCTCTAAAAAATCCTGTTACATTTGTATTCAGAAATCGGACATCTTAGCTAGTTCAAATAGAATCACTTGTAATCAAGAAAAGAAAGCCTATAACTATCCTAGCTGAATATGATTTTTTTTTTCCGTATAGCAAGGAGTGGAAACAGCCCTTGCCTATAGACATAAAATATGAATAGCAGGAAAAAATGGTGAGAACAGAAAATGAGTGTACAAATGTTTAGTATTGGAGTTTATCAGGAAAACATAAATTGTCTCTGCGCAATGAATGAATAAATTAATTCATTAATTAAATACATGTGTGTTGATCCTTGTTCTGTGTGTTGTGTGACCACTAAATGTGAATTATCCTCTTTTCAGGTACATGGATTACTTTCCAGTTCCATCTAACGTAACTACAGATTTCCTGTTTGAGAAAAGTGCCAACTATTTCCATTCAGAGGAGACTCCAAAACGAGTAGCTGCTCTTATACCAAAGGCTAAGATTATAACTATTCTTATTGACCCCTCAGATCGGGCATACTCCTGGTACCAGGTGGGTATATTCAGTAAATAAATGTTACAGGTATTGTGATAATTAAGTATAAAACAAAGAGATGCTTTAACAGTTTGAGTGGATCATGTCCAAAGAGCCTCTGATTTGAACTACAGTTATCTATTCTGCACCTATTAAAGGGGCATGAAACACAAAATGAGGCCTATGTATCAAAGGTCTTGCGGACCTGATCCGACAGTGTGGATCAGGTCCGCAAGACCTCGCTGAATGTGGAGAGCAATACGCTCTCCGTATTCAGCATTGCACCAGCAGCTCACAAGAGCTGCTGGTGCAACGCAGCCCCCTGCAGACTCGCGGCCAATTGGCCGCCAGCAGGGAGGTGTCAATCAACCTGATCATACTCGATCGGGTTGAATTGTGGCGATTCCTGTCCACCTGCTCTGACCAGGTGGACAGGTTATGGAGCAGCGGTCTTTAGACCGCTGCTTCATAACTGCGATTTCTGGTGAGTCTGAAGACTCGCCAGAAACACGGGCCCACAAGTTCCATACGGAGCTTGATAAATAGGCCTCATAGTCTCTTTTATAAATAAGATAGGGCAGTTTTTGTTGAAGAAAATACATAGGTACGCACAAGGAACATGTCTGGAGCTCAACATGTCAAGGAACATGTCAGATTCAAGTTCAATCTGATTGGCTGATCCAATCAGCCATTCAGATTGAGCTTGCATTCTATTGGCTGTTCCGATCAGCCAATAGAATGCGATCTCAATCTGATTGGCTGATTGGATCAGCCAATCGGATTGAACTTGAATCTGATTAACTGATTGAATCAGCCAATCAGATTTTTCCCACCTTAATTCTGATTGGCTGATACAATTCTATCAGCCAATCGGAATTCGAGGGACGCCATCTTGGATGACGTCATTTAAAGGAACCTTCATTCGGCGAGTAGGCGTCGGTTGAAGAGGGTGGATCCTCGTCGGCTGGGAAGAAGATGGCTCCACTCCGCATGGATGAAGATAGAAGATGCCGCTTGGATGAAGATGTCTGCCGGTCCGGATGTCCTCTTCTGCCCGGATAGGATGAAGACTTCTTCCGGTCTGGATGTTCTCATCTGCCCCCTCGGATGAAGACTTCGGCCCGGCTGGGTGAAGATGACTCAAGGTAGGGCGATCTTCAGGGGTTAGTGTTAGGTTTATTTAATGGAGGTTTGGGTGGGTTAGAGTAGGGGTATGTGGGTGGTGGGTTTTAATGTTGGGGGGGTTGTATTTTTTTTACAGGCAAAAGAGCTGATTACTTTGGGGCATGCCCCGCAAAAAGCCCTTTTAAGGGCTGGTAAAAGAGCTTATTACTTTGTAATGTAGAATAGGGTAGGGACTTTTATTATTTTTTTTTATTATTATTTATTTTATTAGGGGCTTAGATTAGATGTAATTAGTTTAAAATTCTTGTAATTTTATTTATTTTCTGTAATTTAGTGTTTGTTTGTTTTTGTAATTTAGTTTATTTAATTGTATTTAATTGTAGGTATTGGTAGCTAATTTATTTAATTAATTTAATGATAGTGTAGTGTTAGGTTTAATTGTAACTTAGGTTAGGATTTATTTTACAGGTAATTTTGTAATTATTTTAACTAGGTAGCTATTAAATAGTTAATAACTATTTAATAGCTATTGTACCTAGTTAAAATAAATACAAGATTGCCTGTAAAATAAATATAAATCCTAAAATAGCTACAATATAATTATTCGTTATATTGTAGCTATATTAGGGTTTATTTTACAGGTAAATATTTAGTTTTAAATAGGAATACTTTAGTTAATAAGAGTTAATTTATTTCGTTAGATTAAAATTATATTTAACTTAGGGGGGTGTTAGGGTTAGGGTTAGACTTAACTTTAGGGGTTAATACATTTATTATAGTAGGTCCGGTCGGCAGATTAGGGGTTAATACTTGAAGTTAGGTGGCGGCGACATTGGGGGGGGCAGATTAGGGGTTAATAAATATTATGTAGGTGTCGGCGATGTTGGGGGCAGTAGATTAGGGGTTCATAGGGATAATGTAGGTGGCGGCGGTGTCCGGAGCGGCAGAATAGGGGTTAATTGTGTAATGCAGGTGTCAGCGATAGCGGGGTCGGCAGATTAGGGGTTAATAAATGTAAGGTTAGGGGTGTTTAGACTTGGGGTTCATGTTAGGGTGTTAGGTGCAGACTTAGAAAGTGTTTCCCCTTAGGAAACAATGGGGCTGCGTTGGGAGCTTAACGCTGCTTTTTTGCAGGTGTTAGGTTTTTTTTCAGCCCAAACTGCACCATTGTTTCCTATGGGGGAATCATGCACGAGCACGTTTTGCCAGCTTACTGCTACCGTAAGCAACACTGGTATTGAGGGTTGAAGTGGCGGTAAATTTGGCTCAACGCTCCCTTTTTGGAGCCTAACGCAGCCCTTCAGACAACTCTAAATACCAGCGTTGTTTGGAAGCAGCGGTAGGAAAAAAAGATGCGTTAGCTACGCAGGTCTTTACCGACAAAACTCTAAATCTAGCCGTAAGTATTTGACACCTAAAAGAGGATTTATTAAAAATGAATGGGCCATTATAGTTGAAAAACTATACTATTAGTGCCACTTGGGACCCATGTTGTACTGCTGGTCCCGAGAAGAACCTGCTGCTGATCCAATCAGCAGCGCTAGCTGCACACCTGATTAAGGGCAAGATTACAAGTGGAGCTCTAATTTATTGCGAGCTCGCAAACGGGCAAATTTCAAGTGGCTGGTTATTGCTACCGCGAGCTCGCTGTAGTAATTAGCACTCCGAAAATTAACCAGAGGTCAGATATCTGGTTAATTGTTTTAAAAGTGCCCCAACTGCCACTAAAAAATAGGTAGTGTCTTTTTAAAAATAAAAATTGAATCTTCTTTTTTTATTTTTTTATTTCTACTTTAAGCATTTTTTGGGGGCTAAAGTTAGTGGCTGTGGGGTGTTGGAAAAAATACAGAACTGAAAAAAGTGCCTTTACATTGCGGTCTATTGGAACCATGTGTTCCCTGTAAATATATATGTATATGCTTATATACATACAGACATAAACACATAAATATAAATGTAGATATTCATATACATATAAATTTATATTTGCTGCCCATTGCTGCGTGACTTACCCCCTTTGCTGCGCTAGTTATCATGTCCTGTCTCACAGCATAAGAACGAGGATCCCATTGAAGCCTATGGAAGCGCACTTTATTGAGCTTAAATCTTCCTACCAATACGAATGCAAGTTCGTGTTCGCATTGCGCTGCACTTAAAATACATGCGCACAATTGCTCTCGCAATTTTGCATTACACGTGTAATCTAGCCATACATTCTCAATTAAATACAAAAGAAAATCTGTGAAGGTTCTGATTTTAGTACTTACTTAAAGAGACAGTAAAGTCATAATTAAGGTTTGTGATTCAGTTAGAGCATGCAATTTTAAAAAAACTGTCCATTTTACTTCTATTATCACATTTTCTTTGTTCACTTGGTATCCTTTGTTGAAGAGTACAATTTGGTGGTCTGATAGTGTATTGTATCTAACAAATGTAAATACTGATAAAATTTTAATACAAATAAATGCTTCACTTCTTCTGTATTTCCTTATCAATGGATGACTCATGTAAGGTGAATAACTAAGATTATTACCTAGCAGATTCAAGGAGGTAATGGTTTAGACCACAACTGCAGAATTTGAATAAATATACACTTTGGTATTTTGTGGCAAATACAGCTTAAGTGGTATGTTGCAGACAGACAGTGATAATATACCGTAGATACTACATACAGATATAGGTGGAAACTGAGGCTAGCTTGAGTTTATACACTATAGCTGGAGAGGAGTTGCAGTGGGAGAACCAGCAGTGTCAAACAGGAAGTGAAGCCGTTTGAAAATATAAACAGAGCTCTGGAATACAGGTATGGCAAAAAGGAGGTTTAACAGTTGCAATTGGACTTAAACAATTGTTGAGAGAGCAGCGAAAGTCCCTTACCGGTAAGATATTGGATACATGAAGCAGGTAGGAGCGGACAAAGTTGTTAGCTGTAGTGCCTAAGGCAGAGTGGAGAGGAGGCAGTAGTGGCTTCACGGTGGCGTCACCGGACTCAAGCAGGAAGAAGATGAGGCTGAGAATGCAGTATAGCCGATAAGCTCAGTTCTGCGAAGCAAGTCCGGAGATAGCAGAGGGATTGCACAGAATGAAGTCCGCTGCAAGTAGCTGACAGAGTTTAGATGAGGCTCAGAGTATTATAAGAAGAAAGTAACACAGGACCATGCAGGAGCTTTACCTACTGAAATCCAAAATACCAAGCAAAGAGTAGTGTGGAAATGAGGCTTTTATTGGTTGAATAAGATTAGAAAAATTTGGGTTGCTATCCCTGTCTGGGATGTTCCAATTGCAGTTCATTAATTAAAAGAGATACGTTTGCACACCCTAAAACTGGCAAATTGTATAATATTAGAGATTTCTTTACTTGTAATTCATGTTATGTGATTTATCTGATAAAGTGCCCATGCTCCAGGATTTATTTAGGAGAGACCACATGGAGGGTACGTGATCATATCACCGAACACAAATCGTATATTTTGTGCAATAATAAAGATGTGCCTGTTTCATCCCATTTCCTGGAAGCTGGGCATTTTATCAGCCAACTAAGATGTCAGGTTATTGATCACATTAAACTGCCTAGAAGAGGGGGCAATAGGGAATTATTGTTAAAAAGAAAAGAATTGTGGATATCTACTCTTAATTCTATGAGGCCTTTGGGGATGAATAAAGATTATGATGTATCAGTATTCATGTAGATTATTCAATTTAGCACAGCGTACTATTTTTCAAATGTTTTTAATTTATATTTTTTGTATACATTTTCTATTTGATAGAATGAATATGTAGTACCCAGGATTTACCATTAGATGGGGTAGGTGAGTTGTTACCTGGTTTTAACGTATTGGAGCTAATTAAACACTTACAGGTGTATGTTAATTAAGTAACCTGTGTTGCTATAAACAGAGAGTTTGTGAACAGTATTTGTGAGATGGTATTCGGGATATCATTAACTAATGGACAAGTACTTTACATGTATGGCAGTAGATGAAAGGTTGGGTGGAACCCATAATTCGCAAAAAAAATGGGGTATTCTTTGTAGAACTGTGTTCAGCATTATTATATGCAAATTCTGCCATTGGAAGAAGAGATGACCAATCATCTTGTTGGTGAGAAAAGTAGCATCCGATGAACTGCTCTAACCATTGGTTAGTCCTCTCCGCTTGACCATTGGTCTGGGGATGGAAAGCAGTGCTCAGTCGTTGGTCTATCTGAAGGACCTTGCATAGTTGACATAAAAATCTGGACGTGAATTGGGTTCCACGGTTGGTAGTTATAGAAGTAGGTAAGCCGTGGTGTTTAATGACATGTCTAATGAATAAGGGGGGACAGTTTCCAAGGAGGTTTGCAGTTTATGGTAAGGAATAAAATGTGCCATTTTGGTAAAGAGATCCACCACAGCCATGATTGTATTGTTATTTTCAGATTTTGGTAGGTCTACAATGAAATCAAGTGCTATGTCTTTCCAGGGTCTTTCTGGTATATACAGGGACATTAAATATCTCTACGGTTGTTTGGTATCAATTTTAGCAGAATTACATGTTAAACAAGTCTGGACATGTCTGATACCAAGGGGGGCCACCAGAAATGTATTTTTAATAATTTAATAGTCTTTTGGATTCCCAGATGTCCAGCTAAAGTGGAGCCATGGGCAGTACGAAGGACAAATCCTCTGAGACTAGGTGGGACATAGAGTTTGTCATTGGAATAGAGTAAGCCATCAGAGTTTTGGTGAAGAGGGTAAAGATCTTTGGTTTTATCTGAATCTTGTTCCTCCTTATTAAGGTTTTGGGAACATTCTTGACAGAGCATCTGCCTTTCTATTCCTTGAAGCGGGTCTGTAAATAATTAAGTAATTGAATCTTGAGAAGAAAAGACTCCATCTGACTTGTCGGACACTTAGAGTGCAATTCGTTTTTAAATACTGAAGATTTCTATGGTCTGTATAGATCAGTATAGGTACTTTGGTTCCTTCTAAGAGGTGTCTCCACTGTTTGAAAGCAGACTTTATTGCCAGAAGCTCCTTTTCCCCTACAGGGTAGTTCAACTCATCTGGAGTCAACAATCTTGAATAGAAGGAAACTGGATGTACAGGATCTTTTGTTGTTTCCCTTTGAGATAATATGGCACCTAAGGCATAGTCAGATGCGTCGACCTCAAGTATATATTGCAAGTTGAGTTTTGGGAATACTAAAACCGGAGCTGTAGTGAAACGTCGTTTTAGTAAATGAAAGACTTGTTTTGTATCATTCGTCCACTTCTTTTTTGTTCTTAGGAGTAGGTCAGTCTTCAATAGCTTGCACCTAATTGTCTTCCATAAGTATCCCTTCAGGTGATATATGATAACCTAGAAAGGTTATATTACTTGAATTGAATATACATTTCTCCAATTTAGCGTAGAGATAATGGGAACGCAACCTGGAGAGTACAGATCTGACATGTTTATGATGGTCATTGATGTTATTTGTATATATGAGGATATCATCTAAGTAGATCACTAAACAGGAGTCCAATAGGTAACAAAAAAGTTGCAGAGGCATTACAAAGCCCAAACTGCATTAGGGTATATTCATATAACCCATACCTAGTTCTGAATGCCGTAAGCCACTCATCTCCAGAACAAATCCTGATGAAGTTATACGCTCCACGTCTAATTTTGTGAAGATAGTGGCTCCCTGTAGTCTCTCAATCAGTTCAGGGATGAGTTGCAGTGGGTATCTATTTTTTGCTATCCTCGTGTTTAGTTCTCTGTAGTCAACTATTGCCCTGAGGGTTTTATCTTTATTAGTAATGAAGGAAATTCCTGCACTAGAAGAAAGTAATCCAAAATACTAAGCAAAGAGTAGTGTGGAAAATAGGCTTTTATTGGTTGAATAAGATTAGAAGCCTCATCTACTTAAAGGTACATAGGTTAGGATAATGTGGTGTTAAAGATAGGAGCTTAACCCCTTAACGACCGAGGACGTGCAGGGTACGTCCTCTAAAAAAATACCCTTAACGACCAAGGACGTACCCTGCACGTCCTCGGTGTGGAAAGCAGCTGGAAGCGATCCTGCTCGCTTCCAGCTGCTTTCCGGTTATTGCAGTGATGCCTCGATATCGAGGCATCCTGCAATAACCCTTAGTAGCCATCCGATGCAGAGAGGGCCACTCTGTGGCCCTCTCTGCACCGGATATCTATGGCTTCCATCGTTGGTGGGTGGGAGCGTGTGTGGGAGGCGGGTGGCGGCCATCGATGGCCCAGATGATGTGGAGGGGGGCGGGATCGTGGGCGGGGATGCCCGGACACGCGCACGGACGTGCGCACGTGCACGGGGAGGCGGGGGCGGGCGCGTGCATGGGGAGGGAGCGGGAGGGACCCGCTACACTACAGAAAACAATATAAGTAAAAATGTAAAAATAAAGGAAAAAAGGTCATCAGTGAATGTTGGGTGCTCTGTGGAGGGAGGGAAGCTACACTACAGAAAAAAAACGGGTGAAAAAAAAAAATAAAACCATTTTTTTTCTCCAAACTGGGTACTGGCAGACAGCTGCCAGTACCCAAGATGGCCCCCAGTAAGGCAGAAGGGGGAGGGTTAGAGAGCTGTTGGGGGGGGGATCAGGGAGGTTGGGGGCTATGGGGAGATTCTACAAAGCAGCATATGTAAATATGCCCCAAAAAAAAGAAAAGAAAAAAAAAATACCTTTTATTTTTGTACTGGCAGACTTTCTGCCAGTACTTAAGATGGCGGGGACATTTGTGGGGTGGGGGAGGGAAGGAAGTTGTTTGGGAGGGATCAGGGGGTGTGATGTGTCAGGTGGGAGGCTGATCTCTACTTTAAAGCTAACATTAACCCTGAAAGCTCCCTACAAACTACCTAATTAACCCCTTCACTGCTAGCCATAATACATGTGTGATGCGCAGCAGCATTTAGCGGCCTTCTAATTACCAAAAAGCAACGCCAAAGTCATATATGTCTGCTATTTCTGAACAAAGGGGATCCCAGAGAAGCATTTACAACCATTTGTGCCATAATTGCACAAGCTGTTTGTAAATAATTTCAGTGAGAAACCTAAAATTGTGAAAAAATTAAAGTTTTTTTTTATTTGATCGCATTTGCCGGTGAAATGGTGGCATGAAATATACCAAAATGGGCCTAGATCAATACTTGGGGTTCTCTACTACACTACACTAAAGCTAAAATTAACCCTAAAAGCTCCCTACATGCCCCCTAATTAACCCCTTCACTGCTGGGCATAATACACGTGTGGTGCGCAGTGGCATTTAGCAGTCTTCTAATTACCAAAAAGCAAAGCCAAAGCCATATATCTCTGCTATTTATGAACAAAGGGGATCCAAGAGAAGCATTTACAACCATTTATTTCATAATTGCATAAGTTGTTTGTAAATAATTTCAGTGAGAAACCTTAAGTTTGTGAAAAAATTGTGAGAAAGTGAACAATTTTTTTTATTTGATCGCATTTGGCGGTGAAATGGTGGCATGAAATATACTAAAATGGGCCTAGATCAATACTTTGGGATGTCTTCTAAAAAAAAATACATGTCAATGGATATTCAGGTATTCCTGAAAGATATCAGTGTCCCAACGTAACTAGCGCCAATTTTGAAAAAAAAAGTGGTTTGGAAATAGCAAAGTGCTACTTGTATTTATGGCCCTATAACTTGCAAAAAAAGCAAAGAACATGTTAACATTGGGTATTTCTAAACTCAGGACAAAATTTAGAAACTATTTAGCATGGGTGTTTTTTGGTGGTTGTAGATGTGTAACAGATTTTGGGGGTCAAAGTTAGAAAATGTGTGTTTTTTTCCATTTTTTCCTCATATTTTATAATTTTTTTTATAGTAAATTATAAGATATGATGAAAATAATGGTATCTTTAGAAAGTCTATTTAATGGCGAGAAAAACGGTATATAATATGTGTGGGTAGAGTAAATGAGTAAGAGGAAAATTACAGCTAAACACAAACACAGCAAAAATGTAAAAATAGCCTTGGTCCCAAACGGACAGAAAATGGAAAAGTGCTGTGGTCATTAAGGGGTTAAAGGGACACTGAACCCAATTTTTTTCTTTCATGATTTAGATAGAGCATTAACTTTTAATCAACTTGCTAATTTACTCCTATTATCAATTTTTCTTTGTTCTCTTGCTATCTTTATTTTAAAAGCAGGCATGTAAGCCAGCCTATTTTAGGTTCAGCACCATGGATAGTGCTTGTTTATTGGAGGCTGACATTTACCCACCAATAAGCAAGCATAACCCAGGTTAACCAAAAATGGGCTGGTTCCTATGCATCACATTCCTTGATAATATGAGTACATTAGAAAGTTGCTTAAAATGGCATGCTCTATCTAAATCATGAAAGAAAAAAAATTTGGGTTGAGTGTCCCTTTAAGAATGTGCACATGTCTTTAGCACTCTATGGCAGCACTTTTTGCAACTATGTTATAAACATTGTTGCAAACACTGTGGCCAGATGGCTAAAGACATTATTATTCTTTAACAAAGGATATCAAGAGAAAAAAAAATACATTTGAGTATAAAAGTAAATTGGAAACTTGTTTATATGCTCTAACCAATCAATTTAAGTTTAATTTTGACTTTACTGACCCTTAAATTGAAATATTGAAATTTACCTTATACCTCCACCATCAAAAATGTCCTTAGTAAGTAAATGTAGTTTTTTTCCTGTTGTATTTGTTTTGCACACATCATCTCATGGTTTTTTAAATGTAATACATTGCAATAGTATAATCCTTACCCATGTTCTATCTAAATGCCTATCTGTCTAAGTAAAATCATTATTGTATTATCTATCTATCTCTCTGTCTATCTCTAAATATCTATCTATATATCTATCTATATATCTATATATCTATGTATATGGCATATTGGGTTTTCCTTTAGCATTACATTTTACTTTTACTTGCAAAACTGAACAAGAATTGCAACTAAAGTAAAAAAAAATCTTTTTTTTTTTTTACATTAATTTGTACAATTTTAAGTCTGATTAATACCATCAAATAATGAACATGCTTAGAGCATCAGACTTTCTACAGATGAAATTGGATTAGGGTGTGTGTGAGGTATTTATTATATTATGGGTTTATACAAGAATGGTAATGATTGGTTGTAGGATTATTTGATTCCTCATGTGGCCATTTTATTTTCATTACATCCTTCAGAAAATGTCTATATCACATGATTAGTTTATGGAAATTATATTTCCTGGCCAGATCTCCTTACTGCTACCAAAATATCTGTAAACATCATTCTGATTCCTCAAAAACAAGTGTTTCTCCTTTAAATCTATTTGATTAATTTGAACCTATCTTCTCTATATCAATACACATATATCTATATCAATACACAAACTCATGACCAAATATTTGCTATGTTTGCCAAAGTTAATTTAAAGACAACCTTTTTTTTCTTCTCAGCATAAAAAGTGATGGGTATTTTGTAATAATAATTAAAATAATATTAAAAACATTTTTTTAATAAAACCTGTCTCCACCCATTAAGCTCAATAATTATCTGTATAAACAACAATTCCAGCTGTTATTTCATTTAAAAAGATATCAGCTTTGCAAATTTGTATTTAGCAATATTTGCCTGTTTTTCTTTAATCATACCCTGTCAAGCTACAATGATTTAATTGATGGAATTCAGTCTTCAATTAGTGCTGCTCATTTTCTGTTTGCTTTAAGGTTGGGTTCTGTCTGACTCACTCAATGGTATCTACATTGTTGCACTTCAGTAATGCAGGTGTAATTGTACTTCTTTTAGCTGTCAAGTAAAACCTCAAATCAAAATTGCCCAGTTTCAGCTTTATCACAGAGGATCCGACCAAAAACAACTTTCTGTAATTAGCTCATTCGTTATCTTTCCTATCCTGGCACGTGCTCCAGTCCCTCCCACCAAAGAGAAAAATACCTAAAACACAATGCAGTCCTGAGTATTTAGGTATGGTGTCCTTTCAGTAATTCTCAATATTATAGCTATTCCAAATAATTATTTTCATTTCATCAATGTTTAGCTTAGGTTTATTTAGATAGGTTTTTATTTGTGGGGGTTGGTTGGGTGGTGGGTTTTACTGTTGGGGGGTGTTTGTATTTTTTTTTTACAGGTAAAAGAACTGATTTCTTTGGGGCAATGCCCCACAAAAGGCCCTTTTAAGTGGGGGGGGGGGGGCTTTTTTATTTTTATAGGGCTATTAGATTAGGAGTAATTCATTTTTATTTTTGATAACTTCATTATTTATTTTTTGTAATTTAGTGTTTATTTTTTTTTTGGTATTTAGTAAATTGTATTTTATTAATTTAATTTATTTCATTTTATTGTAATGTTAGTTTTTAGTGTAAGGCAGGATAGGTTTTATTTTACAGGTAACTGTATTTATTTTAACTAGGTAGCTAGTAAATAGTTAATAACTATTTACTAACTAGTCTACCTAGCTAAAATAAATACAAACTTACCTGTGAAATAAAAATAAAACCTAAGATAGCTATAATGTAAGTATTAGTTATATTGTAGCTATCTTAGGTTTTTTTTTTACAGGTAAGTTTGTATTTACTTTTAAATAGGAATTATTTAGGTAATAATTGTAAGGTTTATTTAGATTTATTTTAATTATATTTAAATTAGAGGGTGTTAGGGTTAGGGTTAGATTTAGGCTTAGGGTTACGTTAGAATTAGGGTTATGCTTAGGGTTATGTTAGGGTTAGGTTTAGGGGTTAATATATTTATTTAGTGTTAGTGATGTTGGAGGCCAGAGGTTTAGGGGTTAATAACTTTAGTATAGTGGCAGCGACATTGGGGGCGGCAGATTAGGGGTTAATAACTGCAATGTAGGTGGCGGCCATGTTAAGGGCGGTAGATTAGGGGTTAATAAATGTATTTAGGTGGCGGCGATGTTAGGGAAGCAGATTAGGGGTTAATAACTGTATGTAGGTGGCGGCGATATCGGGAGCAGCAGATTAGGGGTTAATAATTTTATTTAGGTGGCAGCGATGTTAAGGGCGGCAGATTAGGGGTTAATAACATTATGTAGGTGGCGGCAATGTTGGTGGCAGCAGATTAGGGGTGTTTAGACGTAGCT
Organism: Bombina bombina; assembly: GCF_027579735.1. Lineage (NCBI taxonomy): Eukaryota > Metazoa > Chordata > Amphibia > Anura > Bombinatoridae > Bombina > Bombina bombina. The sequence goes on from NC_069500.1 coordinate 1,012,159,344, forward strand.
TTTATGTTAGGGTGTTAGGTTTAAACATAAGTTTTTCTTTCCCCATAGACATCAATGGGGCTGCGTTACGGAGCATTTGTTTCCGCGATCGCAGGTGTTAGGCTTTTTTTTTTTGCCAGCTCTCCCAATTGATGTCTATGGAGAAATTGTGCACGAGCACGTCAAAGCAGCGCTTGTATTTGGGTGCAGTATGGATCTCAACACCACCATATCGCCCGCACAAGCCTGCTTTTTGTAAACTTGTAATAGCAGCGTTATAGGGTGGTGAAATAATGCCTCTTTTGTGGCGGTTGTTAATTTCCCTATAGCGCTGAAAACTCGTAATCTAGCTGAAAGTTTTTACCTCTGTGATTACCTTGTATCTAAGCCTCTGCATAATGCCCTCTTGTGTCAGTTCTTTTGACAGACTTGAATTTTAGCAAATCAGTTCTGACATATAAATAACTTCACGGGGGTGAGCACAATATTTATCTATATGGCACACATGAACTAGTGTTTTCTAGCTTTGAAAAACTGTTAAAATACAATGAGATAAGAGGCGGCCTTCAAGGGCTTAAAGATTAGCAAATGAGCCTACCTAGGTTTAGCTTTCAACAAAGAATTACAATATAACAAAGCAAACTTGATTATAAAAGTCAAATGGAAAGTTGTTTAAAATTGCATGCCCTATCTGAATAATGAAAGTTTAATTTTGACTAGACTGTCCCTTTAAATTCATAAGACAAATCAAATCTCTGTAAGTCACATAACCAAGATTTGACATGAATCCAAATAAATATACTTAGACATTTTTTGCTGGAACACAATAAATAGGTGGGCAAAAGTGCTAAATAGCACTCCACTTGTAATCTAACCCAATATAAGTAAAATATCTGACTGTAAAAGCAAATTCTGGAACAGAAAAGGTTGTAGCATACAGCAGAGATACAAAATACAAACACTGGGTACACTGGGTAGTATTATTACTAAGTACCAAAAATACTGAATTGCCACCTAGTTTTTAACTGTATTTTAGTGTATCATATTTTATATTATTGTATTTTATGATATATATTTATCCAATATAATTATTTGTGTCTACTTATAATCTACTGTTTGTTGTTGGGGTTTTTTTATAAAAAAAAACTGTATTTATATTTAAGGTATGTAGGTTAACATTAATGCATTAAGACTATCACATTATTATCATTCAGATTAGGCATTGTGGGGAAGTCACATGACCAATTAATATTCTCAGATAAAAATCTGAATGGTATAATTAACTTTTTTAAACTGTATTGCCCACTACACCATGGAAACATTTACAATACTGTTTCTTCTTCATACAGTTAATTTGTCATACACATCCTTGAGAGCTTTATGTAATTGTACTGATTTGCATATTGTAGATTTTTTTTCTCAAGGAAATCAGTAATCTCTCTCCTAGAAACATCTATTTTTCTTTATATTATCAGCAGTTACCTTTACCCTTATTATTAAATTAAAAATTAAGCAGTATCAGCTACTTACTTTTGCCAACAATTCAAAAAACATATGACAGAACTTTACTCCATTGGGCAGTTGAAAGAAATGTTTTAGAATGAAATATTGTTTAAGCGGCAATAATTAAAATAGTGAATTGAGTTTTGTGATTATATTTATGTGGTTGATAATAACACTAAACACTTACTTTATGGACTAGGGCTTGAAAACAATTCTACTAATTTTTAGAAAACCACTTGTACAATAATAATATATATAATTATTTTTCTTAGCAGTGTGCGTTAAACATTTGGCATTTGCCATATTTGGCCAAGTAAGCAAAATATATATGCACATTTGAAGAACTACAAAATAAAATATGTACCTGCCTCATATTAAGCAAATTTTTTACTCACACAAAAAAAGACATATACATACTTACCCATAAATACACACACACACACACTCATACATGCACACACACTCATTCTTTCATATATACACAAACTGTCACACACTCACAACACACACATACTAACTCATACATATGCTCACACACACTTAAAACATTCACACACTCATTCATACATACACACTCACACACAAAAAGACATATACATACTTACCCATAAATACACACACACACACACACACACACACACACTCATACATGCACACACACTCATTCTTTCATATATACACAAACTGTCACACACTCACAACACACACATACTAACTCATACATATGCTCACACACACTTAAAACATTCACACACTCATTCATACATACACACTCACATACATATGCTTTTACACACATATATACATACTCACAACACTCACACACTCTTTCACATATATACACTCATGGATAAATACACACATATATAAATACTCACAACACTCACTCACATATACACATGCATGCTTACATGCATACATACACACATATATACATACTCACAACACTCACACACTCTTTCACATATACAGACTAATGGTTACATACACACATATATAAATACTCACAACACTCACTCACATATACACACACATGCTTACATACATACATACACACATATATACATACTCACAACACTCACATATACACACGCATGCTTACATACACACATACACACATACATACACACATATATACATACTCACAACACTCCCTCACATATACACACGTATGCTTACATACACACATATATACATACTCACAACACTCACATATACGCATGCTTACATACACACATACATACACACATATATCCATACTCACAACACTCACTCACATATACACATGCATGCTTACATACACACATATATACATACTCACAACACTCACACACTTACTCACATATGCACTCGCATGCTTACATACATACATACACACATATATACATACTCACAACACTCAGTCACATATACACACACATGCTTACATACATACATACACACTTATATACATACTCACAATGCTCACCCACTCACTCACATATACACACTCATACATACATACATACACACAGCCAGGGTGTCCCATAACATTAATACAAATAAATATATCTGCATTCATTTTCCTCTATGAACAAGGTTGTGTGAAGACTTGAAGACATTTAGCCAAACAAAATTTACATTTGATGAACAATTGGAAGTGAACAGCAACCTCCTATTACGTTCTGCCTAATTACTTCACTTCTGTTGTTTGATTAGTAATTGCAACTTAGCCTGCTGTTGTACTAGGGACCCCTCCTGTTCTCCTGTCTCCCTGTTCACAGTACATTATCAAACACGGTGGGGTCTCCAAAAATCTTTAAGGACCTCCCAGGGGATCCCAACCCCCTGTTTAAAGATGTGTAAACTTTTTTTTGCTGCTAATAGAAAAATATATAATGTTGCCAAAAAGGAAAGATGAGTATATACGTGTAGAAGAATGATGAAGTTACAGCAACCACTTATTTGCTTTAATATCAGTGAGTTAAAGAATCTCTGCCTTACAGAATGAACTGTGAATGTGTATGGTACACAAATAACCAAATTCAATTAAATTAAGACTGCATCATATGGTAATTCAATAAAATATGTGTGGTATCAAATTCACAGTGTTATTCTTGAAAATGCATTGATTTTCTAATTTATACGTCCCTGATAACAATATCCTTGACTTACCAGTGCAATAAAAATCCTCTCTTGACATTTTTACTTCTCATAATATATTTTTAGAGAATTGGTTGATATGAAAAAGCACACATTCTTTACTTTTTGATCTGAAGTGAATTTAAAACAAAGCTGCGACTCGGCAGTGCTTCATATTCTGTCACAAGCCTAAGGTTTTATAGCAGTGGAACCATTAGTTAAAAAATATTGTTTAATCTGTAATTTCCATGAATGTATGGTTAAAGATTGATTAGCAATTGCATCTAAATCAATGTGCTGTCCTGCAATGCTTGGCTTAGCACAAAATTGAAAATGTATATTATTTCTTCTCAACACAACAGTACATAATGAGGTTTTATATGTCTCTAGCTTTCCTTAGACAGATTTACACCTTCTCATTAAACTCAACTCGAGAGTTTGACCTGCATTCTTCACATCAATGTGAATAAATCCTGGAATGTAATACAGGGCATCGTTTTGTGATAAACAAGGCATTGGGATTCAGAGCATGAGCATCACATTAAATCAAAATGTTCTTCCATTTTTGTTTTGGTATTATAACAGGCACTAGAGATCCTGCAGGTCTTTTCATTTTTAGCTGTCACACTTACAGCAACCTTAAGATTAATGTTACTTTTCTGTCTAAGCAATGCACATTGGTACTCTAATTAGGGAAGACAAATATTCAGCATATGAGCTATACATAGTCTAAATTACTTGTTGATAAAGGATCTTGTTAAAGGTCATATGCAACTTTCTCTGAGGTTGTATAGACAACCTAGAATAAAGGATGAAATGAAGAATTCAATAATAAAAAATATTATTATTCAATTATAACTTGTTCACAAGACTATCATTGAGGTCTTTTTTTATGGAAAAAAACATTGTTGTAACGCTAAAGCATCTATTTTTTTTGTTTTGTTATGTAATATATGTAAAGCCCTTGGGCTCCTTTTATCAAGGACCATGCAGACTGGGTTCACTATCATAAAACTGGCAATGCCACCAAGCAAGGGCTGTCAATCATTCTGACCGCATTGGGTTAGAATGATTGAAATCTGACACTCTTTAGGTGGTAGAGCAGTTGTTTTAAATTTGCAGCTTCTGATCTAGTATTTCAGGCTGGCTCGCTCGCAGTGCAGTACGGTTAAAGTTAAAATGATTGCTTTATTACAAGCCTGATTTTTTCATGGATAATATTTTAAATATATATTCAGATTGGCAATCACATGAAAACCGGTACAGTGAATGTGTTAGTACATTTGAGATATTTAAAGGCACATGGATGTCAAAATTAAACTTTTATTATTCAGATTAAGGCCAAAACACAAAGTCATTCCCATTCACTTCTAAATATCAAATGCACTTCTTTCTCTTGGTATCCTTGTCTATGAGAGCATACTGAGGTAGACTCAGGAGTGTGCACATGTCACAAGCACTGAAGCATTGTTAATATATTGTTGCGATCAATGCTGCCATTGTGTGCTTAAGATGTGTACGCTTTGAGCTTACTTAGGTATGCAACTTGTTTTGCCAGAAATTAGGCACAGAAACTGACTATAGCTACTTTTGTAAATAAAAGAAAAATTAATAATATTTTTTTTTTAGTTTGCAAAATATTCTCAGAGCAAATGATGAAAATACCCTTTTTCTTATTTTTAGTTGGTGTCACAGGAATGATTCAGTATTTATTCATCAAATGCTTATACCTTTGCATTGGAATAACAAGTTTGGCTGAATGTGGTTATTCAGCCAGTTATTTATTTGATGCGGTCAATTTATTACAAACTCAGAAAATTTGAAGTGAACTGGATTCTGAATTCTGTTAAATACAGTAGAATTGCATAATCATCAACTGCACAATAATAAAAAGGTATATAAAAATAGTGTTGCGCTAGGACAATTGATACCACACTCCTCACTATAAGCAACTCCTTCAAATTGCTAAAAGGGTAAAATTAAAAATTGGTTGAAAATAAGGGAGGGTGCTAAAACAGCTGAAGATATCAAAAACTACTCATGGGTGTTATATAAATGTATTAATATATATATATATGTATATATATATATATATATATATATATATATATATATATATATATATATATATATATGTTAAATCTAACAACTCAATATAAAAATGGGACGTCTCCCTTAATCATTGGTAAAATCTGTTCAGATGCATGTATATAAATACTGAGTACCCAATGGATATAAAATTGACTATACAATGTTAACTAGACCTGACGATACAATGTTAACTAAATCAATCCTGAATACAAAGTATCATAAAATAAACAATGGCAACTAATGTGCCATACAGTTAGTTGACTTACGTAGTATACACAATACTATGAAAGTGCTGAGTATGAATGTCTCTTTAAACCATTGAGGCCTATTTATCAAGCTGTCAACAGCAAATACGCTGGAATTCCGCAGCGTAATTGTGGTGAGCTTGATTCGCCTCATTTATCAAAGCCTACAGACCGGCAAAAGTTGAAATTTGTGACGTAATATACGATCCGCCGGTCTCAATCCGATACAGATCGATGCTTACATCATTACAGATGTTCCGAATGCAAATTCGGCACTATCTGACTACTTTTGCTAGTTATCAAATATCTAACAGGTATGCTCGCCACAATTCCGGCATGCATACCTGCTTTTCAATCCGCCGCCCTGGAGGCGGCAGATGCCATAGAAATTAATGGGAGTCTGAAAGCAGCGAAAGCTCATGTTCGCTGCTGCCCGATATCCCATTGATTCCTATGGGAGAATAAACACCCTAACATGTACCCCCAGTCTAAACACCCCTAATCTGCCGCCCACGACACCGCCACCACCTACATTATACTTATTAACCCCTAATCTGCTGCCCCAGACACCGCCGCCACCTACATTATACTTATTAACCCCTAATCTGCCGTCCCGACACTGCCGCCACCTACATAAAAGTATTAACCCCTATCCCGCCGCTCCCGGAGCCCACCGCAACTAAATAAAGTTATTAACCCCTAAACCCCTGGCCTCCAACATCAGTACCACATACTAAACCTATTAACCCCTAAACTGCCAGCCCCCCGCATCGCCATAAACTAATCGCCTAATAACCCCTAAACCTAACAACCACTTAACTTTACATTAAATATTAGCTCATCCCTATCTTATAATAAATTTAAACTTATCTTTAGATTTAAATTAAACTATATTAAACTATTAATTATCTACCCTAACTGTTATACTAAAATTACATTAAACTATATTAAACTAATAATTAATCTACCCTAACTGTTATACTAAAATTACATTAAACTAACAATTAAATTAACTATATTACATATTTAAAAACCTAACCCTACTCAAAAAATTTAAATCTACTATTAAAAATTACAAAGTTACAAAAAACTAACAACTAAGTTACACAAAATAACAAACACTTAGTTACAAAAAAAATAAACACTAAGTTACAAAAAATAAAAAACACTAAGTTACACAAAATAAAAAATAAATGATCAAATATTTAAACTAATTACACCTAATCTAAGAGCCCTATGAAAATAAAAAAGCCCCCCCAAAATAAAAAAACCCTAGCCTACAATAAACTACCAATGGTCCTTAAAGGTGCCTTTTGCGGGGCATTGCCCCAAAGAAATCAGCTCTTTTACCTGTAAAAAAATACAAACACCCCCCAACAGTAAAACCCACCACTCACACAACTTACCCCCCAAATAAAAATCTAATCTAAAAAACCTAAGCTCCCTATTGCCCTGAAAAGGACATTTGGATGGGCATTGCCCTTAAAAGGGCATTTAGCTCTTTTTCTTTGCCCAAACCCTAATCTAAAAATAAAACCCAACCAATAAACCCTTAAAAAAACCTAACACTAACCCCCGAAGATCCACTTACAGTTTCTGAAGACCCGACATCCATCCTCAACAAAGCGTCAGAAGTCCTCAGCGAAGCCAGCAGAAGTCTTCATCCAAGCGAGCCAAAGTCTTCATCCAAGCCGGCAGAAGTCTTCATCCAGGCGGCATCTTCTATCTTCATCCATCTGGCACATCCGGTGTGGAGTATCCTCTTCTTTTGACGTCTTCTTCAACAATGAAGGTTCCTTTAAATTTTAAACTGTCATTTAAAATGTCTTTCTCACATCTCATCTTGGATGTCCTCTCACTACCTTAAGCTTAATCTCTCCAAAACTGAACTCCTTATTTTTCCCCCTTCTTCCAATGTCTCCACCCCCAAAATTTCTATAACTATTGATAATTCCATCATTACCCCTACCCCGCACGCCCGATGTCTTGGGGTCACACTTGACTCAGATCTTTCCTTCACTCCTCACATTCAGTCCTTGGCTAAAGCCTGCCACTTCCACCTTAAAAACATTGCTAAAATTAGACATTTTCTTACACAAGATACAACCAAGATTTGAATCCACTCTCTCATCCTTTCCCGCCTCGACTACTGCAACTCCGTCCTCTCTGGGCTACCTAGCTGCCGCATAGCTCCTTTAAAATCCATTATGAATGCCTCTGCCAGGCTCATCTTCCTTACTCATCGCTCTTCGTCTGCTGCACCTCTCTACCAATCCCTTCACTGGCTTCCTCTTGCCTCTAGGATTAAACATAAAATCCTCACCCTGACATATGAAGCTGCTCCCCCCTACATCTCAGAACTTGTCTCTAGATATTCTCCCTCCTGTCCCCTTCGATCAGCTCAGGATCTCCTCCTCTCCTCCTCTCTTGTTACTTCCTCACATTCCCGTTTACAGGACTTCTCCAGACTTGCCCCCATCTTGTGGAATTCCCTGCCTCACTCCATAAGACTCTCCCCTAGTTTTAACAGCTTCAAGCACTCCCTAAAAACACTACTATTCAGGGATGCATACAACCAACACTAACCTTTCCTAACTCCATTGCTTTCCCCTTGAACCCCTTAGAATGTAAGCCTATGGGCCCAGCTGTTTACAGATCGCTTCATAAGAGCTGACTAGAACAGTGAAACTCTCGGCAGGGCCCTCTACCCTACAAAAGCTATCCTGTACACTGACTATGTTTACAGCGCTGCAGAATCTGTTGGTGCTCTACAAATACCTGATAATAATATATGACATCATCCAAGATGGCATCCCTCAGATTCAGATTGGCTGATAGATTTCTATCAGCCAATCGGAATTAAGGTTGAAAAAATCCTATTGACTGTTGCAATCAGCCAATAGAATTGAGCTTTCATCCTATTGGCTCATCCAAACAGCCAATAGGATTGAGCTTGCATTCTATTGGCTGATTGGAATAGCCAATAGAATGCAAGCTCAATCCTATTGGCTAATTGGATCAGCCAATAGGATGAAAGCTTAATCCTATTGGCTGATTGCAACAGCCAATAGGATTTTTTCAACCTTAATTCCGATTGGCTGATAGAAATCTATCAGCCAATTGGAATCTAAGGGATGCCATCTTGGATGACATCATTTAAAGGAACCTTCATTGTTGAAGAAGACATCAAAAGAAGAGGATGCTCCACGGCGTATGTCTTGAAGATGGAGCCGCTCCGCACCGGATGGATGAAGATAGAAGATGCAGTCTGGATGAAGACTTCTGTCGGCTTGGATGAAGACTTCTGCCGGCTTCGATGAGGACTTCTGCCGCTTTGTTGAGGATAGATATCGGGTCTTCAAAAACTGTAAGTGGATCTTCGGGGGTTAGTGTTAGGTTTTTTTAAGGGTTTATTGGGTGAGTTTTATTTTTAGCTTAGGGTTTGGGCAAGGAAAAAGATCTAAATGCCCTTTTAAGGGCAATGCCCATACAAATGCTCTTTTCAGGGCAATGGGGAGCTTATGTTTTTTTTAGATTAGGCTTTTATTTGGGGGGTTGGGTGTGTGGGTGGTGGGTTTTACTGTTGGGGGGTGTTTGTATTTTTTTTACAGGTAAAAGAGCTGATTTCTTTGGTGCAATGCCCCGCAAAAGGCCCTTTTAAGGGCCATTGGTAGTTTATTGTAGGCTAGGGTTTTTTTTTTATTTTGGGGGTCTTTTTTATTTTCATAGGGCTCTTAAATTAGGTGTAATTAGTTTAAATATTTGATCATTTATTTTTTATTTTGTGTAACTTAGTGTTTGTTATTTTGTGTAACTTAGTGTTTGTTATTTTGTGTAACTTAGTTTTTTGTAACTTTGTAATTTTTAATAGTAGATTTCAATTATTTGAGTAGGGTTAGGTTTTTAAATATGTAATATAGTTAATTTAATTTGTAGTTTATTGTAATTTTAGTATAACAGTTAGGGTAGGTAAATGAATAGTTTAATATAGTTTAATGTAATTTTAGTATAATAGTTAGGGTAGATTAATTAATAGTTTAATATAGTTTAATGTAATTGTAGTATAATAGTTAGGGTAGGTTAATTAGTATTTTAAGATAGTTTAATTTAAATCTAAAGGTAAGTTTTAATTTATTATAAGATAGGGATGAGTTAATATTTAATATAAAGTTAGCGGGTTGTTAGGTTTAGGGGTTAAGAGGTTAATTTAGTTTATGGTGATGTGGGGGCTGGTGGTTTAGGGGTTAATAGGTTTAGTAAGTGGTAGTGATGTGGGAGGCCAGGGGTTTAGGGGTTAATACATTTATTTAGTTGTGGTGGGCTCCGGGAGCGGAGGGATAGGGGTTAATACATTTAGTTAGTTGCAGCGGTGTCGGGGAGCAGCAGAAAAGGGGTTAATACTTTTTTTAGAGTAGCGGTGTGCTCCGGGAGCAGCAGGATAGGGGTTAATAACTTTATTTAGTTGTGGCGGGGTCGGGGAGTGGCGGCATAGGGGTTATACAGTTTAGTATAGTGGCCGTGTTTAGTGACAGTATATAAATAAAGCTGGGAAAAAGCCGAATAGCAGCGAGATCAATGACTGTTTAGTTAACAACAGTCTGCTGCTCATCACCCCGTACTTGGTGCGCAGCTTTTTGACAGCTTTTTTGTTAAATATGGAGAGCATATTCAGGTCAGCGGCTGCGATGTTAGGCGATGTCAGGCGAGTGTTTTGGTGCCATTAAATGCAGCACAGTTGACGGCTTGATAAGTAGGCCTCATAGTCTTTTAGGCGTATACCATCAATCTTGTGATATACAAAAAATAGGAATTAGTACCTCTCTCAGCAGTTGGTACCCGTATCCTGCTATAATATATAGAAGGAAATGGAGCTGAAAATTCGATACCTTCCAGGCGATTTGCTACCTTATAATTCCTTTTAGGTAGCTCCCTTTTGGTTATATTGCCGATACAGTCTCTGTAAATAACAAATGTTTTTCGGCTATAATATAGCTGGATGGTGTGAGACAAGTCTTTAGTGAATAACCCGATAATGCAATGACACTTACTTTGAATTTTAAATGAGCAGTATATTTTTTATAATTTATTAAAAGTTTATTTTCATTTCCCTGTCTCCTTTATCACGTGACAGCTATCAGCCAATGGCGCGTATATGAGCTGTGAATTGAGTGTTAGGAATAAAATATTATACATTGTTGTAAACACTATTGCCATATAGTGCTCAAGATTTGTGCACAAAATAAAATAGAACAAACTAAATTTGATAACCACAATAAATTGGAAAGCTATTTGTTGTTGGCATTTATTTGTGCCTTCTATCTGAATTATGAAAGTTATATTTGACTTTCATGGCTCTTTATGTAGTTTTTTACATAATTTAAGGAGGCTAATGCAAGGTTTTCCAATTCATAGCAATTCACACCCATCAGATTCACACAGTTTTTCTAACAATGTTTAGTATTTATCAAATTCAGTAGCCACGACCACTGTGTAAAGCCTAAGAAAACCAAGTAAAAATTTATGCCAAAAGTCAGCATTGGCAGCAGACTAGAATTGAAAGACAAGCCAAGGTCAAACTGGAAAAAGAATTGAGAATTAAGGGCCATTAATGCACCCACAAACAGGAGCAATTGACCAGGCTTGATTATAAAGCTTGTACTAATTACACAATCAGTCCGTGATACAAAATGTACAGAAGGGGCACATGACTGGTTCTTTCAGAGGGGCAAGTGATGAATGGATAAGTGAAGAGATAACAAAAAGTGAATTCCAATCAATATTAGTGCAGAAAAGGATTACTACCTCAAGAATTGTGCTTTTGCCTCATATTATATTTGTGGGTCTTGACTACTTGTCCAGAGGTGAAGACTACTGCTAAACCAATCAGGGATGACATATGGGCATAGCTGTCAATAAAAAGTGAAGTTCCTCTCAGGATTAGAAGTGCATTGCCACTACTGGGCAAACTTTATTTGTGTTTAATCCATTTGTGTGAGTTAAACACATACATCTCTGCAACAAATATTGCTGTAATAAAATACTTTAGCACATCAGAGCATTTTATTACTTGTCCTTTATGCTCCTTTAATCCCTCATAAAAAAATGAATTCAAGAAAATGTAATTCCAATATTCATTCATTATTTATTGCTTTTACTGTAAAATATCTCTGTGTTTGTTCCCCTTATAAAAAAAAAAAAAAGACTGTAGTGCACAGTCATTGCTTAGATTAGAGCGAAAGCTAATTTACATTTCACCCTAGCTGACCACAACAAACAGATGTGTCCTTTAGCTTCCCTTGATCTGCAAAACCTTGCAAATCACAAAAACAAAATGGCGGTGTGATATAATTTAAAATCATTTGCAAAGCCATGCTTAATTCACTTTATTGTCCTTTTAAATGATGCCATTTATGATAGTTTTTTTTTCCTATTCATTTTTTTAAATCAAATTGCAAATGAAAACATTTATATTATCTTTTGAATCAGTAGAAGAGTTTGTGGCCCATATTTATCAAGCTCCGTATGGAGCTTAAAGGGCCATGTTTCTGGCAAGTCTGAAGACTCGCCAGAAACACAAGTTATAAAGCAGCGGTCACAAAGACCGCTGTTCCATAACCTGTCCGCCTGCTCGGGTTTATTGACACCCCCCTGCTGGCGGCCCATTGACCGCGAGTCTACAGGGGGCGGCGTTGCACCAGCAGCTCTTGTGAGCTGCTGGTGCATGCTGAATATGGCGAGCGTATTGCTTGCCGTATTCAGCAAGGTCCGCCAGACCTTGATAAATAGAGCCCATGGTGTTTAAATGTAGGTTTTGCATCACTTATAACACACACCCTATACCTCCAATGAATAGTGCAAGGGGCACTATAACACCTCACATCACAAGTGGTGAGTTATATGTTGCACAGGTGTTAGAAAAAAAAGGCATGCAAAAGGCTTTAACGTAGAGATACATACATATACATGTCTAAATATGTATGTGTGTATATATATATATATATGTAGTGAGTGTATAGATGTGTGCACTTATGTATTTATGTATGAAATATATATTTAATAATAAAAAGCACATTATTTTCTTTGTGAAGAACTTAGGAATGTAAAATATGCATTTTGTGCATTGCGTTTCTTAATTTAGATCTTAACACAGTCGAGTAAGCGCACATTTAGGATTCTTAAGGCACATTGTAAAAAATATTACATATAAAATATTAATAAAAATGTATATAAATTATTAAAAAAAAATAATAAACATACTGTAAAATATATAGATATATTTAGAATGGATATGGATTATTTAGAATATTTGACAGCAATGTTTATTCATTTTTAATAACTTTTAATATTTGTTTAAATATTTTATATGTAATATTTTTATATATATATATATATATATATATATATATATATATATATATATATATATATATATATATATGTTAACCCGACCGCGTAAAGATACAAGTTGAAAACGCAATGCGCAAAACTCATATTTTTCATTCCTATGTTCTTTACATGGAAAATAATCTACTTTTTATTATAATACTAGTACTAAAGCCCGTGTACACGGGCCATTTTTTGCAGTACAGTGGTCCCACCCCTTGCTCTCTCCCCCCTCTCTTTTGCTCTCTCTTCCCCCCTCTCTTTTGCTTTCTCTCCCCCCTCTCTTTTGCTTTCTCTCCCCCTCTCCTTTGCTCTCTCCCCTCTTTTGCTCTCTCTCTCTCCCCTCTTTTGCTCTCTCTCTCCCCTCTTTGGCTCTCTCCCTCCTTTCTTTTGCTCTCTCTCCCCCCTCTTTTGTTCTCCCTCCCCCTCTTTGGCTCTCCCCCCCCCTCTTTGGCTCTCCCCCCCCTCTTTGGCTATCTCCCCTCTTTTGCTCTCTCTACTCTTTGGCTCTCTCTCTCCCCCCTCTTTGGCTCTCCCCCCCTTTGGCTCTCTCCCCCCCCCTTTGGCTCTCTCCCCCCCCTTTGGCTCTCCCCCCCCCTTTGGCTCTCTCTCCCCCCTCTTTGGCTCTCTCCCCCCCCCTTTGGCTCTCTCTCCTCTTTGGCTCTCTTTCCTCTTTGGCTCTCTCTCTCCCCCCTCTTTGGCTCTCCCCTCCCCTTTGCCCCCCCCCCTCTTTGGCTCTCTCCCCCCCCCCCTCTTTTGCTCTCTCTCTCCCCTCTTTGGCTCTCTCCCCCCCTCTTTTGTTCTCTCCCCCCTCTTTGGCTCTCTCCCTCCCCCTCTTTGGCTCTCCCCCCCCCACTCTTTGGCTCTGCCCCCCCTCTTTGGCTCTGCCCCCCCCCTCTTTGGCTCTGCCCCCCCCCCCCTCTTTGGCTCTCTCTCCCCCCTCTTTGTCTCTCTCCCCTCTTTTGCTCTCTTCTTTGGCTCTCTTTCCTCTTTGGCTCTCTCTCTCCCCCCTCTTTGGCTCTCCCCCCCTTTAGCTCTCTCCCCCCTTTGACTCTCTCCCCCCCCCTCTTTGGCTCTCCCCCCCCTCTTTGGCTCTCTCTCCTCCCTCTTTGGCTCCCCCCCTTCTCTTTGGCTCTCCCCCCCCCCCTTCTCTTTGGCTCTCCCCCCCCTTCTCTTTGGCTCTCTCTCCCCCCTTTGGCTCTCTCCCACCCCCTTCTCTTTGGCTCTCCCCCCCCTTCTTTTTGGCTCTCCCCCCCCTTCTCTTTGGCTCCCCCCCCCCTCTCTTTGGCTCTCCCCCCCCCTTCTCTTTGGCTCTCCCCCCCTTCTCTTTGGCTCTCCCCCCCTTCTCTTTGGCTCTCCCCCCTTTGGCTCTCTCTCACCCCTTTGGCTCTCTCTCCCCCCCTCTTTGGCACTTCTCCCCCCTCTCCTGCTCCCTCTCTGGCCCGGCCACGCCCCATCGCGGCGACACCTGCCCGGCCACGCCCATCGCAACGCCCGGCCACGTCCCCATCGCAACGCTCCCGTCAGCCACAAACACCTGTGAGGTCTGGGGAGCGCGTGGCCGCTTCTCACGCAGCGCACCTCACAGCTGTTGAGTAGCTCACGCTCCATATCTCTTGCCACAGGCTGTTTCAATCAGCTTACCTCGCGCTCCCCAGACCTCACAGCTGTTTGTGTACCTCCTGCTCCCTATCTCAATCAAGGCCAAGTGTTTGTCTCTACTTCGCATGACGGCTTCAGACAAACACTTGGCCTTTTATAATATAGGATATATATATATATATAAAATACATAATACATATGTATACATATCTAGACATAAATATAAGAGCATTGGAGCCCTTTATAGTTAAGTAGTTGAAAATATGTAAAATCATATTTTTGCAATAATCATATTTAATAAAGTGTTTAACTATGTATTTACTATAAATATTTCATTCCAATGTTGTTCACATAAGGGAATATGTTCTAAGTAATTTTAAAAAGATATTCCTATATATAATTGTGTATATCTATACCTATATATAATCATATATGTATATATACAGTATATATATATATATATATATATAGATATATATAGATATATATTTTACAAAAACACCATCAGATATACATATATAGAACTATGTATTTAAGAATAAATAGAACATATTCTGCTATGTGAAGAACATTGAAAAGTGAAATGTTAATATGTAATGTCGGGTTAGAGCACTTGTTTATGTACTTGGTTTACGCGAGTAGGGTGTTTGTTTTTTTCCACTCTTCAAGCTCCATTGAAATCTATGGGGGAATACATTAATGTTATAGCGATGTTAGTTTGCTCGCATTGGGTTACCGAGCAAGTGAAAACTTTTTACTTTCAACTTGTCATACCCGCAATATCCATGTATAATACTCCACTCATAATTTGGACCATAGAGCATCATTAACAACGATGATTGTTGACACATTTAGCTAATATTTTTGTACTTCACTATCAATCAGCCCATAGTAATCTAACTTAAATATCTTAATTGTTTGTTCTGTGTTTTAGCCATTGTGGCAGGTAATTTGTTAAGTATCCGTTGCTGCTTATATTATTATAGTTGTAGTCACTAGTATGTGGTTTTTAGTATTATATTTTCTGTCTGACAATTAACTTGACTTTCTTCATTTATTTTTTGCACTTTTAAATTATCAATAAAAATGCCCCTTCTTATAACTTATTTTCTCTAGAACTATTATCCTGGGGTTTTAAAGTAACTCACATTTTTTAACATTATATTTCTTTTTTTTCAATTTTAAATTAGAATGAAATGACTATTCCCTTAATCCCAATTCTCTTCTGCAGTTACCATGGTTATGATAACAGCAGATATTTCTGGCTTTTACACTATATCGAAAATATTATTCTCTTCTCATTTGTCTAGAGTCAAAAATGTGTTCAGCTGTCAAACTAGGTGTTTGGATCAATCAAATCCCTCAGCAATGTAGATGTCAGCGTCTCCTGAGCTAGAGCTCATTATAATAAATAAAATGTAGTAGTGTTATATTTATTGTACAACATTTTCTATTTTAAGTATTACTATTTAAATAGTAGATTTATTTATATGTAATTTCAACATTTTTTGTATGTAGCACCAGAGGGCTCACCAGGACACTACTGCTCTGAAATTTAGCTTCTATGAGGTAATAACAGCTGGCTCCCAGGCACCATCTGATTTACGGTCTTTGCAGAAGAAATGTCTTGTGCCTGGGTGGTATGCTTCACATATACAGCGATGGCTGGAGCATTTCCCACCGCCACAGGTTTGTACTCTAATAAATTTGCATAGAAACAAAAAAAAGTCATGTAAACAGATTTATCATTTTATCAGTATCCAGTTACCTTAAACTTATTTTTTACATGGCCAGTGCTTTACACATAGCAAGGAAACAGTTAAATTAAGCAGATGGAGATTACAAAAATAAAGGAATAGGTAGTAAAAAAATCTTCTTTCATTAACCTATGCACCCTGTGATATTATGCTTTGTGGTCAACATTTTACACACCCAAATGTTATGGTCTAGAAACATGACTGGCTAATGTAATAAGCATTTAAAAAAACTGCAATTTACATTATAGTCATCAAATATAGATTTCAAAGATATCATTGAAGAAAAAGACTTAAAATGACTATTGCATACTGTAGTATTGCGTAATTATCCATTGCTTTGTGCTTATTATGCAGGCACTGAAATGGAATGTGATATGACAATAATCAGCAGATAATGAAAGGCATTGGTATATGTTTGGAGTTTTGAGACAGAGGTGCAGGTCCTAATATTTTCTTCCTCTTCAATAAACCAAAGCTTCCAATAATAGCTGAGGATGAGAAACTTCACTTTCTCCAACATTGGTGTGTCCGGTCCACGGCGTCATCCTTACTTGTGGGAATATCTCCTCCTCAACAGGAAATGGCAAAGAGTCCCAGCAAAGCTGTCCATATAGTCCCTCCTAGGCTCCGCCGACCCCAGTCATTCTCTTTGCCGTTGCACAGGCAACATCTCCACGGAGATGGTTAAGAGTATGTGGTGTTTAGTTGTAGTTTTTTAATTCTACTATCAAGAGTTTGTTATTTTAAAATAGTGCTGGTATGTACTATTTGCTCTGAAACAGAAAAAGATGAAGAGTTCTGTTTGTGAGAGGAAGATGATTTTAGCAGACAGTAACTAAAATCGTTTGCTGTTTCCACATAGGACTGTTGAGATGAAGTAACTTCAGTTGGGGGAAACAGTTAGCAGACTTTTCTGCTTAAGGTATGACTAGCCATATTTCTAACAAGACTGTGTAATGCTGGAAGGCTGTCATTTCCCCTCATGGGGACCGGTAAGCCATTTTCTTAGTCTCAAACAGAATAAAGGGCTTAATATGGGCTATAAAACTGGTAGACACTTTTATGGGCAAAATCGATTGCTTTATTTGGGCATTTTATACATGTTTATGCTTGTAATTCACACTTATAAGCTTGGGGAACGTTTTTTAACGTCAGGCACTGGGTTAGACACCTTTCCAGTCAGGAAGGGCCTTCCCAGTTGTAAGCTGAGCCTCATTTTCGCGCCATTACTGCGCAGTTACTTTTGAGAGCAAGACATGCAGATGCATGTGTGAGGATCTGAAAGTAGTTGGAAAAGTTCCTAGAAGGCTTCATCTGGTATCATATTCCCCCCTGGGTTTGGTAAAGTCGCAGCAAAGGCTGTAGCTGGGACTGTAGAGGGGTTAAAACTCTTAAAATAAAGAAACCGGCTCCGGTTTCTTTATTTTAAGGGTTAAAGCTCTGAAAATTGGTGTGCAATACTTTTAATGCTTTAAGACACTGTGGTGAAAATTTGGTAAATTTTGAACAATTCCTTCATACTTTTTCACATATTCAGTAATAAAGTGTGCACTGTTTAAAATTTAAAGAGACAGTAACGGTTTTGTTTTAAAACGGTTTTTGTACTTTTTTGACAAGTTTAAGCCTGTTTAACATGTCTGCACCTTCAGATAAGCTATGTTCTATATGTTTGAAGATCAATGTGTGTCCTCCTTCAAAATTGTGTGATAATTGTGCCATAGCGTCCAAACAAAGTAAGGACAGTATTGCCACAGATAGTAAAATTGCCCATGATGATTCATCAGATGAAGGGAGTAGACATAGTTCTACATCATCTCCTTCTGTGTCTACACCAGTTTTGCCCACGCAGGAGGCCCCTAGTACTTCTAGCGCGCCAATGCTTATTACTATGCAACAATTAACGGCAGTAATGGATAACTCAATAGCAAATATTTTATCCAAAATGCCTGCATATCAGAGAAAGCGTGATTGCTCTGTTTTAAACACTGTAGAGCAGGAGGGCGCTGATGATAATTGCTCTGTCATACTCTCACACCAATCTGAAGGGGTCATGAGGGAGGTTTTGTCGGATGGGGAAATTTCAGATTCAGGTAAAATTTCTCAACAAGCAGAACCTGATGTTGTGACATTTAAATTTAAATTAGAGCATCTCCGCGCACTGCTTAAGGAGGTGTTATCTACTCTGGATGATTGTGACAACCTGGTCATTCCAGAAAAATTATGCAAGATGGACAAGTTCCTAGAGGTTCCGGTGCACCCTGACGCTTTTCCTATACCCAAGCGGGTGGCGGATATAGTGAATAAGGAGTGGGAGAAGCCCGGCATACCTTTTGTCCCCCCTCCTATATTTAAGAAATTATTTCCTATGGTCGACCCCAGAAAGGACTTATGGCAGACAGTCCCTAAGGTCGAGGGGGCAGTTTCTACTTTAAACAAGCGCACTACTATTCCTATCGAGGATAATTGTGCTTTCAAAGATCCTATGGATAAAAAATTGGAGGGTTTGCTTAAAAATATTTTTGTACAGCAAGGTTACCTCCTGCAACCCATTTCGTGCATTGTTCCTGTCACTACAGCAGCGTGGTTCTGGTTCGAGGAACTAGAAAAGTCACTCAGTAGAGAGACTCTGTATAAGGAGGTTATGGACAGAGTTCACGCACTCAAGTTGGCTAATTCTTTTATTTTAGATGCCACTTTGCAACTAGCTAGATTAGCAGCGAAAAATTCAGGGTTTGCAATTGTGGCGCGCAGAGCACTTTGGCTAAAGTCTTGGTCAGCGGATGTATCTTCCAAGACAAAATTGCTTAATATCCCCTTCAAGGGTAAGACTCTCTTTGGGCCAGAATTGAAAGAGATTATTTCAGACATCACTGGGGGAAAGGGCCATGCCCTCCCACAAGATAAGCCTTTCAAAGCCAAGAATAAGTCTAATTTTCGTTCCTTTCGCAATTTCAGGAACGGACCGGCCTCTAACTCTGCATCCTCTAAACAAGAGGGTAATGCTTCTCAAACCAAACCAGCCTGGAAACCGATGCAAAGCTGGAACAAGGGTAAGCAGGCCAAGAAGCCTGCTGCTGCTAACAAAACAGCATGAAGGAGTAGCCCCTGATCCGGGACTGGATCTAGTAGGGGGCAGACTCTCTCTCTTTGCTCAGGCTTGGGCAAGAGATGTTCAGGATCCCTGGACACTAGAAATAGTTTCTCAGGGTTATCTTCTGGAATTCAAAGAACTACCCCCAAGGGGAAGGTTCCACATGTCTCACTTATCCTCAAACCAAATAAAGAGACAGGCATTCTTACATTGTGTAGAAGACCTGTTAAAGATGGGAGTGATACACCCAGTTCCAACGGCGGAACAAGGAATGGGATTTTACTCAAATCTGTTTGTAGTTCCCAAAAAAGAGGGAACTTTCAGACCAATTCTGGATTTAAAGATCCTAAACAAATTTCTTAGAGTACCATCGTTCAAAATGGAAACCATTCGAACGATTCTACCCACAATCCAGGAAGGTCAATTTATGACTACCGTGGATCTAAAGGATGCGTATCTACATATTCCTATCCACATAGAACATCATCAGTTCCTAAGGTTCGCCTTTATGGACAAACATTATCAGTTTGTGGCCCTCCCATTCGGGTTAGCCACTGCTCCAAGGATTTTCACAAAGGTACTCGGATCCCTTCTAGCGGTTCTAAGACCAAGGGGCATTGCAGTAGTACCGTACTTGGACGACATTCTAATACAAGCGTCGTCTCTTTCAAAGGCAAAGGCTCACACAGACATCGTTCTGGCCTTTATCAGATCTCACGGATGGAAGGTGAACATAGAAAAAAGTTCCCTGTCTCTGTCGGCAAGAGTTCCCTTCTTGGGAACAATAATAGATTCTTTAGAAATGAGGATTTTCCTGACAGAAGTCAGAAAGTCAAAACTTCTAAACGCTTGTCAAGTTCTTCATTCTATTCCTCGTCCTTCCGTAGCGCAGTGCATGGAAGTAGTAGGATTGATGGTTGCAGCAATGGACATAGTTCCTTTTGCGCAAATTCATCTAAGACCATTACAACTGTGCATGCTGAAACAGTGGAATGGGGACTATACAGACTTGTCTCCAGTAATTCAAGTAGATCAGAAGACCAGAGACTCACTCCATTGGTGGCTAACCCTGGACCACCTGTCCCAGGGAATGAGCTTCCGCAGACCAGAGTGGGTCATTGTCACGACCGACGCTAGTCTAGTGGGCTGGGGGGCGGTCTGGGAATCCCTGAAAGCTCAGGGACTATGGTCTCGGGAAGAGTCTCTTCTCCCGATAAACATTCTGGAACTGAGAGCGATATTCAATGCTCTCAGGGCTTGGCCTCAACTAGCAAAGTCCAGGTTCATAAGATTCCAATCAGACAACATGACGACTGTTGCTTATATCAATCATCAGGGGGGAACAAGGAGTTCCTTGGCGATGAAAGAAGTGACCAAAATAATAAAATGGGCAGAGGATCACTCCTGCCACCTATCTGCGATCCACATCCCAGGTGTGGAAAACTGGGAGGCGGATTATCTGAGTCGTCAGACATTCCATCCGGGGGAGTGGGAACTCCACCCGGAGATCTTTGCCCAGTTGACTCAATTATGGGGCATTCCAGATATGGATCTGATGGCGTCTCGTCAGAACTTTAAGGTTCCTTGCTACGGGTCCAGATCCAGGGATCCCAAGGCGACTCTAGTGGATGCACTAGTAGCGCCTTGGACCTTCAACCTAGCCTATGTGTTTCCACCGTTTCCTCTCATTCCCAGGCTGGTAGCCAGGATCAAGCAGGAGAGGGGCTCGGTGATCTTGATAGCTCCTGCGTGGCCACGCAGGACTTGGTATGCAGACCTGGTGAATATGTCATCGGTGCCACCATGGAAGCTACCTTTGAGACAGGATCTTCTTGTACAGGGTCCATTCGAACATCCAAATCTGGTCTCCCTCCAGCTGATGGCTTGGAAATTGAACGCTTGATTCTATCAAAGCGTGGGTTTTCAGATTCGGTGATAGATACTCTAGTTCAAGCCAGAAAACCGGTAACTAGAAAAATTTACCATAAAATATGGAAAAGATATATCTGCTGGTGTGAATCCAAGGGATTCTTATGGAATAAGATCAAAATCCCTAAGATCCTTTCCTTTCTACAAGAGGGTTTGGATAAAGGATTATCAGCGAGTTCTCTAAAGGGACAGATTTCTGCTTTATCTGTCTTATTACACAAACGACTGGCAGCTGTGCCAGATGTTCAAGCATTTGTTCAGGCTCTGGTTAGGATCAAGCCTGTTTACAGACCTTTGACTCCTCCCTGGAGTTTAAATCTAGTTCTTTCAGTTCTTCAAGGGGTTCCGTTTGAACCTCTATATTCCATAGATATTAAGTTGCTATCTTGGAAAGTTTTGTTTTTGGTTGCTATTTCTTCTGCTAGAAGAGTTTCTGAGTTATCTGCTCTGCAGTGTTCTCCGCCCTATCTGGTGTTCCATGCAGATAAGGTTGTTTTGCGTACTAAGCCTGGTTTTCTTCCAAAGGTTGTTTCTAACAAGAATATTAACCAGGAGATAGTTGTTCCTTCTTTGTGTCTGAATCCAGTTTCAAAGAAGGAACGTTTGTTACACAATTTAGACGTAGTCCGTGCTCTAAAATTCTATTTAGAAGCTACAAAAGAGTTCAGACAAACTTCTTCTCTGTTTGTCGTCTATTCTGGTAAAAGGAGAGGTCAAAAAGCGACTTCTACCTCTCCTTCCTTTTGGCTTAAAAGCATCATCCGATTGGCTTACGAGACTGCCGGACGGCAGCCTCCAGAAAAAATCACAGCTCACTCCACTAGGGCTGTGGCTTCCACATGGGCCTTCAAGAACGAGGCTTCTGTTGATCAGATATGTAAGGCAGCGACTTGGTCTTCACTGCACACTTTTGCCAAATCTTACAAATTTGATACTTTTGCTTCTTCAGAGGCTATTTTTGGGAGAAAGGTTTTGCAAGCCGTGGTGCCTTCTGTTTAGGTAACCTGATTTGCTCCCTCCCTTCATCCGTGTCCTAAAGCTTTGGTATTGGTTCCCACAAGTAAGGATGACCGTGGACCGGACACACCAATGTTGGAGAAAACAGAATTTATGCTTACCTGATAAATTACTTTCTCCAACGGTGTGTCCGGTCCACGGCCCGCCTTGGTTTTTTAATCAGGTTTTATGAATTATTTTCTCTAACTACAGTCACCACGGCACCCTATAGTTTCTCCTGTTTTTTTCCTCCTGTCCGTCGGTCGAATGACTGGGGTGGGCGGAGCCTAGGAGGGACTATATGGACAGCTTTGCTGGGACTCTTTGCCATTTCCTGTTGGGGAGGAGATATTCCCACAAGTAAGGATGACGCCGTGGACCGGACAAACCATTGGAGAAAGTAATTTATCAGGTAAGCATAAATTCTGTTTTTGTGTGTAGACAAACACAATAAAATGAGTGCAATATACTCACTCCGATACATTCAGAATCCAAATTCTTGCATGGTATTTTCTTTGTTTTTTCAATGTGCTGAAAGTGGAGTGAGCGTCTTATGTGTAGTATATATCCTCTGTACGGTTATCCTCTTGTGTAGACATCGCTGAAAGGAGTAAAGCTTTCACTGGTATATGCGATACTTGATAGTATATAATAAGTGCAATATACTCACTCCGATAAAATCAGAATCTGGCTCCTCACAATGGATATTCAGTCGATATTTGGCAGTTTCAAAAAAGCAGCAACATGTCTATGAGTAAGGCTACATATAGCCGAAATGCGTAAGACGTTTACCAGCTGAGATTTTGGTTTGATTTTTGATTTTTTGTGCTCTTGTCTAAATTATTAAAGTATACCTATTTTTTATGTCTGGAGGCTGGCTGAAGTTTTTTCTTGTTTTGTCATAGAACAAATATTTGTCACCAAAGACAAACATTTATTTAAAACGAGTCTTTAAGATAGACAAATATAAAATGACTCTACGCTTTTCAACGAGTATCTCGTCTTTTTCAAGAGTATTAAAACAAAAATTGAAGTAGTGCCATTCTGTACAGTTATTGTAAGATCTGTAATAATCTGTATTGAAATAGTTCTGCAATATTGATACATGTTTAACTTGAATTTTTTTAATTGAAATTCATTTTGATAATCTAACCTGTTCTAAAGCAGTAAAAGATTAAAATAATAGAAGAAATGTTGTATTGTGTCTTTAAAAAACAATGATAAAAGCATAGGCATTTCCATTACTTGTCATCAACAAGGAAACATATTGCTTGGAGGTAATATATCATCTTCACATCCAGGGACAGATGGTGAAATTCTCTTCTGTCTGGCTTTATCTGTCTAACCACTTAGTTGATACTGTCATGTTAGTCACGGTTCCTTGCTGGCACCTGTAAAAATTGAAATATTCAAGAAAATGTAGTATGAAGCGCTTATACAAGGACATTTTTGGGGAAATTATAAAATTCCCTCACTTGATTTGATTGCAAGCTAGTTGGGTGTTGTCTCTTGTTTATTAGTTATTTTGATATTATTATATTTAATACATAGAACTGCAGAGAAAATAAGCCTAAAAGGTAATATGTTCTTCATCAAGTTCTAATTACATATATGGATACCTAACACATCATTTTAGAAGCCTGCACAACTAAAGTACCTGTTCTAGTCCTAAACAGCATGTAATTAATTTGATTGGTGTGATAAAGCCTCTTGGGAATTATCAGTCTAAAATGAATTCTGAAGTTTGTCAGAGCTGTACTATATGTATCATTACTAAAGGCATCATTACATGAAATTCCAATCAATATATGAATTTATATGTATAATGTGTGTATATATATATATATATATATATATATATATATATATATATATATATATATACACATATAAATGTTTTGACATATTTAGTAGCAGATAATCTATAACTATGTGGTGGAGAGGCAATTGGTTGGGATGCCACTAGCAAATGTAATTAGCTTTATTCTTTTTGCTTGTTTATTCTCTTACCACCTCCCTAGCCAATTCAATACTTTTTTTTTTCAAGGGGAAGCAGAATATTATTATCATCACCATTTATTTGTGTAACCATAGCACTAGGTATAAGACCTATAGTAGGGGTACACAATAAAACTGGTTAAATAAAAGAAATACAGACAAGTAAGATGGACTGAACAAAACAAATAAAACAGAAGAAGAGATCTTTACACTTTACCCTGATCAAACTGTTAAGGATATATTTGCAGAACTGGGATTTATCTTATTTCCTGTTTGCCCCCCCATATTAATGTGTCCAGTGACCCATGTTTTATGCATTTTCTGTCCTAATCTCTAGTTAGTCTAAGACCTATGTATGGACTAAAAGTGTTAGTTAATGTATGCAGCTGTAGGCAAAGGTTACCATACATTGCATACAATACCACAGTCCTTTCTTTCTTTATTGTGGCAGTTACTTATTGTTGATGGACAACAGCTACGAACAGATCCAGCCATTGTCATGGATGATGTACAGAAATTTTTGGGAGTTTCACCTCATTACAACTACTCAGAAGCACTTACGTAAGTATGTTTTCTGGACATAAGTATCAATATGTTCCTGACTGTGTTTCAGTTTTGTTAAATACACTTTATCACCAAATACCCAAGTTATGTTAATTTCTTTGTCTGCCAAGTAAATACAGTCACATAATTTACTGAAACAGTAACACCTAAATATAGATATTACTGTATATATTAATATATACACACACATATATATATAGATATATATATATACACGTATATATATATATATATATATATATATATATATATATATAATGTTCCAAGAAAGAAAGTAATAATATCTTGTTTCTTAAATTTAATATAATTTAGAAAAATAGCATGAGGATAAAGCTAAAGCACTGCAGCAGCATTACGTGTACTTGAATCTATTTAATAATAAACATCCTAAAACTTTGGAGACTTCCCATGCAGGAAATAAATCTCTCTTACAAAACCCTTCTAACTCCAATCAATTCCTTTTCTTTGCCTCTTTATCCATTTCCTACTATATATGTAGTTGATTTACCACTTAGGAATTAAGAATTTTATGGCCTTTTTAAAGGACCACATATGTGGAATTGTAAATGCCCATGGCTGGATTAGATTAACTAAGATTTCAGTAAGGTACTTAAAAAAATGGAGGTTCAAAGGACTTTCAAATCTTATTGCAATGGGCTATTAGGATAAATGAATGCCTCAAAAAACAAAAATCACATATGAAATATTGTAATGACCCTGCTGTGGGCTTCACTACACCAGCTCTTGACAATTTTGCACCAGGCTAACTATTTCAGGCCATAACTAATGTGCTACTCGTCTGCATATTATTGTATACCTATGTGTTGTCTGCCCTGTTTTCTATGCTTGAACTTAAACCTTGCTGCTTGCCCTGACTAGACATCTGCGCCTAACCAAAAACCTGTACAATATGCACTGACCTTTTGCCTGTGCATATCTGCTTAACTCAACCAAAAGCCCTAGCCCACTATTTGTGTTTTCTTTGTTGAAAGTATCATATCTACTCCTGTGCGTTATTTAAAGTTTCTTCTCAATTGTCACTAAGTCTGACTGTCTACTAGAAATCTGCTCTTTGCTTTGAGAAATCTGACAACTTCCTGCATTGGCTGGTTTCTTATCATTTATTAGACATCTACATTTAATCTCCAGCTTTTTGTCTCCTACCAAAGTTATTTAACTTTGCCTTTTTCTATACAGGGAGTGCAGAATTATTAGCCAAGTTGTATTTTTGAGGATTAATTTTATTATTGAACAACAACCATGTTCTCAATGAACCCAAAAAACTCATTAATATCAAAGCTGAATAGTTTTCGAAGTAGTTTTTAGTTTGTTTTTAGTTATAGCTATTTTAGGGGGATATCTGTGTGTGCAGGTAACTATTACTGTGCATAATTATTAGGCAACTTAACAAAAAAAAATATATACCCATTTCAATTATTTATTTTTACCAGTGAAACCAATATAACATCTCAACATTCACAAATATACATTTCTGACATTCAAAAACAAAACAAAAACAAATCAGTGACCAATATAGCAACCTTTCTTTGCAAGGACACTCAAAAGCCTGCCATCCATGGATTCTGTCAGTGTTTTGATCTGTTCACCATCAACATTGCGTGCAGCAGCAACCACAGCCTCCCAGACACTGTTCAGAGAGGTGTACTGTTTTCCCTCCTTGTAAATCTCACATTTGATGATGGACCACAGGTTCTCAATGGGGTTCAGATCAGGTGAACAAGGAGGCCATGTCATTAGATTTTCTTCTTTTATACCCTTTCTTGCCAGCCACGCTGTG
This sequence comes from Bombina bombina, assembly GCF_027579735.1. Lineage (NCBI taxonomy): Eukaryota > Metazoa > Chordata > Amphibia > Anura > Bombinatoridae > Bombina > Bombina bombina. The sequence goes on from NC_069500.1 coordinate 1,012,186,401, forward strand.
GAGTACTTGGACCCGTGTGATGGAGCATTGGCCTGCATGAAAATCATGTTTTTCTTGAAGGATGCAGACTTCTTCCTGTACCACTGCTTTAAGAAGGTGTCTTCCAGAAACTGGCAATAGGACTGGGAGTTGAGCTTGACTCCATCCTCAACCCGAAAAGGCCCCACAAGCTCATCTTTGATGATACCAGCCCAAACCAGTACTCCACCTCCACCTTGCTGGCGTCTGAGTCGGACTGGAGCTCTCTGCCCTTTACCAATCCAGCCACGGGCCCATCCATCTGGCCCATCAAGACTCACTCTCATTTCATCAGTCCATAAAACCTTAGAAAAATCAGTCTTGAGATATTTCTTGGCCCAGTCTTGACGTTTCAGCTTGTGTGTCTTGTTCAGTGGTGGTCGTCTTTCAGCCTTTCTTACCTTGGCCATGTCTCTGAGTATTGCACACCTTGTGCTTTTGGGCACTCCAGTGATGTTGCAGCTCTGAAATATGGCCAAACTGGTGGCAAGTGGCATCTTGGCAGCTGCACGCTTGACTTTTCTCAGTTCATGGGCAGTTATTTTGCGCCTTGGTTTTTCCACACGCTTCTTGCGACCCTGTTGACTATTTTGAATGAAACGCTTGATTGTTCGATGATCATGCTTCAGAAGCTTTGCAATTTTAAGAGTGCTACATCCCTCTGCAAGATATCTCACTATTTTTGACTTTTCTGAGCCTGTCAAGTCCTTCTTTTGACCCATTTTGCCAAATGAAAGGAAGTTGCCTAATAATTATGCACACCTGATATAGGGTGTTGATGTCATTAGACCACACCCCTTCTCATTACAGAGATGCACATCACCTAATATGCTTAATTGGTAGTAGGCTTTCGAGCCTATACAGCTTGGAGTAAGACAACATGCATAAAGAGGATGATGTGGTCCAAATACTCATTTGCCTAATAATTCTGCACTCCCTGTATTGAAATCTTTTTAGAATAGTCCCTCTTCTGCAATTTACAATATGTCATTGTCTCTGTGAATAGTGTAGACATACAGGATGTGAGTAAATGGAAGACTTTTGATTCTGAGGAAAAGCCAGTTTTCAAGATACTCCTGTGCTATGTTTGAAAAGCACTCAAGGTCTGTGTCTTATTGTACATTGTTTGTCTCAAGCACTACTTCCAATCTATTTTATTGAAAGGCGCTTGTCAACCAGTTTGTGGGCTTTGATGCTCTCTGTGCTTTCATGCCTTGCTGACTGAGTCTGTTCCTTCATGGTTGTGTTCATTTACCATCTAGTCTGCTATAAAGTTTATTTTCTTATTCCTTTGTTTCTTCTCCTGGCCTATTGTTTGTGCTTGTCCTGAACTTTTCTGTGTCTGACCTTCAACCTTTGCTGCCTACCCTGATCTTTTTTTTGTCAATTAATGACCATAATGTGGTTGGTGTATGAGTCATGACAATTCCCTGCCTTGGTATACACCTGCAATTGATTTCTAACTTGCAAAACCTCATTCCACCAGGAAATTTGTTTCTGCAGTTGAATATTTCATATATACACTCAATTTAAGAAAATATATTCTGAATAAAAAAATTATCACAACCTGTGAAGAGATCCCCTATCAAATCAATCCTGACGAGTAGTATTCTCATCCCAGCATCAAGTAGAGTGATTGGAAAGAAATCCCACAGCAAAAAAACAAAAGCAATAGGACCCAGAGGCAGAAGTTAACAATTTTCAATATTTATTGCACAAATTATCATTAACTACATTTATGTTAAATTATGCAATTAATTTGTGATTTGGATAGCTGAAAATGGTATAATATTAGAAAATATTACACTGCCCCCACCCACCTACTTCATAATGCCACCAGCTACTACATAGTGCCACCCAGCTGGCAAAATGTTCTATGGACAACACTGGAAATGTAAAACTAGTGTCAGCAAACACTTGAAACCAGTTTAGAAATAATAAATGTGGCTATTATTTATTACCAAAGCATGTATACATCCATAGCTATTTAAAGCTTGCAGAATTGTAAAGAGTGATCCCCCATTTTAATTGTTCAGTATATGTTTGTTAAACGATTAAAGGGAAATCATGTATATCAAATACCAGCAGTTAAATAGGGTAAAATATTTGAAAAGATATAAAGGTTTAAAGGACACAAACATCTAGATTACAAGTGTTGCGCTAACTGCAACACAAATGCGGTATGTTTTTTTTTAGGGCGCAACACTTGTAATCTAGGCGAAAGATTCTAAAGTAAAATGTAAAATTATACAGAGTAGAACAACTTTACAATATACTTTCATTAGTTATTGTGCTCTCTGTTCCTGAAATTTTAGTCTGAAAATTGTATATTTTTCCAGTAAAAGTGCATGCTGGTTTCTGAAACTAAAAAGTTGCACAAAACACTTCAAAAATACATTACAAAGTACACTTACTCCCATAAATAAACTATTAACCCCTAAACCACCATCCACCACATCGCAAACACTAATTAAAACTATTAACCCCTAAACCGCCACCCCCTACATCACAAACTACCTAAATAAATTATTAACCCCTAAACCACCATCCCCCCACATCCCAAACTACCTGATTAAACTATACACCCCTAAACCGCCATCCCCCAAAATGCAAAGTTATAAACTAACCTCTAAATCCCCTAACCTAACATACCTTATCTTAACCCAAATGAAAATGACCCTAAATTTACTAAAACAATCCTAACTACCTTATAAACAAACAAAAAAAAACTTAACGCAAAGTTAAATAAAAACAAAATCTTGCCTTAAAAAAAAAAAAAATTCACATTTTTTTCTCCATTGATTTCTATGGGAAAATACATGCATGCACAGACGCAGCCTTATCCAGCCTCAAATATAACCTATCATCTACTTCACTTTAAACCCGCATATTCACATACACAAGTGCAATATAATTATACATACGATCATAAGACTACAGTATCATAAGCCTTCTCTAGGTTGAATGTAACAAAAAAGTCCCAAATAGCCAGATTTATAATTTAAAAGAATACAGTAAACAATACTTAGATTCTCTATAAAAAATTAAAAAAAAGATTTTGCAAAAATAAAGAAATTATTTTACATGTTAAAAGTGGCAACATTGTAACGTAGGTTCCAAATTTTATAATGAAAAAATGTCAACTGTGATTTTTGTTCTTGTTTTATAGTTTTGATTCACATAAAGGGTTTTGGTGCCAACTGCTAGAAGAAGGAAAAACAAAATGTCTTGGAAAGAGCAAAGGTAGAAAATACCCACCAATGGATTCTGAGGTGAGATTTTACTAAATAAATTATTTTCTAAATCATGTCTGGTCTCACATCTCTTTCCAATCACACATGTGACTGGGTTTTTACATCCTTCTTAATAATTCTGCATGGCTCTGTCATCCTATTAGTTCATCTGGCTCAGCTCCAAAGCTCTCATTCCACTCCTAGTAAGACAGAACTATAAATTGCAGACATGCTCCTCATTTTATTGAGAGAAAAAAAGATCTCTAAAAATCAGGTTACTCTATAAAGGTTAAATCAGCAACAACTTAGTAAGACAGTTATATTTGTAAGTCCAATGTAAAATTATAGCAAAAACTCACATCCATGTAAATTAATACTTTTTGAAACGTTAAGATGTAGATATTACACCATATAATTATTCTTGATTTCCTAGGAGTCATAATAAAGTCAAATATGTGATCTGAATTAGTAAAAAGAGGTGTAATATGAAAATGGACAAGCCTGAGGGGTTCAGAACTAGATAAGTTTTGCAATGAGAAAAGTTTAACATGGCTGAACTGGAAATTAAAATTACCTCCTCATTCTCACAAAAGCACCCTCCCTCTTCATTTCCAAAGTAGCAGCAAAATAAGTTTTAGCAAAGCAAATAGATTTCATGAATTGTTTAATATGCTAAGCAGTTTTTAAGTGATACAGTAGATATGTCTCAATACAACTAACATTTCTGCTCTTTTTTTCATCAGTGCAGAGCTTTTTTGTCTAGTTACTATCGAGATCACAATGTGGAATTATCAAAACTTTTGCACAGACTTGGCCAGCCTCTCCCCTCATGGCTTAGACAAGAACTCCAGAAAGTCAGATAGCACTGAAAGCAAACTCATTATCTTCTATAAACATCACTCCTTTTTCCGAAGAGAGAAGACTGTCGCTGCAGAATAGACATATACCTCCCAAGAGTTCAACACAAGAAACCTTATTTTCCATGTGCTGGCATGTGGATTCTAAAAATATGTCTTTTACAAAAAATGGTTTGCGGCTTTTCTCTTTAAAGCCTAGTTGGGAGTCCATGGTGGGTAGCTTTTGTTTGACTCATAATCATGTGCAATACATGAAATGTCAATATTGTACAACTATTCAGTGGTCAGCTTTGTCATCCAATTTTACAATAAATATTTTTTTATGTTATTGATGTTGTCACATAAGTCTTAAGTGGGTGCTACGGCACAATGGTTAATTATTTACTAGCATGTCAAACATGTTGTAGCGTTTTAACAAATACACACATAAATTTATATATATATATATATATATATATATATATACATCCTGTATCCAGGAGTGGAGATTTCCGCCCATGTCCACCTGGGGGTTCTTAAATGGAGGCCTATGTCAAGACAAAATCTCCCAAATTCTAAATCTTTAATCTGGGGCCACATTGAAACCATTTTTCAGTTTAAGGGCTAGCAAACAATTTTGTGAAATAATAGCAATTGAAAGATATAATGGGAAAAAATTGTGCAACCTACTCCCTAGAGTGGTGTACTGGCTAGAGTATGCAGCTTCCCTTGGTAACCATAAAAATGTTAAAATGTTACCGTAGCATAATACATGGTGCTTAAAATTCTGAAGGGACAAAACGTTCCATTTAAACACTAGACATTTAGAATGAGGTGCATTTTTTATAGCCAGCATTCTAAAAAAGACGGATTACCTGGCTAACATGGGACACTAACGCTAAAATGATTACCATTGAAATAACATTTCCAAAATGTCCAAGACAACAGCTGGAGACAACCTTTTTGATGAGTCTGTTGCCTTTAAAATATGACAATTGTTTTTGCCAAGGGAAAATATTGTCATTTCTTTTTGCCATTGGTATGTCAGTGAGCAAATTTTAAAATACTTCTAGTTGAATAATAATTATACAGTACTTTATGGGGTAGATTTATCAAGCAGCGGAAACTGCAATCTACCCCTGTAGTTTCAGGTACCCCTGAAACGGAAGTTAAGAAGCAGCGGTCTTAAGAATGCTGCTCCTTAACTTGTCCGCCACCTCTGAGGTGGTGGACAACAATCATCCCGATCGGATACGATCGGGATGATTGACACCCCCTGCTAGCGGCTGATTGGCTGCAAATTTGCATGGGGAGGTATTGTACAAGCATTTCACAAGAAATGCTTGGGCAATAATAAATGCCGACAGCGATGTCCGCCCGCACAATGATAAATCGGCCACAATATATCAACATTGTATTTATCAAGTAAAAAATACATTACCTAAATATACTGTACACCATTGTTTTTTCTTGTACTAGTATCAAAATCTGTTTGCTAAAATTGTGAAATGATGCTATATTATTGTACAGATCAAGAAATACATTCAGACTGGATGCATCCAACATTTTATTTCTCACCTCTATCAGAATACATTCTTACGTAAAAAAGGTATATCAAGAAATTCCTGGTTCAGACAAACAGTATTCAATTTAGAGAAATAATGCAACATTGTGGCTCAAGGGCCTTAGGTTGAACATGCTTGATATAGAAATTGTGAAACTTTCTTTACTTCTTATAAGTTGTATCATGTACAGTATATTATACGTTTGTGGTTACTTAACATAAGGAGGTACACACAGTCATTTGAATATGAAAGCACAATACATTCATGTCCTGGAGACTCCTAGAGGTGAAAGCCTTAAAGAGACAGTTTACTTTTTTATAGTTTTAAAAGATAGATAATTCCTTTAAAACCCATTTCCCAGCTTTGCACAACCAACACTGTTATATTGATTTACTTTATAACCTCTAAACCACAAAATTTCTGCCTGTTTCTAAGCCACTATAGAATTAGCTTTTCACAGTTGGTGCTAGTTCATCTGTACCATATAGATAACATTGTGCTCACTCCTATGGAATTATTCATGAGTCAGCGCTGTTTGGATAAAATGCAAGTCTGTAAAAAGGACTGAGATAAGGAGGCAGTCTGCAGAGGCTTAGATACAAGATTATCACAGAGGTAAAAAGTATATTAATATAACCGTGTTGGTTATGCAAAACTGGGGAATGGGTAATAAAGTGGTTATCTATCTTTTTAAACAATATAAACTTTCAAGCAGACTGTTTCTTTAAAGAAATATGGTAAGTAACAAGTTAGAGAATTGTTCAATTAATTGAAATGGTTAAAGTGTTTCTATAACATAAAAAGTTTTGTGCCAAGCCATTTCCAGTGTTGAAATTAGTTTTATTTTTGAGATCATTTTAATGGGGAAAAAAATCAACTTCAATGTTTTTGTTTTTTTTTTGGGGGGGGGGGGTTCTTTCTGTGAGTTATCCATACTAATTATTTTTTGGATTCTTAGTATACCATCCACTTACAGGAGAAATCATAAGTTTTCAGAAATTCCCGAAATATCCCAAACAGCCAGACTGTAAAAGTTGAGGATTTTAGTAAAGTTTTGCTAAACTTTGCAATTAAACACTTTACAACTTCACAATTATCATTAATTCACTTCCTGAAACACCATATTGTAGTAAATTCTGGAAACTTGTTGTTTTCAACGAAAAATGGAAATTAGAATTTAGAATAATCAAATTTATTTTTATCATTTTGCACAATCTTAAAACACTAAAATGACTACAAATAAAATATCTAACCAGAAAATATAAGAAGTATTTTAAACTGCATGTAATTCTGTTCTCAGAGCAAGGTAACAGCTCATTGACAGTTTATACAATTTATGCATGTTCTTGTTCTTGACCAAACTGGCTTAACACAGCAAAAAAACATTTTTAGGAATATATAATAATTTACAAATCTTCCCTAAAAGTAAATTTGTTTATACACTTTCCAACATCTCCAATTTATTAGAATATGTCCTAAATTAATATATTTTAAAATAATATATTCTATGAACCCAATATCTATGGGCTCTGACACAGTCAGCAAAAAATAAAATGCTAAATGCCACTCATTTATAAGAGGTAGATTCCTCTATATATTGTGGGGTACAAGTGAGGTGCTACTCCATGTCCAGTGATTATTTTATGTAATCCTTATGGTTCTATCAGGTGACAGCCACTTCCCCAAGGATTCCATATCCATAGGTGCATGTTATCCTCTTTCTGATGCTTATACCAGGATCTCATTTGGAGACAAGAGTTCCATAACCTTAACCTAGAGATCAGATGATCTCCATTTCAATTGTAATTGCTTGGAACATAGAGAGGCATCAGACCTTTTTTGTAAAAGAACTAAATGTTTTTAGATGAAACTTCTAATAATAAGAGGCAGGTGTGTCCATAATTGGTAAAAGACCCAAATTTCACTTCCAAAGATGTGTTTCATGGTTCTTTCTATTGTTTATAAAGGAATTTCCCACTTCCAACAACATCACCTGTACCATTACTACTGTAATCATCTGTATTTTTGATAGAGACAATAAAGGAAATAGAGACTCTGCAATTTCCCCCTTATGCCCCATAAAACACTCACAATCCATACAACAATCACTAGCATCCTAGGGAATCATTAGACTCCTCATTCCAAAGAGGTGATTCACCTATTATGAATGAGAAGCAACTTGCCACAGGAAGTGAGTGCTGTCACAACACTAAGCTGATTCTTATTAGCATATAGTAGCTTCTCCTTTGAGGGGTATGTGACTCCTCCTTAAGGGCCTGGGAAAGTATAGCAAATGTCCAAGTTATCATCCTTACTACAAAGCCCTATATATAAATATACAGACAGCTGCCAGTACCAAAATGGCTCCCAATAAGGTGGAGGGTTAGAGAGCTGTTGTTTTTTTTGGGGGGGGGGGGGATCAGGGAGGTTGGGGCCTAAGGGGGGATCCTACACATATGTAAATATGCTAAAAAAAAATAAAGATACCTTTTATTTTAGTACTGGCAGACTTTCTGCCAGTACTTAAGATGGTGGGGTCAATTGTGGGGTGGGGGGGGAGAGAGCTGTTTGGGAGGGATCAGGGGGTGTAATGTGTCAGGTGGGAGACTGATCTCTATACTAAAGCTAAAATTAACCCTGAAAGCTCCCTAAAAGCTACATAATTAACCCCTTCACTGCTAGACATACAGTTGCGCTCATACGTTTACATACCCTGGCAGAATTTATGATTTCTTGGCCATTTTTTAGAGAATATGAATTATAACACAAAAACTTTTCTTTCACTCATGGTTAGCGTTTTGCTGAAGCCATTTATTATCAATCAACTGTGTTTACTCTTTTTAAATCATAATGACAACAGAAACTACCCAAATGGCCCTGATCAAAAGTTTAAATACCCCAGTTCTTAATACCGTGTATTACTCCCTTTAACATCAATGACAGCTTGAAGTCTTTTGTGGTATTTGTGGATGAGACTCTTTATCTTCTCAGATGGTAAAGCTGCCCATTCTTCCTGGCAAAAAGCCTCCAGTTCCTGTAAATTTGTGGGCTGTCTTGCATGAACTGAACATTTGAGATCTCCCCAGAGTGGCTCAATTATATTGAGGTCAGGAGACTGAGATGGCCACTCCAGAACCTTTACTTTATTCTGATGTAGCCAATGACAGGTCGACTTGGCCTTGTGTTTAGGATCATTGTCATGTTGGAATGTCCAAATACGTCCCATGCGCAGCTTCTAGGCAGATGAATGCAAATTTTCCTTCAGTATTTTTTGATAGCATTGAGCATTCATCTTTCCATCAATTCTGACCAAATTTCATGTGCCTTTGTAGCTCACACATCCCCAAAACATCAGCGATCCACCTCCGTGTTTCACAGTAGGAATGGTGTACCTTTCATCAAAGGCCTTGTTGACTCCTCTCCAAATGTAGCATTTATGGTTGTGGCCAAAAAGCCCAATTTTGGTCTCATCACTCCAAATGACTTTGTGTCAGAAGGTTTGAGGCTTGTCTCTGTGCTATTTGGCGTCTTGTAAGTGGGATACTTTGTGACATTTGGGTAGTAATGGCTTTCTTCTGGTGACTCGACCATGCAGCACATCCTTCTTCAAGTGCCTTCTTATTGTGCATATTGAAACAGCCACACCACATGTTTTCAGAGAGTCCTGTATTTTTAGTTGTGGCTGAAATTTTAGTTGGTCTACATGACCGTCGTTTGGTTTCAACAAAACCCCTCATTTTCCACTTCTTGGTTAGAGTTTGAACACTGCTGATTGGCATTCTCAATTCCTTGGATATCTTTTTATATCCCTTTCCTGTTTTATACCGTTCAACTACCTTTTCCAGCAGATCCTTTGACAATTCTTTTGCTTTTCCCATTACTCAGACTCCAGAAACGTCAGTGCAGCACTGGATGAAAGATGCAAGGGTCTGTCAGGAGTCCAGCAACTCATTGACCTTTTATACACACACACTAATTACAAGCAAACAGGTCACTGGTGAGGATGGTTACCTTTAATAGCCATTCAAACCCCTTTGTGTCAACTTGTGTGCATAATATCAGGCCAATATCACCAGTGTATGTAAACTTTTTATTAGGGTCATTTGGGTAGTTTCTGTTGTCATTATGATTTAAAAAGAGTAAACACAGTTGATTGATAATAAATGGCTTCAGCCAAACACTAACCATGAGTGAAAGAAAAGTTTTTGTGTTATCATTCATATTCTCTGAAAAATGGCCAAGAAATCATAAATTCTGCCAGGGTATGTAAACTTATGAACACAACTGTAATACACGTGTGATGCGCAGCGACATTTAGCGGCCTTCTAATTACCAAAAAGCAACGCCAAAGCCATATATATCTGCTATTTCTGAAAAAAGGGGATCCCAGAGAAGCATTTACAACCATTTGTGCCATAATTGCACAAGCTGTTTATAAATAATTTCAGTGAGAAACCTAAAGTTTGTGAAAAAGTTTGTGAAAAAGTGAACAAATTTTTTTATTTGATCGCATTTGGCGGTGAAATGGTGGCATGAAATATACTAAAATGGACCTAGATCAATACTTTGGGATGTTTTCTTAAAAAAAAAAAAAAAAAAAATATATATATATATATATATATATATATACATGTCAAGGGATATTCAGGGATTCCTTAAAGATATCAATGTTCCAATGTAACTAGCGCTTTGGGTTGTCTACTACACTACACTACACTAAAGCTAAAGCTAAAATTAACCACACAAGTTCCCTACAAGCTCCCTAATTAACCGCTTCACTGCTGGGCATAATACACATGTGGTGCATCTGTTTCTGAACAAAGGGGATCCCAAAGAAGCATTTACAACCATTTATGCCATAACTGCATGAGTTGTTTGTAAATAATTTCAGTGAGAAACCTAAAATTTGTGAAAAAAAAATTGTGAAAAAGTGAACAATTTTTTTTATTGATCGCATTTGGCGTTGAAATGGTGGCATGAAATATACCAAAATGGGCCTAGATCAATACTTTGGGATGTTTTTTAAAAAAAAAAAAAAAAATATATATATATATATATATATATATATACATGTCAAGGGATATTCAGGGATTCCTTAAAGATATCAGTGTTCCAATGTAACTAGCGCTAATTTTGAAAAAAAGTGGTTTGGAAATAGCAAAGTGCTACTTGTATTTATTGCCCTATAACTTGCAAAAAAAGCAAAGAACATGTAAACATTGGGTATTTTTAAACTCAGGACAAAATTTAGAAACTATTTAGCATGGGTGTTTTCGGTGGTTGTAGATGTGTAACAGATTTTGGGGGTCAAAGTTAGAAAAGTGTGTTTTTTTCCATTTTTTCCTAATATTTTATAATTTTTTTATAGTAAATTATAAGATATGATGAAATTAATGGTATCTTTAAAAAATCCATTTAATGGCGAGAAAACCAGTATATAATATGTGGGGGTACAGTAAATGAGTAAGAGGAAAAGCACAGTCAAACACAAACACCGCAAAAATGTAAAAATAGCCTTGATCCCAAACGGACAGAAAATGGAAAAGTGATGTGGTCATTAAGGGGTTAATACACTTTTTACCTCTGTGATTACCTTGTATCTAAGCCTCTAGACTGCCCCCTTGTTTCAGTTCTTTTGACAGACTTGCATTTCAGGCAATTAGTGCTGATTCTTAAATAACTTCACGGCGTGAGCACAATGTTTTCTATATGGGACACATGAACTAACGCCATCTAGCTGTGAAAACTGTCAAATGCATTTAGATAAGAGGCGATCTTCAAGGGATTAGAAATTAGCGGCTCATGTATTTAGGTTTAGCTTTCATCTAAGAATACCAAAAGGACAAAGCAAATATGATGATAAAAGTAAATTGGAAAGTTGTTTAAAATTACATGAATCATGAAAGTTTAATTTGGACTTTACTGTCCCTTTAACTGCAAAGGACTCCAATGCACTTATAAATTGTATGTCTATATATGTATTCATATGCATTTATGTGTTTATATGTGTATATATGTCTGTAAATACATATATACACATATAAACACATAAAAACATACTGTATGTACACATATATAGACATTTATATATACATACATATTCACCTTTAGACATATATATATTTATATATATATATATATATATATATATATATATATATATATATATATATATATATATATATATATAAATATATATATGTATATATCAATGTTAAAGCTATTTGCCTGCCTGTTTTTCTCACACCTGAGACATCCTTTCTTTGAGCCCTTATAACTTTGGTGTGCAATATATTTTTTTAATAATTTTTATTAGATAGTGCTATTATGAGTGTTGTTTTGTGCAATTATTTTAACTTCGCCAAACATTTAACCAGAGCTCTGAAGTCTCGGTAATCATTCTAGTGTAAATTGCGATGTTGCTCAAGCAATCACGTTTACTTTCAACTCGTAAAATGATCGGTAAGCCCGATGAGCACAAACCCTATGATAAACCCCTTATCGATTGCATTAAATTGTTTGCGCTCCACTAGTAATCTGGTCTGAAATAAGTATAATCAGGTACATTACATCCCAGAAAAGAAAAATTTACAAATCAAGGTTAAAGTTTTATAGCGCAACAAGTTTCAATTGAGCCATTATTAAAAAAAATATAATGACATAAGATTTCTTATTTAGCATCCTCATTAAACTGCCATTGATAATAATAATTAACAACAGTACCTAATATGTGGCTCACTACATAAAAATGGTTAACTATGAACCCAGTTGCTATATTACAGAGACAGTATTAGAGTATATCAGACCTGGGGTGCGATCCGATATCCGGCGCAGGTTTTGGCGCAAGCGTGGAAACCTGCGCCGCCCGTAGTTTCAGCTCGCACAGCGAGCTATCACATATACGGCGCCGGCAGTTGCTAAAGTGCCGTAAGTCTGACAAACTAGCAATGTCCAGAAATCTGCATAACTACAAATTCCTGGAGTCGCCAGTGACTTACGGCACTTTCGAAACTGCCGCCGCATACAAAAACTGACTAAAGTATTAAATCTCCCGTTACTGTCTAACATGCCTCCCAAACATAGCCCGACACATATACCCCTCTATCCGCAATCCCCCCTCTCACTCCTAACAATAAATATATTAACCCCTAAATTGCTGCTCCCGGACCCCGCCACCACCTATATTAACTGTATCACCCCCTAATGTGAGCCCCCTACACCGCCGCCACCTATATTATATATCTAACCCTACTACTAAACTATTCTAATCAGCCAATAGAATTACAGTAGCTCTTATTCTATTGGCTATTCAAATCAGCCAATAGAATTAAAGTAGCTTTCATCCGATTGGCTGATTTGAATTTGAAGGCTCAAATCAGCCAATAGGAATTCAAGGGACGCCATTTTTAATCGCGTACCTTGAATTCCTATTCAGTGTACGGCAGCGATCGTATGAAGAGGATCCTCCATGCGCCATGGCTCCAGTCTTCAGTTCCAGTGTCGCCGATCTTCAGTTCCTGCATCGCCGGTCTTCAGTTCCAGAGAGGACTGTCTTCAGCCCCGTGATCATCGGTCTTCAACTCCTCCGCTCTGCGCCGGCTGGTTCCTGGAAGAAGAAGAGGTCGCCACCTGCAAGAAGACTTCTCCGCCTGGAAAAGGACCTTCTCTGCCGGTCTTCAGGACAGGTAAGGACCACTTGGGGGTTAGACTTAGGTTTTTTTAAGGGGGATAGGGTGGGTTTTAGAGTAGGGGTGTGTGGGTGGTGGGTTGTAATGGGGGGGTTGTTCTTTTTTTTTACAAGTAAAAGAGCTGTTTACTTTGGGGCAATGCCCCACAAAAGGCCCTTTTAAGGGCTGGCAATAGAGCTGATTACTTTTTGTAATTTAGTTTAGGGTAAGGACATTTTTTTGTTTTGGAGGGCTTTGTTATTTTATTAGGGGGCTTAGATTAGGTGTAATTATCTTAAAATTTTTGTAATCTTTTTTATTTTTTGTAATTTAGTGTTTGTTTTTTTGTAATTTAGATAATTGTAGTTTATGTAATTAATTTATTGATAGTGTAGGTGTATTTGTAACTTAGTTTAGGATTTATTTTACAGGTAAATTGGTAATTATTTTAACTAGGTAGCTATTAAATAGTTATTAACTATTTAATAGCTATTGTACCTAGTTAAAATAAATACCAAGTTACCTGTAAAATAAATATAAACCCTAAAATAGCTACAATGTAATTATTAATTATATTGTAGCTATCTTAGGGTTTATTTTATAGGTAAGTATTTAGATTTAAATAGGAATAATTTAGTTAATATTATTAATATTATTTAGATTTATTTTAATAATAATTACGTTAGGGGGTGTTAGGGTTAGACTTAGTTTAGTGGTTAATCATTTTAATATAGGTGGCGGCGGTGTAGGGGCATTAGATTAGGGGTTAATCATTTTAATATAGGTGGCGACGGGGTAGGGGGATTAGATTAGGGGTTAATATAGTTAATGTAGGTGGCGGCAGTGTAGGGGGCAACTCCGGAGCTGCCTCGGGTTTCTCGCCCCCCAGACTGTTAGATACCCGCGATCCTCCAACCTTACCTAACGGAAGCTCCACGTGGAACATGTCATCATGGCCCTGCGGTCCTCTCTTGCCAGGCAGACATCTAGGGGCCTATGTGGTAGCAGTGGCGGGCATTGGCTAGAGGAACATTTCTAAGCACACCAAACACAGCCTATATATATGTATATGTATCCTCACCAACTGACCTTTTCTGAAACTTCTGCTCCTGTTATCACAACCATATCAAGCAATCAATACCTTTGCAGATATCGAGAGTCCTGGAAGTCATTTATGATGGCTACAACGCCGGATACCTTAATCCTCCTAGACTGCTTGAGCCTTTTTTTGTGTGTCAGAGTCTGCACTAACTCAGGAATAAACGCTATGCCTATGTAAACGATAAACTGGGCAGTATTCTCTAGCCAATCATATCTGGGTTGTTCAATAACTAGTTTGCTGCAGCTCAAATACTACATCATACGTATACAGCTTTAATTGTACATATGTATAGGGTAACACACATGTCTTGTCTTTAGCTAACAATTGTTGCTGACCATCAAAGAGGATCTGTAATACACTACCATGTTCTCACCATATTTTTCATAGTATATATACTATCTATACTTTCTAGTTAACTCTAAGCTGTAAGTTTCTAACATTTTGCTCATAGCATTGTTCATTATTATATATCTGTTCGGTTATAGCCTGTTTTTGCCCTATTTATTCTGACTCACATAAATGAATATTTCAATGTCACACTCTTTTTCTATACCGTGCTGTTCCCTGAAGATTGATCTCCTCTGTCCTAACATATCTGCAGATATATTCTAGGCCATGTCCTCTGTCTACAGTTTAATTCTATATGGATACCTGACCGCCAGTTTATTTTGCTCTCTGTTAAAGGGTATAAAGTTATGTCTGTGACCACTGTATGCATTACTTGTGTAATAGAACTCTTTTCACTACATATTTTGCATGCTTGCTATCTCTTGGAACATGATTTCTTGCTCCCATATCGAGCACACACTTATTGTACTGTAAATTCAGCATCTTAATGTTTGTTGCTCATAGCTGGTCTACTCAGAGATGTTCAGTCCTTAGCCCATATGTTTATCTTAGCGTGAAGCTTTTAAATGAAAACGACCCTGGACACTGAATATCTGTTATATCTATGAGAGGCTTGTTGCTATGTTTTACGTTCCTCCATTTTTTCTTGTGACGCACTGTATAAAATATTGCTCTCGCTTACAGGCAGTGACACCACTTCCTGTCATTTAGCACACAGCTCACAGCGCTATCACAACCTTGATGCTAAGACATGTATCTTTCTGTAAGCTACATAGTGTATTTTGAATCTTCTATTATACTGAGTTAAGTTGGGAGAATGTTGCTGTTAAACATTGATGTGCCCTACCATACGTTTATACAAGTAAATTGGAGGGTCTTGTTCTATCCATACTTTATGTTCCTTTCTCTTTCATTCCCACCCCCCTCAGGGTTAAGTCACTTAGGTTTATCACACATAATAATAAAAACAGCAGAGTGAATCCTAATGCAGTTAAACTATGCAGCCAGCAAAACAACATTAGTTCATTCCTTATATCAGAGGACTATTACTAGCTGAACTCTATAGGTTATTACTACCTATCTTAAGTATCTCATACTGACATATACTGTTCACCAGATTATAACGCAGTGCCACTCTTAATAGCTGTTTCCTAGATATATCTCTCTACTATTATGAGTTTAGGATAACTTTAAGATGACTCTTCATCTCAGAGACGCACTTCCAATCTACAGTAGTGTTTTATACACATATTTTAATGGGTGTGGTTGGGCTGTGTCAACTGGGAAGGCACGGTCCGACATATACACTTCTATTTTTTTTATTTTTTATTAATTCACTACAGACATGTAGGTTTTAAACACGAGGCGTTAGACATATGTTCAGTCATAACTTAAGAGATAAGTTAACTATATTGTTTTCGAGAGCATGTGTAGTAACTGACAGTATGTATGAAGATATACCGTTGCTTATATATTCTGTAATGACCTCTTTTACTAGCCACATAGCCTGTTATAGTGTTTATCTCTCATCAGAACTCTACTGTGTTTGAACCTCATGCTTCAAGACATTAGGATCCCACACTTGTTGATATTGTACATCTGCTAGTTTTATAGGTATCCGTACTAAACCATACTGCAGTCTTCCTAGAGTGAGCTCCGCCCCCCCCATGCTTTCTCCTCCCCTTTCCCTCCCCCTCCCAATATTCGAGTGGCTCTTGTCCACTGTAATTCCTCTTCCTTCCATTGTTCTATGACCTGCTCGCGGTCATATTAAAAGCTAACTCCCCACATTATCACAGAAACACTCATCTTATACACCCTAGAGATGTGGAGATCAGAATACTATTATCAAAACATAAAATGAAGTTCCCTTTCAGTTTGCCCAACCATATATCTGACACCTCCCTTGACACAACATAGGTTTCTACTTAGTTGAGCTAGTCTTATTATATTATTATGGTTATATATATTTCTCTGAGCCTTTAAACTGTATGACTTGACTGGATATATAGATCAGCTATTTCTTCACTAGCCTAACAGATATACTAGGTGTCACAACCTTGGTCCTGTATTCTTGTGTTACTATTATGATTGGGCAGATGTTGTATTTATACTCTTTGTACCTTTTGAAACTTCAATAAAAAATCTTTTAAAAAAAAAAAAAAAAAAAAAAAGATTGCGGTGGGGGGTTGCGGTTGACAGGTAGATAGACATTGCGCATGCGTTAGGTGTTTTATTTTGCAGGTAGTTTAGGGAGTTACGGGGCTCCAATACTCAGCGTAAGGCTTACTATGCCTGCAATTTGTGGCGAGGTGAAAATGGAGTAAGAGTTCTCCATTTTCGCCACGTAAGTCCTTACGCTGTATATTGGATACCAAACTGCGCGGGTTTGGTATACCTGTCTATGGGCCAAAAAACTATGAGCGAAGGCAGAAATATATGAGCGTAACTTCTAGGTTACGCCATATATAGGATACCAAACCGGCGCAAAATTTGGCGTTGCCGGCTTTTGCGGGTGACGCTGCATATCGGATCAGGCCCTTAATCATTGCTGATTAGAGACACATAACCTTAGCCTTGTTCCCAATCCCCTCACAATGTTAATCCAATAGTGATGTCGCGAACATAAAATTTTTGGTTCACGAACGGCGAACGCGAACTTCCGCAAATGTTCGTGAACAGGCGAACCGGGCGAGCCGCCATAGACTTCAATAGGCAGGCGAATTTTAAAACCCACAGGGACTCTTTCTGGCCACAATAGTGATGGAAAAGTTGTTTCAAGGGGACTAACACCTGGGCTGTGGCATGCCGGAGGGGGATCCATGGCAAAACTCCCATGGAAAATTACATAGTTGATGCAGAGTCTGGTTTTAATTCATAAAGGGCATAAATCACCTAACATTCCTAAATTGTTTGGAATAACGTGCTTTAAAACATCAGGTATGATGTTGTATCGATCAGGTAGTGTAAGGGTTATGCCCGCTTCACAGTGACAGACCAAACTCCCACAGCGGGTACAACATCTAAATAGTTTCTAAATTTTGTCCTGAGTTTAGAAATACCCAATGTTAACATGTTCTTTGCTTTTTTGCAAGTTATAGGGAAATAAATACAAAAAGCACTTTGCTATTTCAAAGCCAATTTTTTCAAAATGAGCGCTAGTTACATTGGAACCCTGATATCTGTCAGGAATACCTGAATATCCCTTGACATGTATATATTTTTTTTTAGAAGACATCCCAAAGTATTGATCTAGGCCCATTTTGGTATATTTCATGCCACCATTTCACCGCCAAATGCGATCAAATAAAAAAAATTGTTCACTTTTTCACAAACTTTAGGTTTCTCACAGAAATTATTTACAAACAACTTATGCAATTATGGCATAAATGGTTGTAAATGCTTCTCTGGGATCCCCTTTGTTCAGAAATAGCAGACTTATATGGCTTTGGCGTTGCTTTTTTGTAATTAGAAGGCTGCTAAATGCCACTGCGCACCACACGTGTTTTATGCCCAGCAGTGAAGGGGTTAATTAGGGAGCATGTAGGGAGCTTGTAGAGTTAATTTTAGCTTAAGTGTAGTGTAGTAGAGAACCCAAAGTATTGATCTAGGCCCATTTTGGTATATTTCATGCCACCATTTCACCGCCAAATGCAATCAAAAAAAAAAAAATTGTTCACTTTTACACAAACTTTTGGTTTCTCACAGAAATTATTTACAAACAACTTATGCAATTATGGCATAAATGGTTGTAAATGCTTCTCTGGGATCCCCTTTGTTCAGAAATAGCAGACTTATATGGCTTTGGCATTGCTTTTTGGTAATTAGAAGGCTGCTAAATGCCACTGCGCACCACACGTGTTTTATGCCCAGCAGTGAAGGGGTTAATTAGGGAGCATGTAGGGAGCTTGTAGAGTTAATTTTAGCTTAAGTGTAGTGTAGTAGACAACCCAAAGTATTGATCTAGGCCCATTTTGGTATATTTAATGCCAACATTTCACCGCCAAATGCGATCAAATTTAAAAAAAACTTACATTTTTTTGCAATTTTAGGTTTCTCACTGAAATTATTTACAAACAGCTTATGCAATTATGGCACAAATGGTTGTAAATGCTTCTCTGGGATCCCCTTTGTTCAGAAATAGCAGACATATATGACTTTGGCGTTGCTTTCTGGTAATTAGAAGGCCGCTAAATGCTGCTGTGCATCACACGTGTATTATGGCTAGCAGTGAAGGGGTTAATTAGGTAGTTTGTAGGGAGCTTGCAGGGTTAATTTTAGCTTTAGTGTAGAGATCAGCCTCCCACCTGACACATCAGATCCCCTGATCCCTCCCAAACAGCTCCCTTCCCTCCCCCACCCCACAATTGTCCTCGCCATCTTAAATACTGGCAGAAAGTCTGCCAGTACTAAAATAAAAGGTTTTTAAATGTATTTAATTTTTTTAGCATATTTATATATGCTGTGGTGTAGCATCCCCCTTAGCCCCCAACCTCCCTGATCCCCCCCCCCAAACAGCTCTCTAACCCTCCCAATCTGCCTTATTGGCGGCCATCTTGGGTACTACCCAGTTTGCAAAAAAAAGTTGAAAAAAAAGTAGTTTTTTCTGGGTTTTTTTTTCCTGTAGTGTAGCTTCCCCCCCCACAGACCAACCCCCACCACCTGCCACACCAGATATGAGTGGTGGCACTGGACAAGTGGGCACAGTATACGCTGTGAGCCTGACACACACACTGGCAGGCAGGCAACTGCAATTAGATTACACAGGAAAATAAAAAAAAAGCAGACTGATGTTCTAGCCCAAAAAAGGGCTTTTTGGGGTGCTGTCCTTACAGCAGAGATCAGATGAGTCCTTCAGGTCTGTAGTGGACACTGAATACACTAGCCTAGCTATCGATTTCCCTATTAAATCAGCAGCCGCTACACTGTCCCTCCTCTCACTAAGAATGCAGCTTCCGAATGAATCTAAAATGGATGCTGTCCAGGAGGTGGGAGGGTCTGGGGGGGAAGGGTCTGCTGCTGATTGGCTGGAATGTGTCTGCTGACTGTGAGGTACAGGGTCAATGTTTACTCAATGATGACGAATAGGGGGCTGATCGAACATCGCATATGTTCGCCCGCCGCGGCTAACGCGAACAAGCTATGTTCGCCGGGAACTATTTGCGACATCACTATATTCCAAATCTCAACCCTGGGCAAGTACAATACCCTCCTATCTTCTTTTGAGTCCCTTTACGCTATTGTCACATTGCTAAATCTTCTGTATACATCTCTCAATTTCTAAATCTTCAAACCATAAAAGATCTTCCCCTATGCAACCCCTGTTTGCAGTCACCATTAAAAATGACTAAAAAAATAAATAAAAAAACATATTAAAAGTATCTACATAGATAGCAATCATTTTGCCTCACACAAGCTATAAGGTAATAGATTTATTAACTTGCAGGAAGAAGATTTTCAACACTGAAAATGTTCATGAAAATTACTTTTGACTAGATCCCAGACATTTTTCAGATAGCTCCCAGTTGTGCATTTCTACCATGAAGCTGATTTTAACTCTGTAAGGGATTAAACACATAGGGGTCAATCACAAGACTTTAATGGTGATTTCCCATTGAAAATTATTAGATTTGTTTTTCTAAAAGATTGTGAACAACCCTATATTTATATGGAAGCATTTGTGCAATAACAAAATACTCTAACACATGAGAGAATTTTCTTTTTGTAGTTATATGTCCCTTTAAGCACTAACTGCAAAAACTCTTCCGCAAGAGACTAAAATGGATGCTCTGTGTGGTTAGATGACAGAACAATGAACATACCTGGAGAGTTTTACTTCTGTTAAAGGGACAGTATACTGTAAAATAGTGTTCCCTTAATGTGTTTTAAATCACTTTTTTTACCATATATACAGGGAGTGCAGAATTATTAGGCAAGTTGTATTTTTGAGGATTAATTTTATTATTGAACAACAACCATGTTCTCAATGAACCCAAAAAACTCATTAATATCAAAGCTGAATAGTTTTGGAAGTAGTTTTTAGTTTGTTTTTAGTTATAGCTATTTTAGGGGGATATCTGTGTGTGCAGGTGACTATTACTGTGCATAATTATTAGGCAACTTAACAAAAAAACAAATATATACCCATTTCAATTATTTATTTTTACTAGTGAAACCAATATAACATCTCAACATTCACAAATATACATTTCTGACATTCAAAAACAAAACAAAAACAAATCAGTGAGCAATATAGCCACCTTTCTTTGCAAGGACACTCAAAAGCCTGCCATCCATGGATTCTGTCAGTGTTTTGATCTGTTCACCATCAACATTGCGTGCAGCAGCAACCACAGCCTCCCAGACACTGTTCAGAGAGGTGTACTGTTTTCCCTCCTTGTAAATCTCACATTTGATGATGGACCACAGGTTCTCAATGGGGTTCAGATCAGGTGAACAAGGAGGCCATGTCATTAGATTTTCTTCTTTTATACCCTTTCTTGCCAGCCACGCTGTGGAGTACTTGGACGCGTGTGATGGAGCATTGTCCTGCATGAAAATCATGTTTTTCTTGAAAGATGCAGGCTTCTTCCTGTACCACTGCTTGAAGAAGGTGTCTTCCAGAAACTGGCAGTAGGACTGGGAGTTGAGCTTGACTCCATCCTCAACCCGAAAAGGCCCCACAAGCTCATCTTTGATGATACCAGCCCAAACCAGTACTCCACCTCCACCTTGCTGGCGGGAGTCGGACTGGAGCTCTCTGCCCCTTACCAATCCAGCCACGGGCCCATCCATCTGGCCCATCAAGACTCACTCTCATTTCATCAGTCCATAAAACCTTAGAAAAATCAGTCTTGAGATATTTCTTGGCCCAGTCTTGACGTTTCAGCTTGTGTGTCTTGTTCAGTGGTGGTCGTCTTTCAGCCTTTCTTACCTTGGCCATGTCTCTGAGTATTGCACACCTTGTGCTTTTGGGCACTCCAGTGATGTTGCAGCTCTGAAATATGGCCAAACTGGTGGCAAGTGGCATCTTGGCAGCTGCACGCTTGACTTTTCTCAGTTCATGGGCAGTTATTTTGTGCCTTGGTTTTTCCACACGCTTCTTGCGACCCTGTTGACTATTTTGAATGAAACGCTTGATTGTTCGATGATCACGCTTCAGAAGCTTTGCAATTTTAAGAGTGCTGCATCCCTCTGCAAGATATCTCACTATTTTTTACTTTTCTGAGCCTGTCAAGTCCTTCTTTTGACCCATTTTGCCAAAGGAAAGGAAGTTGTCTAATAATTATGCACACCTGATATAGGGTGTTGATGTCATTAGACCACACCCCTTCTCATTACAGAGATGCACATCACCTAATATGCTTAATTGGTAGTAGGCTTTCGAGCCTATACAGCTTGGAGTAAGACAACATGCATAAAGAGGATGATGTGGTCAAAATACTCATTTGCCTAATAATTCTGCACACAGTGTAAAGTATAAAATGTATGAGAATTTGCTTTTTAAGCTTTATTTGTGTATATAAATTAGCTGATTTTGTGTTTTGAAGCCAGAACCTAATAAAATGGGTTGAACTTGTAGGTATAATTATATCTCATTACTTTATCACATTGTGTACATATACATGCTTATTTTTCTTATATCTGTCATTAAACAAAGGACAATAGTTGGAGAGAACAACGGAAAATTAACATTTTGTTACCTTATCTCTTCAATACCTCACTGGGAGTGTAATTTATTTTACTGGTTGTGTTTACACACCTTATCTATAGCTTGGAAAGAAGACCAGAAACTTTCAGAATAGGTGGGGATAACACAGGCTAAATTAACTATTTCAAATCTCAATATAAGGGTAAAGGAAATACTTGTAAACAATTTAATAAACTCCAGAAGGTAAAGTGGATCATTGGAAACAAATTAAATTGCAGAAATGTTTGAGTAAACTGTCCCTATAAGAGATCTCAGAATTTTTAATGAATCCAGACTGCTATTCAGCAATAATGTTTTTCAAGAAACATTATAAAATAATCATATTTTAACAGAGCTATCTCATTTTAGGCCTATGCAGAAAAAAAAAATTAGAAACACCCAGAGATAATTGTTTTAAGAGATTTGAAAATGTATTAGGCTATTAATTATTTCAGACTTTAGATTTTTTATCAAGACCCTTATGAATCTTCGTTCATCTACGCTTCACATAAAGAAAATGGATCAAAAGGCTGAACCTTCAGATCTTTAGGGATGGGTAGGGGAACATATCTGAATCTTGAAAATAACAACAAAAAGGGTTAATTACAGTAATGCACCTGTGCTGATTGGACAGGGAAAATTCATTTAGGAAATCATTTTATAATAATGAGCTTTAGTCAATTTTCTCATTATGCTAAGAATAAACTTTGACAGTGAGCCCATAGAGAATACAATGTGTAGCTGAATATTGATGTGAAAAGCTGGTGCATTTGAATGCAAGCTCATTAAACATGGTATTTCATCTTAGAAGTTGTTAAGGGAATGGTTACGTGAGATAAAACCACATAAGAAAGGTCTAATTTTGAGCTGTAATCTCAATGTGTGTCGAGCTTTAATGCTGTATAAATATTATATGCAGCTATTGTTCATTGCAAAATTCTAAACACTCGGATTGAAAGTGACATATTTTTATTTTCTTGAGACTTGGAAACGTTTACTGTTTCAATATACATATAGAAGGAATTATGCATAAGACACATCTGACAATGAACAGCCTAAGAGTGGATTGACAGACGCTAAGAACAAGGCCAGGAGTTTAAAAAAAACCTAAACATTCTGTTCAGATCTCTGAAAAATCACCCAAAATGATTTTAACATGACATTTATTTATCTATTTTCAAGTTTATTAGTTATTACTTATTATATGAAATAGCTGGATAGGGGAGTTCTGCAATCAGTGTGCCCTGTTGGCCTAGATTACAAGCTAACTGCACTCAAGTTAAATCAGTAGCGCTTCTTTTCTTGCACTCGTATTACAAATTGAAAGTGAAAAGTTTGCATGCGAGTGAAGGAGCTAACATCTGGAAGTCAGATAGCGCCGTGACTGCGCCAAATCCCTTTCCCACAGACTTCTATGAGGTGTGAGAAAAAAGCTTCTTCTGTCTTTCAGTTGCTCGCCAACCCAAAGGTGCGCTAGCTCAACTGTGTTAAAGCTGAAGGCGCATTAGATATAGGTAAACTACGCAGTCTAGTTTTAAATTTTTAACAACTTTCCCTTGCACTTTTATTATCTAATTTGCCTTCTTCTCTTGGTATAGCTTGGCTCTGCTAGCTCCCAGTAGTGCATTGCTGCTCTTTCTACAAAGGATACCAAGAGAATGGAGCAAATGTGATAATATAAGTAAATCATGTTATTTCTGCAAACACTAATTCACAGTTTTGAGAACTGCAAAACCAAGAAAATATGGTAATATCTTCAATATAGAAAAATGGCCAAATTAAGCTTATAGAAACCTTAAAGGGCCAGTAAACACAGTAGATTTGCATAATCAACAAATGCAAGATAACAAGACAGTGCAAAAGCATTTACTCTAAATTTCAAATGAGTTGTAGATTCAAATTTCAAAGTGATGTATATTTCCACTCCCCCTGTACCATGTGATAGCAATCAGCCAATCACAAATGCATATACGTATACTCTGTGAATTCTTGCACATGCTCAGTAGGAGCTGGTGACTCAAAAAGTGTAAATATAAAAGACTGTGCACATTTTTTTTTTCATGGAAGTAAATTGGAAAGTTGTTTAAAATGACATGCTGTATCTGAATCAGGAAAAATTAATTTGACCTGAGTGTCCCTTTAAGGAGAGCATGTCATTGTAAATGGATTAATATAATACATTTACCAAAATGATTAAATATTAAGCCATGAATACACAGCCTCATGCTACATAATTAAAAACTTGTCCTTATTTCGGGATGAATAACCTTTAGATTATAATGTATATTAAACAGAAAACTATCTTCAGATAGATTTTGCCTCAAAAACATTTTATTTATAAAAGCAATCCTATTTAAATCGCGAAAAAAATCAGATTTTTTTAATTTTTCTAAAAAAATCATTCAGCTAGATTCCGAGTTGTGCGTTAGGGTAAAAAAGCAGCGTTAATAGGTCCTAACGCTGCTTTTTTACACCCGTTGCCATTGAGTCTTGCAGATTTAGGGGCATTGCATACTTCTTTGGCCTTACCGCAAAACGACTTACGTAAACTTCGTAAAGTTCTTTTTTCTATGGGACTTCCATAGCGCCGGTATTACAAGTCTGTCCTGGGAGGCCAAAAAGTGAGCGGTACACACTACCCTGTCAAGAGTCCTAACGCATTTAAAAGTCAGTAGTTATATGAGTTTTATGGTACAACGCTGTAGCATAAAACTCATAACTAAAGTGCTAAAAAGTACACTAACACCCATAAACTACCTATTAACCCCTAAACTGAGGCCCTCGGCATTGCAAACACTATAATAAAAATTTTAACCCCTAATCTGCCACTCAGGACACCGCCGACACCTACATTATATTTATTAACCCCTAATCTGCCGCCCTCAACGTCGCCGACACCTACATTATATTTATTAACCCCAAATCTGCCGTCCCCAACATCGCCGCCACTATAATAAACATATTAACCCCTAAACCGCCGCACTCCTGCCTCGCAAACATTAGTTAAATATTATTAACCCCTAATCTGCTGTCCCTAACATCGCCGCCACCTACCTACATTTATTAACCCCTAATCTGCCGCCCCCAACGTCGCTGCCACTATATTAAAGTTATTAACCCCTAAACCTAAGTCTAACCCTAACCCTAACACCCCCTAACTTAAATATAATTTAAATAAATCTAATTAAAATTAACTAAATTATTCCTATTTAAAACTAAATACTTACCTATAAAATAAACCCTAAGCT
The DNA here is from genome assembly GCF_027579735.1 of Bombina bombina. Taxonomy (NCBI): domain Eukaryota; kingdom Metazoa; phylum Chordata; class Amphibia; order Anura; family Bombinatoridae; genus Bombina; species Bombina bombina. Next base: position 1,012,212,108 of record NC_069500.1, read on the forward strand.
AGCTACAATATAACTAATAGGGTTTATTTTTATTTTACAGGCAAGTTTGTATTTATTTTAACTAGGTAGAATATTTATTAGTTATTAACTATTTAATAACTACCTAGCTAAAATAAATACAAAAGTACCTGTAAAATAAAACCTAACCCAAGTTACACTAACACCTAACACTACACTATAATTAAATAAATTAACTAAATTAAATACAATTACCTACATTAAATTAAATTAGCTAAAGTACAAAAAAACAAACACTAAATTACAGAAAATAATAAACAAATTACAGATATTTAAACTAATTACACCTAATCTAATAGCCCTATTAAAATAAAAAGCCCCCCCAAAATAAAAAAAAAACCTAGCCTAAACTAAACTACCAATAGCCCTTAAAAGGGCCTTTTGCGGGGCATTGCCCCAAAGTAATCAGCACTTTTACCTGTAAAAAAAAATACAAACAACCAACCCAACATTAAAACTCACCACCCACACAACCAGAATTCTATCAGCCAATTGGAATTAAGGTAGAAACAATCCTATTTAATAAACCTCAAAGAGAAAAAGGAGAAACTTCCAAGTGTAATATGTAAAAGCCCAAATTCAGAGATGATAGGGTAAGGTACTCACACAGATAGCTCTAAGATATGCACTCCGTAATAATGACCAATCCTCTTGGCAATCAGTGGATCCGCTTTATTCTTGGTGTGCAATCATTATGTTTATTTTACAAGTTAAAATATAAAAACAATAAAACCAAACAAGCGGTTTACTGAAATCACTCTGGGGCGTGTAACAAAGTCACTGTGCAATGGCTGCACCAAGCTATTAGCATCAGTTCCAGTGCTCAAATTGCATCTCGTTCCTTTATGTCAACATTATAGGGCAGACGAACCGGACAAAGTGAGCCCATCCTTGTGACCAGATATCCACTGTCTATGCTGTCAAATCAACGCATGTTTCACCTGGTGGCCTTTTCAAGGATGACATTTCCTTTTTGATCCTCTTCTATTTATATTCCTTGCTTATTGCTGATTGGTCTAGCATTCCGAGTTCATCTAAAATCCGTAACCTCTAATCAGTTTGTCTTTCACTACCATTCATAATATGCTAGAAAATAGCATCAAAACTAAAATGCATAATCAAAATCTCCAATATATAGTCAAAAATCCTACATCATACTAATTATTAAAACTCAGTTTTCATAAATAGTAATTGCCTGTGCTCTGAAAAAAATATATATTTTCTCACGTTCATTAAAACATATTTCAATTGTTGTGTATTGCTTAATTTATTAATAAAACTTACACCTAGTTTTGAGTTAGAGGCTATGCGGTGCTAACGAGCAGTTTTCTCTCACCGCTCACTTACCTACAGCAGTGGTATTACGGGTTTTTACAAACCCGTCGTTAAAAGACAAGAAGTGAGCGTTGAGCAAAATTTTGCTCAGTACCGCACTCCAATGCCAGCGCTGCTTAAGTCAGCAGAGAGCTGGTCGTACGTGCTCGTGCATGATTTCCCTATAGGAATCAACGGGGAGAGCCGGCTGAAAAAAAGTCTAACACCTGCAAAAAAGCAGTGTAAAGCTCCCTAACGCAGCCCCATTGATTCCTATGGGGAAATAAAATGTATGTCTACACCTAACACCCTAACATGAACCCTGAGTCTAAACACCCCTAATGTTAAACTTATTAACACCTAATCTGCCGCCCCCGACATCGCCGACACCTACATTACATTATTAACCCCTAATCTGCCACTCCAGACACCGCCGCAACCTACATTATACTTATGAACCCCTAATCTGCTGCCCCCAACATCGCCGACACCTACATTATATTTATTAACCCCTAATCTGCTGCCCCCAATGTCACCGCCACCTACCTACACTTATTAACTCCTAATCTGCCACCCCAACGGTCGCCGCCACTATAATAAACATATTTAAACATAAACCGCTGCACTCCCACCTCGCAAACATTAGTTAAATATTATAAACCCCTAATCTGCTGGCCCTAACATCGCCGTCCCTATATTAAAGTTATTAACCCCTAAACCTAAGTCTAACCCTAAACCTAACACCCCCTAACTTAAATATAATTTAAATAAATCTCAATAAATATTCCTATCATTAACTAAATTATTCCTATTTAAAACTAAATACTTACCTGTAAAATAAACCCTAAGCTAGCTACAATATAACTAATAGTTACATTGTTGCTATTTTAGGATTTAATTTTATTTTACAGTCAAGTTTGTATTTATTTTAACTAGGTAGAATAGTTATTAAATAGTTATTAACTATTTAATAACTACCTAGTTAAAATAAAGACAAATGTACCTGTAAAATAAAACCTAACCTAAGTTACACTAACACCTAACACTACACTATAATTAAATAAATTAACACCCTTAAAAAAACCTAACACTAACCCCCTGAAGATCGACTTACCGGGAGACGTCTTCATCCAAGCCGGGCGAAGTGGTCCTCCAGACGGGCAGAAGTCTTCATCCAAGCCGGGCGAAGTGGTCCTCCAGACAGGCAGAAGTCTTCATCCAGACGGCATCTTCTATCTTCATCCATCCGTCGCAGAGCGGGTCCATCTTCAAGACACCCGACGCAGAGCATCCTCTTCATCCGATGACTAAAACAGAATGAAGGTGCCTTTAAGTGACGTCATCCAAGATGGCTTCCCTTAGATTCCTATTGGCTGATAGAATCGGAATTAAGGTAAAAAAAATCCTATTGGCTGATGCAATCAGCCAATAGGATTGAGCTTGCATTCTATTGGCTGATTGGAAAAGCCAATAGAATGTGAGCTCAATCCTATTGGCTGTTCCAATGTTTAGTGTTTATTTAGGGGGGGCTTTTTTTATTTTAATAGGGCTATTAGATTAGGTGTAATTAGTTTAAATTTCTGTAATTTGTTTATTATTTTCTGTAATTTAGTGTGGGGGGGGGTGTTTTGTACGTTAGCTAATTTAATTTAATGTAGGTAATTGTATTTAATTTAGGTAATTTATTTAATTATAGTTTAGTGTTAGGTGTTATTGTACCTTAGGTTAGGTTTTATTTTACAGGCAAATTTGTCTTTATTTTAACTAGGTAGTTATTAAATAGTTAATAACTATTTATTAACTATTCTACCTAATTAAAATAAATACAAACTTGCCTGTAAAATAAAAATAAATCCTAAGCTAGATACAATGTAACTATTAGTTATATTGTAGCTAGCTTAGGGTTTATTTTATAGGTAAGTATTTAGTTTTAAATAGGAATAATTTAGTTAATGATAGTAATATTTATTTAGATTTATTTAAATTATATTTAAGTTAGGGGATGTTAGGTTTAGGGTTAGATTTAGGTTTAGGGGTTAATAAGTTTAATATAGTGGCGGCGACGTTGGGGGCGCAAGATTAGGGGATAATAAATGTAGGTAGGTTGCGGCGATGTTAGGGCCGGCAGATTAGGGGTTAATAATATTTAACTAATGTTTGCGAGGCAGGAGTGCGGCGGTTTAGGGCTTAATATGTTTATTATAGTGGTGGCGACATTGGGGGCGGCAGATTTGGGGTTAATAAATATAATGTAGGTGTCGGCGATGTTGGGGTCAGCAGATTAGGGGTTCATACATATAATGTAGGTGGCGGCGGTGTCCGGAGCGGCAGATTAGGGTTAAAAATTTTATTTTAGTATTTGCGATGCGGGAGGGCCTCGGTTTAGGGGTTAATAGGTAGTTCATGGGTGTTAGTGTACTTTTTAGCAAACGGCGTTGTACCATAAAATTCTTAACTACTGACTTTTAAATGCGTTAGGACTCTTGACAGGGTAGGGTGTACCGCTCACTTTTTGGCCTCCCAGGACAGACTCGTAATACCAGCGCTATGTAAGTCCCATAGAAAAAAGACTTTACGAAGTTTACGGAAGTCGTTTTGCGGTAAGGCCAAAGAAGTGTGCAGTGCCCCTAAACCTTCAAGACTTGTAATAGCAGCGGGCGTAAAAAAGCAGCGTTAGGACCTCTTAATGCTGCCTTTTTACCCTAACGCACAACTCGTAATCTAGCCGTTAATGTTTTAAAAACATTTCCAGCTATTTCTATATTCAAAATTAGATTCAACACAGGGTTGCTGTTCCACTTTTGCTTTATATGAGCAACTACAGACATGCTTTTGTATTTGCTTTTCACAACAGGATAGTGCTAGTTCATGTGGGCCATATAGATAATATTGTGTTCACGTCTGATGAGTTATTTAAGAGTTAGCACAACACATTACTAAATGCAAGTCAATAGAGAATAATTAAAAAGTCTGAAGGGGGCTGTGAGAAGATGCTTAGGTACAAGGTAATTACAGATGTAAAAAGTATATTAATATAACTGTGTTGGTTATGCAAAACTGGGGAATGGGTAATAAAGGGATTATCTATCTTTTAAAACAATACAAATTCTATTGTAGACTGTCCCTTTAAGAATAGAGAGGTTCTGGTCAATTGTAGTTGGGGTTTCATGATTAGGATTAATTTACTTTAGGAGTTGTACAACATGTACAAAAAATGCTGCATGACTCTTTAAGGCACATGTAGAGGGAAAACGAAGGCAGACATCAGATAGAATTGCAGTGACAACCATAGAATATCCTCACTACAATTGTATATCAGATCCTATACAAAGAATAAAATATCACAACCTAACACTACTACTTGTCTAGCACTACCATTTATAGGACTAGATCTGATAGCTAGCAATGCTTTTCTTGTAGCTGCCACTGGTTTACAGCTGGTGTTACAGGTGGCATATACCATGAGTTATAGGCCATTATGTGTTGAATGGATTGGTATCATCATGAAGTAATAATAATATGGTGTTGAATGTCTTAAAGGGACACCAAACCCACAAATGTTCTTTCATGATTCAAGTAGAGAATACAATTTAAAACAACTTTCCAATATAGTTCTATTATCTAATTTACTTCATTCTTTAGATATTCTTTGCTGAAGAAATAGCAATGCACATGAGTGAGCCAATCATACGAAGCATCTATGTGCAACCACCAATTAGCAGCTACTAAGCCTACCTATATATGCTTTTCAGCAAAGGATATCAAGAGAATGAAGCAAAATAGATAATAGAAGTAAATTAGAACGTTGTTTGAAATCACATGCTCTTTCTAAATCATGAAAGAAAACATTTGGGTTTCATGTCCGTTAAAACCAGTTTTAAGATAGAACACACATTTTAGGAAAGCACAAATTCTTCTACCTTTCAAAGTGTGCACGCAGCATACTTGGTTCTACAGCCCCTATTCCACACAGAATTCTTCAAAAAAAGCATCAGCACTAGGATCAAACCTCCTCATGTTGTCTAATAATTGCAAAGTTGTTTTTTTGACCATTCTTAATTTTCCTATATTTTTTTTTTTAGCAATTACCTCAATGTATTGGTATTGCAAAACCACCAGATTTGTATTTTATTTATCTGCAGCAGCCATCTTTGTGTCATGGCGCACAACATATTTTGATTATACAGATATTTGCGGAAACTTCAATATCTTAGCTCAGGATAGTCCTAGCTCCATGGAACAAAACATATCTCTAGATCACATTATAAGGTAGATGTACATATATAAACATTTTGCATATTAAGTCCTAATGTAATGATAAAAATCTCTGAAAGTTCCACTTTTAAAGTCAATTTATAATGCAAAAGGTTTGAGCCTCAGTCCTAAATGCAGATCATAGTATCTATTCAAACCCTTACGTTATAATGTACATATATTTTTTATTCACCATACCTACCTTTTTTAAGAAGTATTTCTCTATTGCAACATCTCCTCAACTTTGGTATGTGGTCTATTACCTGTATCTCAGTTGGCTAATTACATGACCACATTCAATAAAATGTTTAGAAACAGGTTGTGTCATACCTTTGTACCTAATTGCAGATTTGTGTTCAATTGCTCTCTATCTTACATTTTATGTGGTCTCTCCTATGTAAACTATGCCAAATGGGCACTTGAAAAGTTATATTGCATAACTAGTATTACATGGGTAATACCTATTAATCACTGTTTTCTTCCTACCACATGTCTGTGCCATTTACATTTAATCATATGTCAGATAGAATTTTCTTTCATAAGCCAGATAGAGCATGCAATGTTTAAAAATTATCCAGTTTACTTCAGTTATCACATTTACTTTGTTTGCATGGCATAGTTTGTTGAAGAACATCCCTAGGTAAAAAAAAACTGTGCATGTCTGGAGAACTATATTCCAGCAGTTTTGCAATATTGCCTTTAAACGCTAGATGGCAGCACTGTTTGCACAATAGTTAATACTGTTAAAAATTAGTTTGTTACAAATTTGCTGCTGTATAGTGCTCCAGACACCTGCATGCTTCTGAGCCTACCTATATATGTGTTCACTTCTCTTCTCACAAACGTCAGAAGAAGGGATGCTTGAGATCCCGAAACATCACAGAATAAAGATTTCACATCTGATATCCAAAGACCAGTGAGTGCTTCACTTCATTTTCCATTGTGTATATATATATATATATGAAGTAGATACATTTTTCAGAGATGAAGTCCTTAAAAATTCAATCTTTATTTGTATTCAAAAGTAAAATCCACGGAGGGTACAGAAACACAAACGTTTTTACTTTTGGATAACAATAAAGATTTTAATTTTTAAGGACTCCACTGCTGCAAACTGTATCTACTTTATTAATTCCTTCTAACCAGGATTGCAGAGACGAAGGGAGCTCATTTCTCTGCCCCTATAGTAGCAATGACATCTTAACCAGCATGGATCTGTGAATTATAATTTAAATTTCCCATTGGAGGAGCAGCTCACTTGATTGGACACACCCGCTAAACAGAGTCCCCGATTGGAGGAGTGACTCACGTGATCGGACACACCCGCTAAACAGCGGAGTTGGATGTACTGCACTCAGCTGCTGTAAGTAACAGATTGAGGAGACCCTGAGGAGTATCACACAGATATCGGTGAAATAGTGAGGATGAAGCAATTGCCGAGACGTTAAGTGGATATAGCCATAGAGCTATTAAGCACGTGCTGCTATCAAGTTGGAATCTTTACCTGTGGTGTACCTATTGTCTCCATTCCTATGTATTGCATTTATACACACAGTATTTGTGATCTGTTATCAGCTGCAGGCTGTTAAGAATTGCTCATGTTACGATTCTCCATACATATGGTTATGGGCATTGCTAAGGGGCAGGATTGACTGTTTTTGCTAAAATAATTTGGTGCAATTCAGAAAACCCTCATATATAATATGTATGACACTTTAAAATGCAAAATAAATACAATTACTATAACAGTTTTTTTTTTTATGTCTAGCACCTCAGTAACAGTAAGTCAGTATTTTATGTGACATCACTAGATTTTTTATTTTAAATTGGTAGGTTGTTTTTTCTTGTATATTGATAGTTTTCGGGGTTTAGCAAGAATCTGCCAGGCAGACTCAATGTTAAATTTAATACACAGTAGGATACAAGTTTCAGTTGTGTTACTGGTGGTAATGGACCAATATTGCTTTGTCTGTCTGAGTTAATGTCACTGAAGACTCCTGTGAAACAGAGCAGGCCATGACACATATTTCTGTGCTACAGGCCCTGTTCATTGCTGCTGTGGTGCTGAAATTGCAAATTGCAGGAGACAATGTCCTAGATTACAAGAAGAGCACAGTGCACTATTAATATTGGTGGACCACACTAGGATTAGTGCGCAATCTGGTATTACATGTCCATAGTAAAACTGAATAACCAGAGAATATTTAGTGATATTTAATATCACATCACATATTATGTGTTGCACTTGAGCGCAATATGTAACAGTGCTAAAAAAATTAGCACAACTTGAGATCTGAAGTAAAGTGTTATGGCTTGAAGAAAAATATAGCAAAACACATGTAAAACATAATAAAATTAATTATTACACTAATATTTAAACATTTTAAATGTAAAATATAAGTTTATACAATATAAATGTATACAAAGGGTTTAAAAGGGATATGCTACATGTCAAGGTGTTTGAATTGGAAGGGGTTAAATTAAAGGAATTTTTGAGTAAATTGAACACAGTATTGGCAGAATGTACCCAAAAAATAATTAAATTAATAATAGTAGAAAGGCAATAGGAACTAATGGAAATATATAATGAAATTAACACAATAGAAGAAAACTTAATGGAACACATGGAATCAGAAAAATATTTGGAAAGAACAAAATAGTTTAAATCTCAAGTGAAGGACCAAGTAAAAATTATTAAGAGAAAAAAATATATTAAATATAAAAATGACAATTTAGAACAGAAAAAAAATAAATTCCAGTAAACCAAAATGGAGAACAAATACAAAAAAAAATATAAGAAAGAATTTTGAAGCAAAAGAAGGTTAGATCTAAATATGAACCTAATTATAGATCTAAAAATAATCATTGTAATAAAGACATTCCAGAAATTAATACAAAAGAAAGATATAGGGCTTGATTATGAGTGGAGCGTTATTTAATGCTGCCTTTCGAGCGTTAACTGCGCTAGAAGTAAGTTTTTTGCGTGTGTCGGGATTTCACTCGCATTATGAGTTAAAAGTAAACTGTTTTTACTCACGCTATCCCGACGTGTGCAAAAAGCCAAACTTAGAATATCACGTGTGCGTCCATGTATTCCCCCATAGAAGTTAATGGAGAAAATACCCAACACCCAACTTGCGCGCAAACCCGATCACATATTCTCATTTACACTAACCCGACATGAAAATATGAATATTTACCATTCAAATGTTCTTCACATAAAATAATATGTTATATTTATACATAAATAAATATTTCTATATATATCTGATGCTATTTTGGTACAATATATAGCTATACATTTATATATATATATATATATATATATATATATATATATATATAAAATTATATAGGTATAGATATATATACAGACATATATAGGAATATCTATTTATAAATACATAGACCATATTCTGCTATGTGCAGAACATTGGAATGGGAAATATTTACAGTAAATGCATAGTTAAAACCTTAATTAAATATGAATATTGCATAAATATGATTTTACATGTTTTCATCTACTTGACTACAAAGGGCTCCAATGCACTTCTATATATAACTTTAACATAATTAAAATAATTCTAAATAAAACTTACTATTAATAACTAAATAATTCCTATTTAAAACTAAATACTAAGGCTTAGATTTGGAGTTTGGCGGTAGCCGTGAAAACCAGCGTTAGAGGCTCCTAACGCTGGTTTTAGGCTAACTCCGGTATTTGGAGTCACTCAAAAAAGGGTCTAACGCTCACTTTTCAGCCGCGACTTTTCCATACCGCAGATCCCCTTACGTCAATTGCGTATCCTATCTTTTCAATGGGATCTTTCTTACTCCGGTATTTAGAGTCGTGTCTGAAGTGAGCGTTAGAAATCTAACGACAAAACTCCAGCCGCAGAAAAAAGTCAGTAGTTAAGAGCTTTCTGGGCTAACGCCGGTTCATAAAGCTCTTAACTACTGTACTCTAAAGTACACTAACACCCATAAACTACCTATGTACCCCTAAACTGAGGTCCCCCACATCGCCGCCACTCGATTAAATTTTTTTAACCCCTAATCTGCCGACCGCCACCTACGTTATACTTATGTACCCCTAATCTGCTGCCCCTAACACCGCCGACCCCTATATTATATTTATTAACCCCTAATCTGCCCCCCACAACGTCGCCGCCAGCTACCTACAATAATTAACCCCTAATCTGCCGACTGCAAAGCGCCGCTACTTAAGTTATCCTTATGTACCCCTAATCTGCTGCCCCTAACACCGCCGACCCCTATATTATATTTATTAACCCCTAATCTGCCCCCCTCAACGTCGCCTCCACCTGCCTACACTTATTAACCCCTAATCTGCCGAGCGGACCGCACCGCTACTATAATAAAGTTATTAACCCCTAATCCGCCTCACTTACCCTATAATAAATAGTATTAACCCCTAATCTGCCCTCCCTAACATCGCCGACACCTAACTTCAAACATTAACCCCTAATCTGCCGACCGGAGCTCACCGCTATTCTAATAAATTTTTAAACCCCTAAAGCTAAGTCTAACCCTAACCCTAACACCCCCCTAAATTAAATATAATTTAAATCTAACAAAATAAATTAACTCTTATTAAATAACTTATTCCTATTTAAAGCTAAATACTTACCTGTAAAATAAACCCTAATATAGCTACAATATAAATTATAATTACATTGTAGCTATTTTAGGATTAATATTTATTTTACAGGCAACTTTGTAATTATTTTAACCAGGTACAATAGCTATTAAATAGTTAAGAACTATTTAATAGTTACCTAGTTAAAATAATTACAAAATTACCTGTAAAATAAATCCTAACCTAAGTTACAATTAAACCTAACACTATACTATCATTAAATTAATTAAATAAAATACCTACAATTACCTACAATTAAACCTAACACTACACTATCAATAAATTAATTAAATACAATTCCTACAAATAACTACAATGAAATAAACTAACTAAAGTACAAAAATAAAAAAGAACTAAGTTACAAAAAATAAAAAAATATTTACAAACATAAGAAAAATATTACAACAATTTTAAACTAATTACACCTACTCTAAGCCCGCTAATAAAATAACAAAGCCCCCCAAAATAACAAAATGCCCTACCCTATTCTAAATTACTAAAGTTCAAAGCTCTTTTACCTTACCAGCCCTGAACAGGGCCCTTTGCGGGGCATGCCCCAAGAAGTTCAGCTCTTTTGCCTGTAAAAAAAACATACAATACCCCCCCCCAACATTACAACCCACCACCCACATACCCCTAATCTAACCCAAACCCCCCTTAAATAAACCTAACACTAAGCCCCTGAAGATCTTCCTACCTTATCTTCACCATACCAGGTTCACCGATCCGTCCTGAAGTGCTCCTCCGATGTCCTGATCCAAGCCCAAGCGGGGGGCTGAAGAGGTCCATGATCCGGCTGAAGTCTTCATCCAAGCGGGGCAGAAGAGGTCTTCCATCCGATTGAAGTCTTCATCCAGGCGGCATCTTCTATCGTCATCCATCCGGAGCGAAGCGGCAGCATCCTGAAGACCTCCGACGTGGAACATCCATCCTGCCCGACGACTGAACGACGAATGACGGTTCCTTTAAATGACGTCATCCAAGATGGCGTCCCTCGAATTCCGATTGGCTGATAGGATTCTATCAGCCAATCGGAATTAAGGTAGGAATATTCTGATTGGCTGATGGAATCAGCCAATCAGAATCAAGATCAATCCGATTGACTGATCCAATCAGCCAATCAGATTGAGCTCGCATTCTATTGGCTGATCGGAACAGCCAATAGAATGCGAGCTCAATCTGATTGGCTGATTGGATCAGCCAATCGGATTGATCTTGATTCTGATTGGCTGATTCCATCAGCCAATCAGAATATTCCTACCTTAATTCCGATTGGCTGATAGAATCCTATCAGCCAATCGGAATTCGAGGGAAGCCATCTTGGATGACGTCATTTAAAGGAACCGTCATTCGTCGTTCAGTCGTCGGGCAGGATGGATGTTCCGCGTCGGAGGTCTTCAGGATGCTGCCGGTTCGCTCCGGATGGATGACGATAGAAGATGCCGCCTGGATGAAGACTTCAATCGGATGGAAGACCTCTTCTGCCCCGCTTGGATGAAGACTTCAGCCGGATCATGGACCTCTTCAGCCCCCCGCTTGGGCTTGGATCAGGACATCGGAGGAGCACTTCAGGACGGATCGGTGAACCTGGTATGGTGAAGATAAGGTAGGAAGATCTTCAGGGGCTTAGTGTTAGGTTTATTTAAGGGGGGTTTGGGTTAGATTAGGGGTATGTGGGTGGTGGGTTGTAATGTTGGGGGGGGGTATTGTATGTTTTTTTTTACAAGCAAAAGAGCTGAACTTCTTGGGGCATGCTCCGTAAAGGGCCCTGTTCAGGGCTGGTAAGGTAAAAGAGCTTTGAACTTTAGTAATTTAGAATAGGGTAGGGCATTTTGTTATTTTGGGGGGCTTTGTTATTTTATTAGGGGGCTTAGAGTAGGTGTAATTAGTTTAAAATTGTTGTAATATTTTTCTTATGTTTGTAAATATTTTTTTATTTTTTGTAACTTAGTTCTTTTTTATTTTTTGTACTTTAGTTAGTTTATTTCATTGTAGTTATTTGTAGGAATTGTATTTAATTAATGTATTGATAGTGTAGTGTTAGGTTTAATTGTAGGTAATTGTAGGTATTTTATTTAATTAATTTAATGATAGTATAGTGTTAGGTTTAATTGTAACTTAGGTTAGGATTTATTTTACAGGTAATTTTGTAATTATTTTAACTAGGTAACTATTAAATAGTTCTTAACTATTTAATAGCTATTGTACCTGGTTAAAATAATTACAAAGTTGCCTGTAAAATAAATATTAATCCTAAAATAGCTACAATGTAATTATAATTTATATTGTAGCTATATTAGGGTTTATTTTACAGGTAAGTATTTAGCTTTAAATAGGAATAATTTATTTAATAAGAGTTAATTTATTTAGTTAGATTAAAATTATATTTAATTTAGGGGGGTGTTAGGGTTAGACTTAGCTTTAGGGGTTAATACATTTATTAGAATAGCGGTGAGCTCCGGTCGGCAGATTAGGGGTTAATAATTGAAGTTAGGTGTCGGCGATGTTAGGGAGGGCAGATTAGGGGTTAATACTATTTATTATAGGGTTAGTGAGGCGGATTAGGGGTTAATAACTTTATTATAGTAGCGGTGCGGTCCGCTCGGCAGATTAGGGGTTAATAAGTGTAGGCAGGTGGAGGCGACGTTGTGGGGGGCAGATTAGGGGTTAATAAATATAATATAGGGGTCGGCGGTGTTAGGGGCAGCAGATTAGGGGTACATAGGGATAATGTAAGTAGCGGCGGTTTACGGAGCGGTAGATTAGGGGTTAAAAATAAAATGCAGGTGTCAGCGATAGCGGGGGCGGCAGATTAGGGGTTAATAAGTGTAAGGTTAGGGGTGTTTAGACTCGGGGTACATGTTAGGGTGTTAGGTGCAGACGTAGGAAGTGTTTCCGCATAGCAAACAATGGGGCTGCGTTAAGAGCTGAACGCAGCTTTTTTGCAGGTGTTAGGTTTTTTTCAGCTCAAACAGCCCCATTGTTTTCTATGGGGGAATCGTGCACAAGCATGTTTTTGAGGCTGGCTGCTTGCGTAAGCAACTCTGGTATCGAGAGTTGAAGCTGCGTTAAATATGCTCTACGCTCCTTTTTTGGAGCCTAACGCAGCCTTTATGTGGACTCTCAATACCAGAGTTATTTTTATGGTGCGGACAGAAAAAAGCCGGCGTTAGCTACGCGGGTCCTTACCGACAAAACTCTAAATCTAGCCGTTACTTACCTGTAAAATAAACCCTAAGCTAGTTACAATATAACTAATAGTTACATTGTAGCTATCTTAGGTTTTATTTTTATTTCACAGCTAACTATGTATTTATTTTAACTAGGTAGACTAGTTAATAAATAGATATTAACTATTTACTAGCTACCTAGTTAAAATAAATACAAATGTACCTGTAAAATAAAACCTAACCTTTTACTCACATCTAATATTACAATAAAATTAAATAAATTAAATTAACAATATACATTTTTCTAAATTACAAAAAAAATAAACACTAAATTACACAAAATAAAAAATGAAATTATCAAAAATAAAAACAAATTACTCCTAATCTAATAGCCCTATCAAAATAAAAAAAGCCCCCCAAAATAAAAAAAAACGAGCCTATACTAAACTGCCAATGACCCTTAAAAGGGTCTTTGGCGGGGCATTGCCCCAAAGAAATCAGTTCTTTTACCAGTAAAAAAAAATACAAAGAACCCCCCAACAGTAAAACCCACCACCCACACAACCAAACCCCCCAAATAAAATCTTATCTAAATAAACCTAAGCTCCCCATTGCCCTGAAAAGGGCATTTGGATGGGCATTGCGCTTAAAAGGGCATGTAGCTCTTTTACATTGCCCAAAACTCTAAGCTAATAATAAAACCCACCAAATAAACCCTTTAAAAAATTAAACCCCCCCCGAAGATCCACTTAAAGTTTTTGAAGACCGGACATCCATCCTCATCCAGGCGGCAGAAGTCTTCATCCAAGCGGGCAGAAGTCCTCCTCGAATCCGGCAGAAGTCTTCATCCAAGCGGGCAGAAGTCTTCATCCAGACGGCATCTTCTATCTTCATCCATCCGGCGCGGAGCAGGTCCATCTTCAAGACATCCAGCGCGGGGCATCCTCTTCTTCCGATGTCTGTTGAAGAATGGAGTTTCCCTTTAAATGACGTCATCCAAGATGGCGTCCCTTACATTCCGATTGGCTGATAGAATTCTATCAGCCAATAGGAATTAAGGGGGAAAAATCCTATTGGCTGTTGCAATCAGCCAATAGGATTAATGTTTCATTCTATTCGCTGATCCAATCAGCCAATAAGATTGAGCTTGCATCCTATTGGCTGATTGGAATAGCCAATAGAATGCAAGCTCAATCCTATTTTATTTTTGATCATTTCTTTTTTTTATTTTGTGTAATTTAGTGGGGGTTTTTTGTAATTTAGATAATTGTATTTTGTTAATTTAATTTATTTAATTTTATTGCAATGTTAGGTTTTAGTGTAAGGCAGGTTAGGTTTTATTTTACAGGTAAATTTGTATTTATTTTAGCTAGGTAGTTAGTACATAGTTAATAACTATTTAGTAACTATTCTACCTCGTTAAAATAAATACAAACTTAGCTGTGAAATAAAAATAAAACCTAAGCTAGCTACAATCTAACTATTAGTTATATTGTAGCTAGCTTAGGGTTTATTTTACAGGTACGTATTTAGTTTTAAATAGGAATTAGTTCGTTATTAATAGTAAGTTTTATTTAGAATGATTTTAATTATGTTTAAGTTAGGGGGTGTTAGGGTTACGTTAGGGTTAGACTTAGGGTTACGTTAAGGGTTAATATATTTATTTAGTGTTAGTGATGTGGGAGGCCAGAGGTTTAGGGGTTAGGGTTACGTTAGGGTTAGGTTTAGGGGTTAATAGGCTTATTATAGCGGCAGAGTGAGCGGACAGCAGATTAGTTAATAATATTTAAATAGTGTATGCTATGTGGGAGGGCGGCGGTTTAGGGGTTATATACACATTTTTTTATATATATTAAGTAGTCCAGTCCAGATTTCTTTATAATCTGGAAGAACATAAAGTTTTAAATTGGATGAAATGCTATAATATATTTTTGAAAACCTCCAGCTCATATAAAGCAAAAGTGGAACAGCAACCCTGTGTTGAATCTGATTTTGAATATAGAAATAGCTGGAAATGTTTTTAACACATTAACGGCTAGATTACGAGTTGTGCGTTAGGGTAAAAAGGCAGCATTAAGAGGTCCTAACGCTGCTTTTTTACGCCCGCTGCTATTACGAGTCTTGAAGGTTTAGGGGCACTGCACACTTCTTTGGCCTTACCGCAAAACGACTTCCGTAAGCATGTCTGTAGTTGCTCATATAAAGCAAAAGTGGAACAGAAGCACTCCAAAAGCGGAGCTTACCATGTGAAGTAATAGTGGTGAAAATTTATTAATGTGGTCTTCATAAATAAATAAATAAATAGTAATATTGGAAATATATCAAAGTGGTCTTTATAAATAAAGATTAATAAGATTAATATCGTGAAAAAAATGTGATTCAATAATAAGAATATGACAAATTGTATTTGATCAAATTTATACAAATTTATTAAAAAACACTAAAAATAATTGATAATGTAGGATGCCGGCATCTAAATGAATCTAAAACATTAATCTAAAATATTTGTAACTGGAGATCTTATCTACAGCTAAACAATGGCAAGATTTAATAACAATGTTGTATCAGAGGATACACTGTATCAAGAGTATACACATATGGGCCGCCCAGACTTTTTATTTATTATCTACTGACTTGCATTTAGTAATGTGTTGTGCTAACTCTTAAATAACTCATCAGACATTAACACAATATTATCAATATGGCCTCCATGAACTAGCACTCTCCACATGAACTAGCACTCTCCTAGCACTATTTAATAACTTCCTAGTTAAAATAAAGACAAATTTACCTGTAAAATAAAACCTAACCTAAGTTACAATTACACCTAACACTACTCTATAATTAAATAAATTAACTAAACCAAATACAATTTAAAAAAATTATCTAAAGTACAAAAACCCCCCCACTAAATTACAGAAAATAATAAAATAATTACAAGATTTTTAAACTAATTACACCTAATCTAATCCCCCTAACAAAATAAAAAAGCCCCCCAAAATAAAAAAGCCCTACCCTACACTTAATTACAAATAGCCCTTAAAAGGGCCTTTTGCGGGGCATTGCCCCAAAGTAATCAGATCTTTTACCTGTAAAAAAGAAATACAACCCCCCAACATTAAAACCCACCACCCACACAACTAACCCTACTCTAAAACCCACCCAATCCCCCCTTAAAAAACCTAACATTAACCCCTTGAAGATCACCCTACCTTGAGAAGTCTTCACCCAACCGGGCCGAAGTCCTCAACGAATCCGGCAGAAGTGGTCCACCAGATGGGCAGAAGTGGTCCTCCAGACGGGCAGAAGTCTTCATCCAGGCAGCATCTTCTATCTTCATCCATCCGGCGCGGAGCGGGTCCATCTTCAAGACATCCAACACGGAGCATCCTCTTCATTCGACGGCGACTGAAGAATGAAGGTTCCTTTAAGTGACGTCATCCAAGATGGCGTCCCTTCAATTCCGATTGGCTGATAGAATTCTATCAGCCAATCGGAATTAAGGTAGAAAAAATCCTATCCAATCAGCCAATAGGATTGAGCTTGCATTCTATTGGCTGTTCCAATCAGCCAATAGATTGCATCAGCCAATAGAATTTTTCCTACCTTAATTCCTATTGGCTGATAGAATTCTATCAGCCAATCGGAATTGAAGGGACGCCATCTTGGATGACGTCACTTAAAGGAACCTCTATTCTTCAGTCGCCATTGAACGAAGAGGATGCTCTGTGTCAGATGTCTTGAAGATGGACCCGCTCCACGCCAGATGGATGAAGACAGAAGATGCCGCTTGGATGAAGACTTCTGCCCGTCTGGAGGACCACTTCTGCCGGCTTCGTTGAGGACTTCGGCCCGGTTGGGTGAAGACTTCTCAAGGTAGGGTGATCTTCAAGGGGTAAGTGTTAGGTTTTTTAATGGGGGATTGGGTGGGTTTTAGAGTAGGGTTGGTTGTGTGGGTTGTGGGTTTTAATGTTGGGGGGGTTGTATTTCTTTTTTTACAGGTAAAAGAGCTGATTACTTTGGGCCAATGCCCAGCAAAAGTCCCTTTTAATGGCTATTTGTAATTTAGTGTAGGGTAGAACTTTTTTTTTTATTTTGGGGGGCTTTTTTATTTTTTTAGGGGGATTCGATTAGGTTAATTAGTTTAAAAATCTTGTAATTATTTTATTATTTTCTGTAATTTAGTGGGGAGTTTTGTACTTTAGATACATTTTTTTAATTGGATTTAGTTTAGTTAATTTATTTAATTATAGTGTAGTGTTAGGTGTAATTGTAACTTAGGTTAGATTTTATTTTACAGGTATATTTGTATTTATTTTAACTAGGAAGTTATTAAATAGTTAGTAACTATTTAATAACTATTCTACCTAGTTAAAATAAATACAAACTTGCCTGTAAAATAAATATAAACCCTAAGATAGCTACAATGTAACTATTAGTTATATCGTAGCTATCTTAGGGTTTATTTTACAGGTAGGTATTTAGTTTACATAGGAATAATTTATTTAATGATAGGAATATTTATTTACATTTATTTAAATTATATTTAAGTTAGGGGCTGTTAAGGTTAGGGTTAGACTTAGGTTTAGTGGCTTAATATAGTGGCGGCGACGTTGGGGGCGGCAGATTAGGGGTTAATAAATGTAGGTAGGTGGCGGCGGTGTAGGGGGGGGCAGATTAGGGGTTAATAAATGTAGGTAGGTGGCGGCGGTGTAGGGGGGCAGATTAGGGGTTAATAAATATAATGTAGGTGGCGGGGGTGTAGGGGGCGGCAGATTAGGGGTTAATAAGTAAAATGTAGGTGGCGGTGGGCTCCGAGAGCGGCGGTTTAGGGGTTAATAATTGTATTTAGTTGCGGCGGGGTCCAGGAACGGCGGTTTAAGGGTTAATACATTTATTAGAGTTGCGGCGGGGTCCGGGAGTGGCGGTTTAGGGGGTAAACAGTATAGTATAGTGTGGGTGTTTAGTGACAGTATACCAAGAAAGCTGTAAAAAAGCCGAAGAGCAGCGAGATCGATGACTGTTTGTTAACGACAGTCCGCTGCTCATCGCACTGTACTTGGTATATTGTAGCTATTTTAGGATTTATATTTATTTTACAGGCAACTTTGTATTTATTTTAACCAGGTACAATAGCTATTAAATAGTTAATAACTATTTAATAGCTACCTAGTTAAAATAATTACAAAATTACCTGTAAAATAAATCCTAACCTAAGTTACAATTAAACCTAACACTACACTATCAATAAATTAATTAAATAAACTACCTACAATTATCTACAATTAAATCAACTAAATTACAAAAAAAAACACTAAATTACAAAAACAAACACTAAATTACAAAAAATAAAAAAAGATTACAAGATTTTTAAATTAATTACACCTACTCTAAGCCCCCTAAAAAAATAACAAAGCCCCCCAAAATAAAAAAATGCCCTACCCTATTCTAAAATAAAAAGTTTACAGCACTTTTACCTTACCAGCCCTTAAAAGGGCCTTTTGCGGGGCATGCCCCAAAGAAATCAGCTCTTTTGCATTTAAAAAAACATACAATACCCCCCCCAACATTACAACCCACCACCCACATACCCCTAATCTAACCCAAACCCCCCTGAAAAAACCTAACACTAAGCCCCTGAAGATCTCTCTACCTTGTCTTCACCACGCCGGGTATCACCGATCCGTCCAGAAGAGGATCCGAAGTCTTCATCCTATCTGGCAAGAAGAGGTCCAGAAGAGGCTCCGAAGTCTTCATCCTATCCAGCAAGAAGAGGACATCCGGACCGGTAGACATCTTCATCCAGGCGGCGTCTTCTATCTTCATCCATCCGGCACGGAGCGGGACCATCTTGAAGCAGCCGACACGGATCCATCCTCTTCTTCCGGCGACTCCCGACGAATGAAGGTTCCTTTAAGGGACGTCATCCAAGATGGCGTCCCTCGAAATCCGATTGGCTGATAGGATTCTATCAGCCAATCGGAATTAAGGTAGGAAAAATCTGATTGGCTGAGCTTGCATTCTTTTGGCTGATCGGAACAGCCAATAGAATGTGAGCTCAATCTGATTGGCTGATTGGATCAGCCAATCCGATTGAACTTGAATCTGATTGGCTGATTCAATCAGCCAATCAGATTTTACCTACCTTAATTCCGATTGGCTGATAGAATCCTATCAGCCAATCGGAATTCGAGGGACGCCATCTTGGATGACGTCCCTTAAAGGAGCCTTCATTCGTCGGGAGTCGCCGGAAGAAGAGGATGGATCAGCGTCGGCTGCTTCAAGATGGTCCCGCTCCGCGCCGGATGGATGAAGATAGAAAACGCCGCCTGGATGAAGACGTCTACCGGTCCGGATGTCCTCTTCTTGCCGGAAAGGATGAAGACTTCGGACCCTCTTCTGGACGGATCGGTGATACCCGGCGTGGTGAAGATAAGGTAGGGAGATCTTCAGGGGCTTAGTGTTAGGTTTTTTAAGGGGGGTTTGGGTTAGATTAGGGGTATGTGGTTGGTGGGTTGTAATGTTGGGGGGGAGGGTATTGTATGTTTTTTTAAATGCAAAAGAGCTGATTTCTTTGGGGAATGCCCCGCAAAAGGCCCTTTTAAGGGCTGGTAAGGTAAAAGAGCTGTAAACTTTTTATTTTAGAATAGGGTAGGGCATTTTTTTATTTTGGGGGCTTTGTTATTTTTTTAGGGGGCTTAGAGTAGGTGTAATTAGTTTAAAATTCTTGTAATCTTTTTTTATTTTTTGTAATTTAGTGTTTGTTTTTTTTTGTAATTTAGTGTTTGTTTGTTTTTTGTAATTTAGTTTAGTTGATTTAATTGTAGATAATTGTAGGTAGTTTATTTAATTAATTTATTGATAGTGTAGTGTTAGGTTTAATTGTAACTTAGGTTAGGATTTATTTTACAGGTAATTTTGTAATTATTTTAACTAGGTAGCTATTAAATAGTTATTAACTATTTAATAGCTATTGTACCTGGTTAAAATAAATACAAAGTTGCCTGTAAAATAAATATAAATTCTAAAATAGCTACAATATAATTATTCGTTATATTGTAGCTATATTAGGGTTTATTTTACAGGTAAGTATTTATTTTTAAATAGGATTAATTTATTTAATAAGATTTATTTTATTTCGTTAGATTTAAATTATATTTAACTTAGGGGGGTGTTAGGGTTAGGGTAAGACTTAGCTTTAGAGGTTAATACATTTATTATAGTAGCGGTGAGGTCTGGTCGGCATATTAGGGGTTAATAAGTGTAGGTAAGGTAGCGGCGACGTTGGGGGGAGCAGATTAGGGGTTAATAAATATAATATAGGGGTCGGCGATGTTAGGGGCAGCAGATTAGGGGTACATAGGTATAATGTAGGTTGCGGCAGTGTACGGAGCGGCAGATTAGGGGTTAATAATATAATGCAGGGGTCAGCAATAGCGGGGGCGGCAGATTAGGGGTTAATAAGTGTAAGGTTAGGGGTGTTTAGACTCGGGGTACATGTTAGGGTGTTAGGTGCAGACTTAGGAAGTGTTTCCCCATAGGAAACAATGGGGCTGCGTTAGGAGCTGAACGCTGCTTTTTTGCAGGTGTTAGGTTTTTTTCCAGCTCAAACTGCCCCATTGTTTCCTATGGGGGAATCGTGCACAAGCACGTTTTTTAAGCTGGCCGCGTCCGTAAGCAATGCTGGTATTGAGAGTTGAAGTGGCGGTAAATATGCCTGTACGCTCCCTTTTTGGAGCCTAACGCAGCCCTTCAGTGAACTCTAAATACCAGCGTTGTTTTAAAGGTGCGGGGGGAAAAAAACATGCGTAGCTAACGCACCCCTTTGGCCGCAAAACTCTAAATCTAGCCCTATGGTTTTGCTTCTTTTTTCTGCTCTTTAGTAGAAACAAGAGGTTTGAGACCTTTTACATTTTTGGATGTTATGAAAGTTTGCCAGAAACTTACCTATCAAAATTGGAGGGTTGTACTGTTTTTTTTTCCCATTTAAATCCTGTTTTCCACTATTATAACCCCCATTTGCATCAGAAAAGGAAATGTACTGTTTTATAAATGTATGTCTGTTCCAACCTTTGAGAAATGTGTGTGCTAAAACAATAACGGAACAAATAGAAGTGCTTCTAGGTAAAATCATTATTAATGTTTTTATTTTTCCATTGGATGCCTTTGTCTTATAAAATATTGATAAACAAGAGAGGAAATAAATAACAGAGGCACTCTAAAAAATAGTAAAACTATCTATTAAATGTATCATTCATTTTAATTATGCCACATAAAATTAAAAATACTTGAATTGTCTGTGACCCCCAAGTAGGTTTGCCACCCTTCCTGTATTTTACCACATGGCCGGTATTTTTAAGGTTCAGGTCAAAGAGGAAATAAAGATTAAATAAAGAAATAAAGATGCTATCATGGTCAAACTTCTTCTAAGTGTATATGACTCAAATAATAAACCAATGATCATTTAAAACAGTCCTAGCTGCTTTAGTTCCTAATTTATGCTTTCAAATTATTTATGCTAATGAGCATGGCCGGTATTTGTTTCTAGAAAAGGTGGCAACTCTACCGTCAAGGGCCAGCTTTGGACATTGTAGTTGTACTTAATATTAATCATTTTCATCTCTGCATGGAGCTCGGAAGGGCAAGAGGAGACTCAGTGCTCTGCAGTGCTTGACTTGACTCCGCAGTTATACACAGTGCAGACCTTTCTCTTGTCAATCTCTGTTTTAAGCAAAGGCAAAACTGGCAAACAGGCACTTGTTTGTTTGCAATAATAATTGGCGGAACTTAATGAATTATTAGTATTGCCAAAATATGTATGCATTAGCTGCCTGCAACCTCTCCAAATATGTCATTTTTAAACCTTAGCCTGGTTGGCCTGTTCATAAATATATCTACATCCTTATGTAGAATTAAACTTACAAAAAATTGGGATCAAGAGAGATTTTTCTGTTTTGCTCTTGCATATAAATCTCTCATAGAAACTTTAAAGCTTGACATTAATATGTTTTTGGAGAGCTTGCCAAACTGTGAATATTGCATTATGTATTAATCATATGTAGGAGTAGCTGTTTGCATTATGATTTGATAAGACACTACTGCCATCAGCAGGAAGTTAACATATAATTATGGTCAACTATAAAGAATTTTTCTTTCATTTTTAGTTTTTATTATTATTGCACAGTTCTTGCTGCCAATGAAGCAGAATGTATAGTTCACAATTTGAATATAACAGCATGTACTGTACAAAGTCTGGCATTTGCATTATTTTAGAACGTCTACTTAAAAAAATGTTTGAATTCATGAAATCTGACACTTTCTGAATATCATAGCCTTTGAATGCCAAATTAGGACACAAGGCATTTGAAGTGATGTCAGGGGAGAAACAGAGCAGTATTGAGACAGAATAGATATGTTAGTAGCAAGAAAAGATACACTTGTTTGGTATACATAACCCTCCGAAGTAGGTAACATAAAGGTGACATTGGTGAGCAGTAAAACATAGCCCTAAACAGAAAGAAATGAATGGTTATAATGTTGCACATATGGTAGAGAGGTCGTGTATTTTATAATTGTCAAAATAAACCATATCAAAGGATCTATCATGTTTATATTATACACAACACATTGGCACATGGCTCAATAACAAGAAGACATGCAGAGAACTAAATTAAATGCATAGTCTTGAATGAAAATAGATTGACATCTTGTACAGATGGGATCCTCATCTCAAATGGAAGTCAACAGCTAGTGGTGTCACAATCAGAAACTAATGGACTGGCAGCAATCTGTTTGGGTTTCTTTGAAGCAAACTTATCAATGCCTAATTATCTTCAATGATGCTGGTAAAATGTTCTAGTTCTAGAAATGTTCCTGTTCAAAACAAATATTTAAAGCAAAGAGCATCAAATGTTTTGATTTAAAGAGGTGTTAAACACTCTGAGATTGTAATAAAAAATCTTGTTTTTTTAAATAATATGTAGTGAAAAAATGTGCAATATACTTTTAAAGGGACAGTCAAGTCTTAAAAAAACTTTCATGATTCAGATAGGGCATGTAATTTTAAACAACTTTCCAAGTTACTTTTATCACCAATTTTGCTTTGTTCACTTGATATTCTTAGTTGAAAGCTAAACCTAGGAGGCTCATATGCTAATTTCTTAGGCCTTGAGGGCCACCTCTAATCTTAATGCATTTTGCCCGTTTTTCACAACTAGAGGGTGCTAGTTCATGTAGTTCATGTGTTTTATATAGATAGCATTGAGCTCACGCACGTGAAGTTACCTAGAAGTGAGCAGTGATTGGCTAAAATGCAAATCTGTCAAAATAACTGAAATAAGGGCACAGTCTGCAGAGGCTTAGATACAAGGTAATCACAGAGGTAAAAAGTATTAATATAACTGTGTTGGTTATGCAAAACTGGGGAATGGGTAATAAAGGGATTATCTATCTTTTTAAACAACAAAAGTCTGTTGTTGACTGCCCCTTTAACTTTTTTTTGTCCACTCTACTTGTATTTTAAAGAAACTATGAAACCCAATTTTCTTTCTTGATTCAGATAGAGCATCTCATTTTTAACAGCTTTCTAATTTCCTTCTTTAACAATTTTTCTTTTTCCTTTTGGAATTTTTCGTTAAAAAGTAAGGATGTAAGATTCGGAGTATGCATGAGTATGGAGCAATATATGGCAAAAGTTTTGCAAGAATGTTATCCATTTGCAAGAACACTAGATAGCAGCACTATTTCCTGATATATAGTACTCCAGATGCCTACCTAGGTATCTCTTCAACACAGAATATCATGGGAATGAAGCAAATTCGATAATTTAAGTAAATGGAAAAGGTTTTTTGTAATTGTATGCTCTGTTTTAATGACAAAAGGAATATTTTGGCTTTCATATCCTTTTAATTCTGAAAATGGTGCACTTTCTAATGCATGTTAAAAGTGAAAATGCGCACCCAAGACTTTGCTTTATTTCACACAATCATTGGTTGCACACTTTACTGAGGTATTTATAACTTTCTGGATGCTAAAACTTTACACTTATTTTTTCAATATTGAAACAAATACAGGTAGCCCTCAGTTTACGCCGGGGTTAGGTTCCAGAAGGAATGGTTGTAAATCGAAACCGTTGTAAATTGAAACCCAGTTTATAATGTAAGTCAATGGAAAGTGAGGGAGTTAGGTTCCAGGCCCCTCTCAAAATTGTCATAAGTAACACCTAATACATTATTTTTAAAGCTTTGAAATGAAGACTTTAAATGCTAAACAGCATTATAAACCTAATAAAATAATCGCACAACACAGAATATATAATTCAACTAAGTTAAATGAACAAAAACATTTGCTAAACAGCATTATAAACCTAAAAAAATAATCACACAGCACAGACTTCACTTGCATTTTTCTGCAAACTGTTCTTTCTATGCATTCCAATCTGGACTGATTTATAGACAGGAAGAGATTGTTCCTTTGAAATCTGCTTGATAGCTCAGGTCTGGTTAAACTTATTAATTTCAGCTGGCTTGACTTTGCTGCAACACAAGCGGACAGCTCCACCTACTGGCTATTTTAATAAATGCACTGCTTCACAATGCTTTTCAATAGCAGTCACATGACTGGAAAAAAAGGTTGTTATTCTGAAACGGTGTAAATTGAACCGTTGTAAAACGAGGGCCACCTGTATATAGTTGTAAAATACATCTGCATATTATTCTCATTCAAACTTTTGCTTTGAATACATATTTATTTTTTAGTATTTATATAAGGCTAGAAGTATAGAGCAATCAATAAAGCAGGGTGCGTTTTATTTGCGTTTGATCTCATGCTAAGAATAACACAATCTGGTATAACAAGTCGCTGGTTAAACATTTTAACCAGAGCATCTTAACATGGGCAAAACTTTTTTCTTTCACCTTCTACTTTTAATGGATAGTGCAGTAAGTTCTATTATTGCACTCACTGCACTCATTGTACAAATGATAATTTAAAGGAGCATAAAGCAGTGCTTGAATTAACAGAAACATTACAGAAGAGCAAAAAATATACAAAATAAAGTATATGTATATATACAAAAATTATAATTGACCTGTTTTTACTCTAAACAAGCACTTTAAAGTTCCCTGCTAAGCCACTGCCTACAGTATGCATAGGAAGCTGCCATGTTTATACCTATGTTTTCTCTGTACATGCTGTCACATGACCTTCTTAGAGAAGCCTTCTACTAGGCATCTGTAAAACAGTGATTCCTGTTGGCCTCTGCTGGTAAACTGTAGAAGAATGTGCATATTGTTGCCTAGTAACATATTTGCTACTTTAAGAAAAAGTAATTGGCAATAAAACTTAATTAGCTATATCACATTTTATGAAAGGTGGTTTAAAGCAATCAATATCAATTAAATATCTAAATTCAAAAGCTAAGAATCATAAATATAATGGTTGTGATTGCTTTCAATTACCTTTCAGTAGAGGTTGCATTTGCAAAATCTTTAATTTAGGATAAGTGGTGGTTATACGCACACCCTTATTTATATGTAAGTGTGTGTATATATATATATATATATATATATATATATATACACAGTATATAGAAAGAGTATATAGAAAGAGTATATGTATAGATAGATAGATAGATAGATAGATAGATAGATAGATAGATAGATAGATAGATATTAGAGATGAGTAATAAACATCAGATATTCATTTTGTTTTAACAAAACCAATATCCGAATGAATGCATCAACAAAATTTAAAAAAACTAAAAAATACTGATTCAATTTGTCAGTATTAATTTATTTCCTTTAAAACATTTTTAGGGGTTAATACTTACCTTCAACATGCTGGAAAGCAGTGCTAACCCTGTCCTTTTCTTCATAGAGCCCTGGCTGTGCTAATATTAGGCTTAGGTCCTTTAGTATAGGACTTGGGAGCTGGCCGCTTTAAGCCTCCTATTAGCAGGACTCTGTAAAGAAGAGGACTGCTGTCATGCTCTGAGGAGCGGGTTCAAGGGTTTGGAGCTCTGAAGTAGAGGTGTCAGACCATCTTGGGTGTTAAAAGGTGCCAGTGAAATTCTTAAAGGAACTACCCCTTTTAGGCACGCTATAAAGATAGACAAGACAAGTTTATTGTACTGGAATATATAAAGTCAAATTCTGGACCCATGATTTGGAGCCTAGACAGGAGCCACAGGACTTATCAAGAGTAATGCCGACATCGGAGCTGAAGTCTGGAGTAGTGCCCACTCTAGGGCCGAGAACTGGAGTGCCCACTCTGGGACTGAGGACTGGAGACACAGGTGCTGTGGCAGGCTGGTGACTCTGAATAAACAGATACTGCTGTGACAGGTTGGTGACACTGGATAGACAGGTACTGCTTTGAAAGGTTGATGACACTGGATAGACAGGTTCTGCTGAGACAGACTGGTAACAGAATAGTCTGAAGACAAGCCAAGGGTCAGTATACCAGGGAAAGAGTCCAATCATACACCAAACACAGGGGAAGTCCCAAAGAATGGTCCGCAGGCAAGCTGAGTTTAGAAGCCAGGAGATTCACCAAAACAACAGGAAACCAGAAGGCAGAACTGAGGCACAAACAATGGGATGAACCACAATGTCAGGGCAGGGAGTGGTCTGAGAGGCAGCCTTTTATAGTACTGCTGATAAGGTAACTGCCTGCAGCTGGCAGCCAGGTGGAGCTAAAGAGCACAGCCAGCACAGGCAGCAGGTCTCCAAAAACATCAGCTCTAAACAGAGTCATCTGATGTCATTGGTTTAATTCTGGGCATGGGCATGATGTCGGCTTATGGCCTCTCTCAAGTGCACTGAAGGAAAGAGGCTGAAGGTAGGCAGATTTATCTTTGTGAAGGATGCAGGAATCAAGCCAAATACACAGTTTTCCAGCAACAACCACAATCGCCTACAAACAGAAAAGCAATCCAAGCCAATGTGCTTAAAAACACAAAGTGCTTCTTTATTTCTAAATTAGGAGATACATTACACATTGATTATGGCAAGCTCAAATACGTTAGTAAAAACATGACTTCTTTAATGACCCATAATTGCTTATTCCAACATTGCTGATTTATAAGGGAATGTACCCTCCCACCAAACAATATTTGGCCAATAAACAGAAAAAGCTTACTAACATCATAATGAGCAAATGTTGTTTTTAAGTAACCAGATTTATATGCATGATACTACTACCAGGATATCCTTGAAGAAAACTTGCTTCCTTCTGCTCTGAAAATGTTCCCCAACTCTGAGGATTGTTTTTTCAAGCAGGACAATGCTCCATGCCACACAGCCAGGTCAATAAAGGTATGGATGGAGAACTATCAGATCAACACCCTTTCATGGTCAGCCCAATCTCCAAACCTGAAACCGATTGAAAACCTCTGGAATTTGATCAATGGTTAGATGGATAATCACAATTCATCAAACAAAGCTGAGCTGCCCTTAGGGGAGAAAGACAAAATTACCGTAGCCTGTTCCTAGGTTTCAGGGGTGCACGTTAAGAGTACTTAAAATACCTCAATTACCTACCAGATTAACAATTGGGAAAAAATTTTTGCTAATGATTATTAAAAACAACAAATATTGATTGTGTTTTTTAATGTGGATATTGTTTGTTAATGTTTATTAAAAACAACAAATTTTCGGGTAGATTGCGAGTTTTGCGGTATGAGTGAAAAAGCAGCATTAAGGCTCATAACGCTGCTTTTTCACTACCGCTGGTATTATGAGTCTTGCAGGTTTAGGGGCACCGCACACTTTTTTGGCCTTAACGCAAATTAACTTACGCAATTTGCGTAAAGTCTTTTTTCAATGGGACTTCCACAGTGCCAGTATTACGAGTCTGCCTGGGAGGCCAAAAAGTGAGCGGTACACCCTATACCGCCAAGATCAATACCGTAAACTGAAAGTCAGTAGTTATGAGTTTTACACTACAAAGCTGTAGCATAAAACTCATAACTAAAGTGCTACAAAGTACACTAACACCCATAAACTACCTATTAACCCCTAAACTGAGGCCCTATTGCATTGCAAGCACTAAAATAAAATTATTAACCCCTAATCTGCCGCTCCGGACATCACTGCCACTCGAATAAACATATTAACCCCTAAACCGCCACACTCCCGCCTTGCAAACACTAGTTAAATATTATTAACCCCTAATCTGCCACCCCTAACATCGCCGCCACCTACCTACATTTATTATCCCCTAATCTGCCGGCCCCAATGTCGTCACCACTATACTAACCCCTAAACCTAAGTCTAACCCTAACCCTAACACCCCCTAACTTAAATATAATTAAAATGAATCTAAATAAAACCTACTATCATTACCTAAATAATTCCTATTTAAAACTAAATACTTACCAATAAAATAAACCCTAAGTTAGCTACAATATAACTAATACTTACATTGTATCTAGCTTAGGGTTTATTTTTATTTCACAGGCAAGTTTGTATTTATTTAAACTAGGTAGACTAGTTAATAAATAGTTATTAACTATTTACTAACTACCTAGCTAAAATAAATACAAATTTACCTGTAAAATAAAACCTAACCTGAGTTACACTAACACCTAACCTTACACTACAATTAAATAAATTACCTAAATTAAATACAATTACCTAAATAACCTAAATTAAATACAATTACCTAAATTACAAAAAAAAATACTAAATTACACAAAATAAAAAAGAAATTATCAGATATTTCATCTAATTACACCTAATCTAATAGCCCTATCAAAATAAACCCCCCCCCCCAAAATAAAAAAAAACCCTAGCCTAAACTAAACTACCAATAGCCCTTAAAAGGGCCTTTTGCAGGCCATTGCCCCAAAGAAATCAGCTCTTTTACCTGTAAAAAAAAAACAAACACCCCCCAACAGTAAAATCCACACCCACACAACCAACCCTCCAAATAAAATCCTAAAAAAACCTAAGCTCTCCATTGCCCTGAAAAGGGCATTTGGATGGGCACTGCCCTTAAAAGGGCATTTAGCTCTTTTTCAATTGCCTAAACCCTAATCTAAAATTAAAACCCACCCAATAAACCTTTAAAAAAACCTAACACTAACCCCCAGAAGATCCACTTACAGTTTTGAAGATTGGACATCCATCCTAAACGAATCCAGGAGAAGTCTTCATCCAAGCAGCAAGACGTCCTCAACGAAGTCGGGAGAAGTCTTCATCCAAGCCGGCATAAATGGTCCTCCAGATGGGCAGATTGGAACGGCCAATAGAATGTGAGCTCAATCCTATTGACTGATTGGATCAGCCAATAGGATTTTTTCACCTTTAATTCCGATTGGCTGATAGAATTCTATCAGACAATAGGAATTCAAGGGACGCCATCTTGGATGACGTCACTTAAAGGAACCTTCATTTTGGAAGAAGACTTCAATTGAAGAGGGTGCTCCGCGCCGGATGTCTTGAAGATGGAGCCGCTCCGCGCAGGATGGATGAAGATAGAAGATGCCGTCTGGATGAAGACTTCTGCCAGTTCGGAGGACCACTTCTGCCGGCTTGGATGAAGACTTCTCCCGGCTTCGTTGAGGACTTCTTGCCGCTTGGATGAAGACTTCTCCCGGCTTCGTTTAGGATGGATGTCCGGTCTTCAAAACTGTAAGTGGATCTTCAGGGGTTAAAGTTAGGTTTTTTTAAGGGTTTATTGGGTGGGTTTTATTTTTAGGGTTTGGGCAAATGAAAAAGAGTTAAATACCCTTTTAAGGGCAAAGCCCATCCAAATGCCCTTTTCAGGGCATAAGGGAGCTAAGGTTTTTTTAGTTAGGATTTTATTTGGGGTGTTGGTTGTGTGGGTGGTGGGTTTTACTGTTGGGGGGTTTTTGTATTTTTTTTACAGGTAAAAGAGCTGATTTCTTTGGGGCAATGCCCTGCAAAAGGCCCTTTTAAGGGCTATTGGTAGTTTATTTTAGGCTAGGGTTTTTTTTTATTTGGGGGGGGGGCTTTTTTATTTTGATAGGGCTATTAGATTAGGTGTAATTAGTTTAAATATCTGATAATTTCTTTTTTTATTTTGTGTAATTTAGTCTTTTTTTTATTTTTTTTATTTAGGTAATTGTATTTAATTTAGGTAATTTATTTAATTGTAGTGTAAGGTTAGGTGTAACTCAAGTTAGGTTTTATTTTACAGGCAAATTTGAATTTATTTTAGCTAGGTAGTTAGTAAATAGTTAATAACTATTTACTAACTAGTCTACCTAGTTAAAATAAATACAAACTTCCCTGTGAAATAAAAATAAACCCTAAGCTATCTACAATGTAAGTATTAGTTATATTGTAGCTAGCTTAGGGTTTATTTTACAGGTAAGTAATCAGTTTTAAATAGGAATTATTTAGGTAATGATAGTAAGTTTTATTTAGATTTATTTTAATTATATTTAAGTTAGGGGGTGTTAAGGTTAGGGTTAGACTTAGGTTTAGGGGTTAATAAATGTAGTATAGTGGCGGCGACGTTGGGGGCGGCAGATTAGGGGTTAATAAATGTAGGTAGGTGGCGGTGATGTTAGGGGCGGAAGATTAGGGGTTAATAATATTTAACTAGTGTTTGCGAGGTGGGAGTGTGGCGTTTTAGGGGTTAATATGTTTATTATAGTGGTGGCGATATCCTGAGCAGCAGATTAGGGGTTAATAAGTGTAAGATTAGGGGTGTTTAGACTCAGGGTTCATGTTAGGGTGTTAGGTGTCAACATAAATTTAGTTTCTCCATAGAAATCAATGGGGCTGCATTACTGAGCTTTACGCTGCTTTTTTGCAAGTTTTAAACTTTTTTTCAGCCGGCTCTCCCCATTGATGTCTATGTGGAAATCGTGCACGAGCACGTAAAACCAGCTCACCGCAGCTTTCAGCAGCGCTGGTATTGAGTGCGGTATGGAGCTCAATTTTTCTCTACGTTCACTTCTTGCCTGTTAACGCCGGGTTTTTATAAACCTGTAATACCAGCCCTGTACGGAAGTGAGCGGTGGTATTAACTTGAAAGTTAGCATTGCACCCCTCATAGCGCAAAACTCGTAATCTAGCCGTTTCTTTGTGTTTGTTTTGTATGACTGAGAAACAAATTAGCCAAGTCTTAGGCACCTAAGGGATCTGTGATGTGCCTCAGAGTTAAATCACTCCATATAAGCATGGAGGCTCCAATCACTTTAGCTTATAACTATTAGTGCAAGTGCAGTGATAAGTCACTATGGCTGAGTTATAACCAGCAAATATCTATTCAGATGGATGGATAATAAAAAGTGTCTCACCTTTTTCCAGATATCATGGAGATAGGTCTTAAGGAGGTGTGGACATTATTAGATTGTTCATACCATTAACCATAAATTGTAACACTTTCTTATGGTGCAGTCAAACTTCACTTGCTCCCTCTTTCAACAATCTGCCCTTCTGGATGACGCCACTATGACTCACCGCCTTCTGTTAGTTCCATGCACCTGGGGTATCATCACTAAAACCAGAGATCCGAGGACTACTGTCAATGCTCAGACTTCCCCATATGGTCATGAAATGAAAGTGTAAAGGAGCCACACTTTCACAGTATTAAAAGCACACATCTCTAGGAGAGGAGATAGAAGCTGCAGATCCCGCTAAGAGATCTGCAGCTTTTATCTCCTCTCCTAGAGATGTGTGCTTTTAATACCGTTTTATCATTCTTGCTGTTACCGCATGAATAAAACTTACGTTTATAGATTTTTGACCAGTGCTCCTTTACACTTTCATTTTGTGTTTTATGTGACTGTTACAAAGAATTTGTATCTTTTCCTTTATTGTATGCAACATTCAAACTTCAGATGTAACATTCAAATATCCATAATTCAAACTGAAATGTTAATATTCATTGACTTCAATGAAAGTTTGTTGGAATGAATATTAAAATCTAATATTCAAATGCTACATTATGGGCGCGAGGGAGAAGAGTGAGTGAGTGAGTGAGTGATTGAGTGAGTGGTGATTGAGAAGAATTATAAGTGATTAAAGGGGGAATTACAAAAGGTGTGAGAAGGGAGAATGAATGGGAGGAGGAGACAGAAAGGAAAGAATGAGAGATTAACAACAAAATAGAGGGGTAATAAATCACTCATAGATGCTATGGGGCCGATTTAATAATGTGCATATGTTGTTGGCATTTATCATTGCACAAGCATTTCTAGTGAAATGCTTGTGCAATGCCGCCCCCTGCACAATCACGGTCAATTGGCCATTAGCAGGGGGTAGCAATCATCCGATGGTTTTGGGATTATTGCTGTCTGCCGCCTCAGAGGTGGCAGACGAGTTAAGGAGCAGTGGTCTTATGACCGCTACTTCTTAACTTCTGATTCCGGCGAGCCTGAAGGCTCGCGCAGCGTAAGCAGCATTGACTGCTTGATAAATTGGCCCCCATGTAAAGGGTTTGTTTAAAAAGAGCAGTGCAATGTGCTAAACTTAAGAGAAAAAAAAATCCAAAGCTGCTATGAAATCAAATATTGGGATACTGAAATTAATAACGACTTCAAAATGTTACACAACATATTAATAAAAAAGCCTGATTTTATAGAACATTCCACTCTAACATATGCAAAAAAGAAAACATGAAAATAGTTAAAAAGAAAAATAAAGAAAAAAATGACAACTTTAAAATAAAAAGTCACAGCAACAAGACAAGATGCTTCACAAGGGCAAAGGAGTCTTTATGAATTTCACATGTTGAGAAGAGTGGGTAGAAGGGAAGTAAGAAAAAGTGCAAAAGTGAAAAAATGGAAACAGGACAAAGGAAGGGTAATAAAGGGTAGAGAAACGGGAGATAAAGAGGCAACATTAAAGGAAAGAAGGTGAAAGAGGAAGAAGAAAAGAAGGAATGAAGAGAAAATTTGAGTGATGGAGAGATTGAAAAATAAAGGGGAGAAACAGGGAGTGGATGTGAAAAAGGAATCAGAGTAGAAAGAAGAGAAAGTAATAAGAAGAAAGGAAGGAGGTTAATGATGAGGGAGAGAGTGTAAAGGAGGACAGAGAAAAATAAAAACAAAGAAAGAAAACACAGGAGGAGTAAAACTTTAAATGAGGGGTAAAGGGAAGGAGAAAGAAAACACCAAAGGAGCAAGAGAGGGAAAACATAGAGAGAAAGGGAAAACAGTAAACCATAGAGGAGGGAGAGAGGGTAAAAAGAGAAGTAAGAGGAGACAAAGAGAAATAGAAAACATGTGAGAAAGTGAGAGCACACAGTAAAGAGCCAGAAGAGAAACAGTAAACAGGAAGAAAGGGAAATAGGAGAGTATGCTGGTTGTAAGCAATACAATAAATATAAATGAAAGCTAACATTTATTGATTTAGGGGTTTAGGGGCACTTTTGTCAGTGCACTAAAGCTAAGTACACCACTGCTTAAAGTTATAAGAAAATAACGGCGAGATTACGAGTTTTACGGTAACAGGGGTGCGGTGCTAACGAGCAGTTTTCCCTCACCGCTCACCTACAGACAATGCTGGTCTTACAGGTTTTTACAAACCCGGCGTTAGCCGCAGAAAAGTGAGCGGAGAGCAAAATTTTGCTCCACATCTCACCTCAATACCAGCGCTGCTTACGGTAGTGGTGAGCTGGCAAAACGTGCTCGTGCACGATTTCCCCATAGGAATCAATGGGGGAGAGCTGGCTGAAAAAAAACCTAACACCTGCAAAAAAGCAGCGTAAAGCTCCTAACGCAGCCCCATTGATTCCTATGGGGAAATAAAATTTATGTCTACACCTAACACCCTAACATGAACCCCAAGTTTAAACACCCCTAATCTTACACTTATTAATCCCTAATCTGCCGCCCCCGACATCGCCGACACCTGCATTATATTATTAACCCCTAATCTTCCGCTCCGGACACCGCCGCCACCTACATTATATGTATTAACCCCTAATCTGCTGCCCCCAACATCGCCGACACCTACATTATATTTATTAACCCCTAATCTGCCACCCCCAATGTCGCCGCAACCTACCTACACTTATTAACCCCTAATCTGCTGCCCCCAACATCGTCGCCACTATATTAAAGTTATTAACCCCTATATCTAAGTCTAACCCTAACCCTAAAACCCCCTAACAAATATAATTAAAATAAATCTAAATAAAATGACTACAATTAACTAAATTATTCCTATTTAAAACTAAATACTTACCTATAAAATAAACCCTAGCTAGCTACAATATAACTAATAGTTACATTGTAGCTAGCTTTGGATTTATTTTTATTTTACAGGCAACTTTGTATTTATTTTAACTAGGTAGAATAGTTATTAAATAGCTATTAACTATTTAATAACTACCTAGCTAAAATAAATACAAATATACCTGTAAAATAAAACCTAACCTAAGTTACAATTACATCTAACACTACACTATTTTTAAATTAATTCCCTAAATTAACTACAATTAAATACAATTATCTAAAGTATGAAAAAAAAACCCACTAAATTACAGAAAATAATAAAATAATTACAGGTTTTTTAAACTAATTAAACCTTATCTAATCCCTCTAATAAAATAAAAAAGCCCCCCAAAATAATAAAAAGCCCTACCCTATACTAAATTACAAATAGCCCTTAAAAGGGCCTTTTGCAGGGCATTGGCCCAAAGTAATCTGCTCTTTTACCTGTAAAAAAAAGTACAATACACCCCCCCTAACATTAAAACCCACCACCCACACACCCAACTTTACTCTAAAACCCACCCAATCCCCCCTTAATAAAACCTAACACTAACCCCTTTAAGATCACCCTACCTTGAGAAGTCTTCACCCAACCAGGCCAAAGTCCTCAACAAAGCCGGGCAAAGTGGTCCTCCAGATGGGCAGAAGTCTTCATCCAAGCCGGCCTGAAGAGGTCATCCAGACGGGCAGAAGTCTTCATCCAGGCGGCATCTTCTATCTTCATCCATCTGGCACGGAGCGGATCCATCTTCAAGACATCCAACGCGGAGCATCCTCTTTGTTCTTCATCCGACAACTGAATGAAGGTTCCTTTAAATGACGTCATCCAAGATGGCGTCCCTTCAAATCCGATTGGCTGATAGAATTCTATCAGCCAATCGGAATTAGGGTAGAAAAAATCCTATTGGCTGATGCAATCAGCCAATAGGATTGAACTTCAATCCTATTGGCTGATTGGAACAGCCAATAGGATTGAGGTGGCAAACACACATATATATCTATATATATAAATAATAATATTCCATATATATATATATATATATATAAATATATATATATATATTATATATATATATATATATATATATATATATATATATATATATATATATATAGTTGTTATTTAATGTCACTCCATGATTTAATATAGAACCGATATTTTTTCCCAGCAAGCAGCAACCATATAGTAGCAGTTCCCCCCACCGAGAAATTGCACCTGGCCTGAGTTCTTCACTTAAGTGATCATGTGCATATAGGCTAATAGGGGGGGGGACTAATGTGTAAGTGGTGCCGTTAGATTTTATATTAAAATATACTGTATAAAAAAGGAAACTGTGTTATATAGCTTTGCATCTTATATATGGTATCCTAAAATTAAATAATAATACAGCCAGGAATTATTCTGTTATAAATTAAATGATCTGCCATGACATCCTACTTCTCACTTGCTTCAGAGTGTGTACCGCCACTTTCTCTGGCCATCTGGGTGGCCCTCACTCACATGGCTCCGCTACAAAATCATCAGTGTCAGTGAGTGTGACAACAGAACAGTCACGAGGCGCCAGCATCCAGCACCACCATTTGTTTCCCTCTCAGAGAGAGAGTCGGCTCCACCGATGTCTGCCTCCAGGCTTCACTTCACTGACTGACTGTGCATGTGACGCACAGTCTCTCAGTCAGATAGGACAGGACACAGGAGTTACGTGGTGCTGATGCGCAGTGCAAGTGTGCTGAGCTGCCTAAGCCTGCCTTCACAGTTCACATATACGTCCTCCCCTGCTGCCCATTCTGCATAGATAGCAATGCTGCAAAATTAATAGCAAGCCATAATTAGCATTGCAAGTAAGGGCAGTTTATGTAGGAACTACAGTTTAGGTGTCCTGTCTGAGTCTGACAGCTAGAGTTAGTGTACACAAATAATTTTTCAATACCGGCAGCCAGGAAGATCTGGTGCTCCCCTGCTGGGGGTGCCTAGACTGCCTTACACAGGCACCGGCCCTGTCTCTACTTCTATTGGGGTGGTCTCTAGTGATGCGTATGTGGATCCCGTTCTCGTTGTAGGCCTTCAAGTGGTTCACCACTCTGCATTCGGTCCTGTTATGTCTCTGGTGGAAAACACTTTATGTGACATTGAGCCAAAATGTCCATGTGAAAATGGTGGCAGGGGCAGGTGCAGAAGAGGGAGGAATGCAACCCAGGATTTCATGACACTGTGGGTCCATGATCAGCCCGAAGATTTCAGGATGAGTCCGGGTACTTGGCGGGTGGAAAACGGAGGCCCTGGGGTCTGCACAATCAGATAGGTTGAGCACTAGGAGCAACACACAGAGTGCAGCGCTAGCGATGGGGACAAAAGCTTGAACCAGGAAACACTTCACAACGTGCTGCGCAAGCAATGGGGGCAAATGCTAAAGCCCTGCCTATTGCTACAGATGTGGATGACCATTTAAATTTATTGAGACAGGAGGCTTCATCACCCATAAGTAGTAGAAATGCAGCATTAAAGAGGCCCTTAGATTTTTCACTTTTGCAAGGTAGATTGCATAGAAACACAACTTTATCAAGGCAAGACCAACTTAGTATAGGCAAGGAGATAGTCTGGAGAGTAAAGTTGACATATCTCTTCTCAATTGTCGAGGTACTCCGGATATTTTATCTTTCTTACAGGAGCTGGTGACACAGGTGGACCTTCTTGCACCGATTTTGGAAAGGACATCTTTCCTTACACATCTACTGTACTAGGACTGCAGAACACTGAAGCTCATACTCAGATCCAAGGACAAGCTGCATTATCAGATGAACATGACTAGTCCTCAGTTGTTATACATGCTCACACCAACACATATGACACAGCATCAGAAAGTAGGTCGGACAGCGATAAATTGCTGAGTTTAGTAGCTAAGGGACATATGCTAAAACTGTTGGAAGTGGCCAAGGAGAAAACTCAGGCAAATTCTGGTATTGCAGGTGCAACACCAACTTCACAGTCATCTACAAGTGTTTTAGCACCTCCACATCACATTTCGGGATCTGACTTATGGCCAGATTACTATTTAGCCCTTTCAATAGAGCAAAATCTTTGCTAAACTAAGCTTTTGTATGCTCGTAGTTTGCATATATTATAAGCTGAAAGTAAAAAGTTTGCATGTGAGCAAAATCCAAAGCGCTCTAACTCTGCACTTCCAAATATCACAACCGAGTTATTCTCCCCATAGACGTCCATGGAGAGCACTGAAAAAAAAATCTATCCGATTAGCCAATAGAATGCAAGCTCAATCTGATTGGCTGATTGGATTCAATCAGCCAATCAGATTTTTCCTACCTTAATTCCGATTGACTGGTAGAATCCTATCAGCCAATCCGAATTTGAGGGACGCCATCTTGGATGACGTCATTTAAAGGAACCTTCATTCGGCGAGTAGGCGTCGGTTGAAGAGGATGGATCCGCGTCGGCTGGAAGACGATGGCTCCGCTCCACTCCTGATGGATAAAGATAGAAGATGCCGCTTGGATGAAGATGTCTGCCGGTCCAGATGTCCTCTTCTGCCCAGATAGGATGAAGACTTCTGCCGGTCTGGATGTCCTCTTCTGCCCCATCGGATGAAGACTTCAGCCCGGCTGGGTGAAGACGACTCAAGGTAGGGAGATCTTCAGGGGGGTAGTGTTAGGTTTATTTAAGGGGGGTTTGGGTTAGAGTAGGGGTATGTGGGTGGTGGATTTTAATGTTGGGGGGGGTTGTATTTTTTTTTACAGTCAAAAGAGCTGATTACTTTGGGGCATGCCCCACAAAAAGCCCTTTTAAGGACTGGTAAAAGAGCTGGTTACTTTTTAATTTAGAATAGGGTAGGGACCTTTATTATTTTGGTTTTTTTTTATTTTATTAGGGGGCTTAGAGTAGGTGTAATTAGCCTAATATTCTTGTAATCTTTTTTTATTTTTTGTAATTTAGTGTTTGTTTGTTTTTTTGTAATTTAGTTTAGTTTATTTAATTGTATGCAATTGTAGGTAATTTATTTAATTAATTTATTGATAGTGTAGTGTTAGGTTTAATTGTAACTTAGGTTAGGATTTATGTTATTTAATAAGATTTAATTTATTTTGTTAGATTAAAATTATATTTAATTTAGGGGTGTTAGGGTTAGACATAGCTTTAGGGGTTAATACATTTATTATAGTAGCAGCGAGGTCCGGTCGGCAGATTAGGGGTTAATACTTGAAGTTAGGTGGCGGCGACGTTGGGGGGGGCAGATTAGGGGTTAATACTATTTATTATAGGGTTTGCGAGGCGGGAGTGCGGCGGTTTAGGGGTTAATAACTTTATTAGAGTAGCGGCGAGGTCCGGTCGGCAGATTAGGGGTTAATAAGTGTAGGTAAGGTAGCAGCAATGTTGGGGGGGCAGATTAGGGGTTAATAAATATAATATAGGTGTCGGCGATGTTAGGGGCAGCAGATTAGGGGTACATAGGTATAATGTAGGTTGCGGTGGTGTCCGGAACGGCAGATTAGGGGTTAATAATAAAATGCAGGTGTCAGCGATAGCGGGGGCGGCAGATTA
This sequence comes from Bombina bombina, assembly GCF_027579735.1. NCBI lineage: Eukaryota > Metazoa > Chordata > Amphibia > Anura > Bombinatoridae > Bombina > Bombina bombina. Next base: position 1,012,251,275 of record NC_069500.1, read on the forward strand.
GGGGTTAATAAGTGTAAGGTTAGGGGTGTTTAGACTCGGGGTTCATGTTAGGGTGTTAGGTGCAGACTTAGAAACTGTTTCCCCATAGGAAACAATGGGGCTGCGTTGGGAGCTTAACGCTGTTTTTTTTCAGGTGTTAGGTTTTTTTTCAGCCCAAACTGCCCCATTTTTTCCTATGGGGGAATCGTGCATCAGCACGTTTTTCCAGCTTACCGCTACCATAAGCAACGCTGGTATTGAGGGTTGAAGTGGCGGTAAATTCGGCTCAACGCACCCTTTTTGGAGCCTAACGCAGCCCCTCAGACAACTTTCAATACCAGCGTTGTTTGGAAGCAGCGGTAGGAAAAAAAGCTGTGTTAGCTACGCGGGTCTTTACCGACAAAACTCTAAATCTAGCCGTATATATTTTAAAGAATAGCTATACAGGTATAGAAACATGTATTTACAATAAAAATTACATTTTCCTGTAACTGAAGAACATTGGAATGTTAAATGTAAAGTAGATATACAGTTAAACACATAAATACATATACACACACATATACTGTATATATAGGTCAGTATTACTTCAGACTTGAAAAACGAAGACATTTTTCCAAAAGCTTGTCATCTTATAAATGTATAGTTAGTCCAATAAAAAAGTATCATTGCTTAATGCAATACTCTTGTTATTTTGATATATACACATATAGATAGATAGATAGATAGATAGATAGGTAGATAGATAGATAGATAGATAGATAGATAGATAGAGATATATACTGTACATGTATACATTTATACAGTCTTAATCAAAATAATTCAACCCCCATTGCAAATCAGGTTTATTGTCAGACTTTCAGCTGTTTACAATGAACAAATCAAACAAAAGCGATTGAAATAGCTCAACACAAAGAATGCTTCAAGTCTTTCCCTAAATTAAACTGCAAATACAACTTTTAATTAATTCTGCAGTCTAGAAATTATTTAACCTCTTCAAGCATCTTTAGTACTTAGTAGAGCACCCTTTTGCTGTTATGACCTGCTGCAAATGTGATGCATTGCCAGACACAAGTTTCTAGCAGTGTTCCTGAGGAATCTTAGCCCATTCCTAATGAGCAATGGCCTCCAGCTCAGTAATATTCTTGGGTTTGCGGGCTGCAACTGCCTTCTTCAAATCCCACCAGAGATTTTCTATGGGGTTCAAGTCAGTTGACTATGATGGCCACTGTAGAATATCCCAGGATTCTTTTGCAACCAAGCCTTGGTGGAATTTGAGGTATGCTTGGGCTCATTGTCCAATGACGCCCAAGCTTCAGCTTGCTCACATGCGGCATGATGTTTTCTCCTAAGATTTCCTGTGCCAGAGGATGCAAGGTATCCGTGCCACCTCCATGCTTAACTGTAGGCAGAGTGTTCTTTTCAGCGTATGTCTTCTTCTTCCTACAGACATACCGCTGATCTAGTTCCAGTTTTGTTTCATCTCGCCACAGAACATAATCCCAAAACTTCTGTGGCTTATTTATAAGATTATAAACATATTAGAGCAGACTTTTCTTGTGCTTTTGGGTCAGTAGTGGTGTACGACTTGGAGTTTTGGGATGAAAACCTTCTGCGTTTAGTATGCGCCTTACTGTGCAAACTGAAACCTCAGTGCCTGTTGCCACCAAGTCTTGCTGCAGGTATTTTGCAGTCACTCAAGGGTTTTTCTTAACCTGCCTTCTAAGAAATCTGGTTGCAGCTGTTGATAGCTTCCTTTTTCTGCCCCGTCCAAGTAGTGTAACCCTTGTTCCTTTAAATTTGAACTAGCAAACTATGCTTCCAACGGTGTCTCTTTGAATTTAATGCACAGCAAAACTGGTTTATTCTGTGACGTTTTGGGAGTTCACCCCTTCCTCCTGTCTGGGGAAGGGATGGACACCCCAAAACATCACAGAATAGACCAGTTTTGCTGTGCATTAAATCCAGAGAGTGTGAAGGACTTTATTGGGACTTTTTTTTATATTTAGTAAATAAATAATGCACCTTAATATGTTTATGTGCGCAAACCCAACAGGAGTACACATTCTTCTTGTGCACTAACCCGACATGAGTTATCTTAAGGTGAGTTATGTATTTATAAATATAGAGGGCTAGATTACAAGTGGAGCACTAATTTATCGCACAATCGTAAGCAGGCATTTTTGCCCTTTACGAGCGCATGATAAATAACCAGCCATTACAAGTGACTGATGAATGATACTGTGAGCTCATAATAAAAAATATATATATATAAAATGAGCATCTTTAATTTTTTTTAAAATGACTGCACATAGCAGTTTTAGGGGTTAAAGTTAGGGGATGTGAGGTGTTAGAAGAAAAACGGCACTGAAAAGTGCCTTTACATTGTGGTCTATGGGGACTGTGTGTTCCCTGTAAATATATATGTATATGCTTATATACATATCTATTCATGTGTTTATATGTGTATATACAGATATTATCACATACATTTATATGTATATATTCATATATATTTATACTTTGCTGCCCATTGCTGCTTGACTTACCCCCTTTGCTGCGCTAGGTTCTCAGCTGTGTCTCACGGCATGAGAATGAGGCTCCCTTTGGAGCCTATGGAAGCGCCCTCTTGTGAGCACAAAGCTTCCCTGCAATGCAAACTCGAGGTCGTGTTCACACAGCTCTCAACTTTAAATTCCAGCACAAATATCGTGCTTGAGTAAGCGATATTTTGTGCTCCACTCATAATCTAGATCAAAATATTGAAAATTATGAATAATTAATTTAAATAATTATTATAGAAGTAATAAAATATAAAAAAATCCATATAATATATATGTATTTATTTATAATAATAAATAATGATTATTAATATTTTTATCAATATTTAATATTTACATAACACACCTTATGATAACTAATTCTGCATGTGCGCTTACCCGTCACAACGTTAGACCTAAAGCGTGAAACCCAAAGCACATTATCCATATTTTACATTCCAATGAGCTTTATGTAGAAATATATATAGAAATAGATATATAAGTGCATATAGATAGATATATAGGAATATGTATTTAATTATAAAAATAATATTTTCCTGTATGTGAAGAACATTGGAATGTAAAATATTAATTATTATATTAACTCCTGTCGGGCTAGCACAAGAGCGATAAATGTTAGGTCTTTTCTTTTGTACTCTTCATTGAAGTCTATAGGGAGAATTAGTTTGTGTGGTCGCAATAGCCTAAGTCCTTTAGTTAACACGCTTCAGGTTTTGCTGATACGCAAAACTTTTCCTTTCAACTTGTAATACAAAAAGATTACTTCTAGCGATGTTTACAGTTCACTTGTCATCTAACCTTATGTGTTTTTATGCAATCCTATTCCATCCCTAAAATCCCATCTTAATTCTCTCCGTGAATATAAAATATTTATTCACACCTATTAATTTGGAAGATCCCATCCCATATGCTTTGTTTGTATAAGATGTCATTGTATCAACGTTTTATCTTTTCTTATAATATTCTTTCTTTTCTGCATACATGCTTCAAAACCCAGCTTTACTAACTGCCCTAGTACACATAGGTATGCATATCCAGCAAAATGGCAATTATTTGCTAAGATTACTTTCTCTACGCACGCATTTTATGAGCTTATTGGTTACTGGCAACTTTGTTTGGGCGTGGATATAATAAGCATACTGAGTGAATCTGAGGGGTTCAAATTGAAGCAAAAATTGTTTATATTAATGTTTTTTCAGTGCCTTGTTATACCAGCTGCAGAGTATAAAATGTATGAGAAATTGCAAGTTTATTTTTGTATATGAAGAAGCTGGTTTTGTGCTTTTAAACCACAGCCTATTACAATGGTTTGAGCTTCAGGTAATATCATATCTCATTATGTTATCACTTTGTGTACACACACTTACTTCCTTATCTTATATTTGTCTGTAAAACGAAAGCTCAATACATAGAGAGAACAATGGAAAATTATCAATTTATTACTTAAATATCCTGCACCCCACTGTGAGTTTAATTTCTTCTACTGGCTGTTTACTTAGGCTATTCAATAGCAGAGACTCCAGTATGAAAACTTTCAGTATAGGTTGGGAAACCACTAGCTAAATCAGCTATTCCAAAAGCCAAAATAGGGATAAAGGAGCTGCTTGTAAACAATTTAATACACTCCAGCAGGTAAAATGGATCATTGGGAACAATTTAAATGGGAGAACATTTTTGGGTGAACTGTCCATTTAAGATCTGGGATCCTGGGTAAGGAACAGGTTAAGCTTGTGTGGGTACCAGTGATCACTCCCAAAGGGGGAGGGAGTGACCACTGGTTCACCTAGTGTGATAGGTCTAGGTGTAAAAAGGAGAGGGGGTGGTAGAGCATGGAGGGAACAACAAGCAGGAAGTGCCTTATACTAACCTTTTGCTTTTTTGTAGTCCATTCTTGCAGTGAAGCCTAAAAAGACATACTGGCCAGAAGCAGGAAAATTTCAAAGCATTTCTTGAATGATGGTGAGACCCTGTGGAAGACAAGGGCAATCAATGCTTACAGATTCGGCAAGGTAGTACTGGCGCTTGGTTTAGTACTGGCACTTGGAAGCCTAAGGGTTAATGAGTATTGTTTTTGTAATAATTAATAAATCATAAATATTCTCAATATAAATAAGGACCTTTAGATAGATATATCAAGGAAAAAATGATTTCATAAAGTGATTATGAGTATTGATTAGATCAATATAAAGTACATTAATATATTCTCAGAGGACCCTTTTTAAGTTCGGTAAAGGAGACAATAAATATAAGTTGTACTGAGATAATTCAATATAGCTATAAGCTCATGTGCATTAATCAGTTGTGTGGATCGGTATAACACTTATATGTTAAATTCTTAGATGACTAAAGCTCCCTATCACTTGAGACTAGCTCGATATAAGCAGGTTGCAAAAGTGTAGGAGAATAGGGTTAATCTCAAACGTATACCAATCTATATAACAGACTGTAAGTGATTGATAAATAACATTTATTATACAAAAAATCTACACAAACACTTATACAATATACATATACAGTTGCTTATAAAATGGAAATGGGGTAAAAAATAATAAAATTGGACGTCCAATAGTTCAAAAAATAGAGTACTAAAATTCAGATTATAAATCACATATAAATAACCTGCTGAGATGCAGTATAGGCATAGAGTACCTAGATAAGAAGTTTTTAAGCGGTACCTTAAAAGTTTTTAATGCCTCTCTCTACGTCTAGAGAGAGGATATTAATGTGCCACAGTGTTGATACGAATGGATCTGGTTCTCATTAAATTGTACTTGGAATATCACGCTGTCACTGTACTGGTACTTTGCAGATTCAAAGTCTCTGAAACTTTTCCTGGGGCCCAGGTAGTCATCCGGCGTCGAGGTGTTACTGCTTCGGTGATGCGGTCTGTATTCTAAAATCACGCCTTTGTTGTATTCCGGCGTTGCAGATCTAATCCGCCTGTTGTATGTAGCAGAGGGCGGTTTTTAGTGGTGAGCCCCTGTCTTCTTCTTGTGACGTAAGTCCTAACGTCAAGCTTTTTAGTAGTTGGCCTTTCTTGCCTGGTAGCAAGTTTTTATAGGCTGTGTCCAACTTTAGGATGGGCTGGTTTCCACCGGTTATATCCCTCTTTATGATCAATCCAGGTTGAGGGTCTGTAAATGCGTAAGGAGCACTGTATTATTTCACAGCTGCTTGTCCGTTGTTGGCATTGAGTAGAAAATGTAGCAATTCAGTTCGACATGTTTCGCCCCTCACTCGGGGTTTTTTCAAGAATGAATTGCTAGGCTAGTATGCTGCTTTAAATAGGGTGGAGGTACATGTTCATTGGTTAATTGTTAAGGTGGGTGTTACCTTGTCCATTCAGGTCTTAAGGTGGTATAATCCTTAGAAGTTAATTCTTTTAAGGTGGTATCCGGTTTTTTGTTAAAGGTATAATTCATAGTCCATCAATAAAACTTCATTAAAGTGTCTTCTTATATATAAGTATTAGCTTCATGCCACTTAATTCGCTATGTTATTTTTCTGTACCGTAGTATATCCTATAAATATGATCCTTCATTATGTTAGATGTTATTGGTTTGTAAATGTTAAGTATTCCTTAACATCACTTAATATCTTTAATGCAACTTATATTTACACTCTTATGTGAATATTTCACATAGTAATACAGCATGAAAGTATACTTGTGAATAGAGAGGGTTTAGTAGTGCGCTGGTAATAGAGGTTAGTTACCAAACACCTAAATTTAGAAAGATCCTTCCGTCTTTCAACAAACGATCGAGTGAGAGATTAAGGGTGATAGGTGCGCTACTGATAGCTGAAGGTATACTAAAAGTGTAAAAAAAATTTTATCAATAAAGGAATTTGTGAAATGTGTGTGTGAGTAACAAGGTGAAATATTTATATTAGAATAAGAGTGAAATATTTATATTAGAATAAGAGTTTCCAAAAAAATCGTCTTCCCATGGGAGCATGGGAAGACGATTTTTTTGGCTCTGGCAGCTATGGTGCATACCTTGTGCTCTATAAGAGATCCATAGATGATCTCTTATTAATATGGAGAGGTACTGAACAAGACCTAAAATCTATGTTTGACAGAATGAACCTTAATACCTGGGGTCTAAAATTCACTTCTAACTATAGCAAAGAAAAGGTTGTCTTTTTAGACTTAGAGATAATGATTATGAATAAAGGACTTGAAACTAAGACCCACTTTAAAAAGGTTGACAGTAGTAACTATATACATTCAAAAAGCTGCCATTTAAACACCTGGAAACTTAATATCCCTACAGGCCAATACCTCCGTATTAGTATGAATTGCTCTAGATCTATAGATTTTGAACAACAATCGGAAATCCTAGCAGAGAGATTTCACGCCAGAGGGTATAATAAATTAATTACAGATAAAGCAATAGATAGGGCAAAAAACACTGATAGAGAGTGCCTTTTAACTTATAAGGAGAAAGGAAAAAAAAAAGATAACAAAAATCTAATTGATATTCCATTTATCACCAATTACCATGCCGATTACAATATAATTAAAGGCATCATAAGAAAACATTGGCACCTTATAAGGGAGGATATTATTCTGGGGAAAACTATTATGGAACAACCTAAATTTGTTTTTAAAAAAGCAACAAATTTAAAATCGATACTAGCTCCCAGTGAACTAAAAAAAACAAAACAAAATTTGAAGAGACAAAAAGATCTGACAGGTAAAAACATTAGTGGCTTCTTTCCATGCTATACCTGTAAAGCCTGCACACACAGTAAAAAGCTAAAAAACCTACAAATAAATAATTCTGACAAATTAATCAATATCAAGGATATAATAAGATGCACTAACAAAAATATAATCTACATTCTCAAATGTTCTTGTAATCTCTTTTATTTTGGGGAGACTAAAAGAATGGTAAGAGACAGAATAAGGGAACACCTTTGCCAGATAGAACGAGGCTCTGAAGATACACATTTATATAAACACTTTAAATCTGTCCATAAAGGGAACACCAAAGATCTTTCCTACTGGGGAATACAAAAGGTAAAAAACAATTGGAGGGGCGGAGATATAGAGAAAAAATTATTAATCAAAGAAGCTGAATTAATTTATAAATATAACACACTATATCCGAATGGGCTTAACTCTGAAATGGATCTGTCACCTTTTCTCTTTGAATGAAGCCACATAATAGATACCCATAATACATCTATCTCTAATAGGATTTATGTTATAATAGTAATTCTTCATTTTTATTTCTATCCCCTGTCTTGTATTATAAAGTTTATGAATGTCTATTATATATAAAGCTGTCCCATATATAATTTCCATCTTTAAACTCAGTTGATACATACGAGTAAGATGGACAACCAAACGTTCCACCTTAAATGAATCCAATTACTGGAAGACCAATCAGAAAGAACTGATACCTTTAAATATAACGATACAACAGTCACCAGGATCTTGATAAAGCTCTTTTGAGCGAAACGCGTCAACCTTGTTTGTGACTGCTGACCCTATAATTGTGTGAAATAAAATACACAAAGAGACTTTCTTTTTTGGATACCATATGATAACAGTTTCAATACTGCAACAACCTGGGTTGTCTATTATATTCCTATTGGAACCTCCAAAGTCCTGCGTGCACTTAGCACTAAGTGCAGGATTTTCCTACAATATCCTCATCTCATAAAGGATCTATTCTATCATCTACAAGAATTTGTTTGTCTTCTAACATCTCCAGCCAATCCCACCCGAGATACCAAGTTGTAATGTCAGACGCCAAGACACATGCGGCGCTGCTCAGTCACCAGGTGAGAAGGGTAATTGGACGCTGTGAAACGGGTCTAAAGAAAAACAGGTACTCGATCCTATTGGGACAATATATGTATAGTTACCTGCTTCACCCGGAGATAATATTAATCTAGAAATAACTTTCTGTATCTAACATCGGCTAAAACGTTCATACACATTTGAACTGTTATTATCTACCTTAATCCAGCTGGGAATACGAATACCATATTCAACTTGCCTATATGTTTATAGAAACGGACACTTATGCATAATTTTATGTATGGGTGTAAGGATTCCAGTCCTGCTTTTACTTTTTGCCTCAACTCACCTTCCTCACCTGTACTTAAGGCATCACCCCGCCCCAAACAAGTGCTTAGTTGTTGAGTATTGTTTGCTGAAACCAGTGCTCTGTTTCTTATAAGCTATATTCTTATCAAAAGAAGATTTACTTCAACTACTTTAACATTTGGGATTACAAATGCCAGCTGCAGTTTGGTCTCATATAGGGACTAATAACAACTAGTCTCATTCATCCTGAAGTTTACTATTCCAAGAAGTATTAATTTATTTCAACTCCACATCTCTACAGGAATTGCTACTTAATTTCCAACAGGAGGATTCTACCTACTACCGCTACGGTATTTGTATCAAATCTAATTTACCTTGGATGCCTAAAGTAACGGCTAATTACAAATTTCATGTTTTCTCTTGAACTTATCTAAATTGACTTTGTCTCTCAGATATTACTATGTTTTGCAACGTATGTTTCATTTAATTTTATGAACTTCCTTTGATTCATTCTCATACCGGACAGTAACGGACTTTACGTGACGTCACACAGCTTCATTCATCTCAGCGTGCCATACAGCTCCTTACAACTCAGCGTGTCTCACAGCACCTATTACACTCACTGGTCTGTGTTCAGATATCCACGCTGCAAGCATTATTCTGTGTGCTGTGTCTCGCAGCAGGTCACGCCCCTGTCAGCAGCTGCAGTCTGTGTGTCTCACATCTCTCACGCTTCAGTGCTTATTACAATGAACACTATCTCTCTCATTTGGGTTTGAGCACAACTAATGTCAAAAGTTGTTATTAATACTAATACTTACTTTCAGTCTCTAAATATTTATATGGTATAACAATAATATATAACCATATAAAGACTTACTGCCCTTCCTTATAAAAATCACCCTGAGTAAAACAGTCTATGCTGATATAATAGCCTGTACTTCAGTTGTGAAACAAATATAATTTATTTAGACTCTGCAGTTGTGATTCAAATAACCAAGAAACCTGATAATGGGGCAGCATATGCAAACACTATTTAAAGTGTCACATATGATTTATGTTCTCACATCTTGAATATTTTATGTCATTAGGGAGACGTCCCTCTAATTTGATGTTGTTATTATAATTAGTATTTTTTATATGCATTTTATTATTTTTTTCAATCTGCCAAAGGTGCTCTCTTATTCTTTTTCTGAGTGTTCTTTTTGTTTCCCCTAGATATTGTTTATTGCAACTGCACTGTATAAGGTAAATTATTCCTTTGTCTGTACACCTTATAGTGTCTTTGATCTGAAATTGCTCATTCGTGCTGCTAGATGTATATTCTTTAGTTTTCGAACTATAGTGGCAAGATTTACAGCAGTTGCAAGGGAAAAAAACATTCACTTTGTTACCCATTAGGTCTCTCTGTACGGTCTGTGTATTCTTAATTTTCAATTCGCTAGGTGCTAGTATGGTTTTGAGATTATCGGAGCGTCTGTAAATGAACTTTGGTTTAATGGGTAATTTGTCTCCTATGATGGGATCTTCCCTGACAATATGCCAGTGTTTCTTTATTATTTTTTCCACTACCTTATGTTGTCCATTATAATTTGTGATAAATGGGACAATCAAGTCATTCTCTGTTGTGTTATGTGTGGTGACGGGGAGTGGTTTATCTTTATATTTTGTGAGGGTTGTTCTTTCTATAACTTTAGCTTCTTCTCTATTTTTGTTGATGGTTCTTTCATCATAACCTCTTTCTGAAAACCTTTTGCTGAGTATTAGCGCTTGTTCCTCATAGTCCACTAGTCTTGAACAGTTTTTTCTGATTCTAAGAAACTGTGATTTTGGTATGTTATCCTTCCATTTTGTTAGGTGGCAACTTTTCACGTGTATAAAATTATTTGAGTCCACTTTTTTAAAAAAGGTTTTTGTATTAACAGTACTGGAATCTATATTTATGTCTAGGTCTAAAAATGATATATTCGTTTTACTAAGTTCATAGGTAAATTTCAACCCTTTGCTATTATTGTTCATACCTTCAAAGAAATTAAGTAGGTCCCCTTCACTCCCTTTCCAGATGATCAAAATGTCATCTATATATCTCTTGTAGGATACCGGATGTTGCACCAAACTACTCCCTCCTAGGAATTCTGTTTCCCAGTGGTCCATAAAGAGATTGGCGTAGCTTGGTGCAAATCTGGTGCCCATAGCTGTACCTTTGATTTGAGCATACATTTTTCCATTAAAAGAGAATATATTATTATCCAAAATGAACCTTATACTATCAAGGATAAAATTCCTTTGATCTGTGTCTATCTCTTTGTCTTGTCTTAATTAGCTTGATACTGCTTCCAACCCTAACGTATGTTCAATCATGGTGTATAAAGATGTGACATCACACGTGGCAAGTATGATGTCACCTTCAATTTTAATATTTTCGAGTATTTGAAGAACCTGTGTGGAGTCTCTTAGATACGATGGTAGTTTCTTAACGTATTTTTGTAGATACTTATCTATATATTGGGACAGATTTGATGTCACTGAGTTTATTCCTGATATGATTGGTCTACCAGGGGGTTTATTTAGGTCTTTATGTATTTTAGGGAGGAAATAAAAAATGGGTGTTTTTGGGTATTGTGGATTTAAATAGTTGTATTCTTTTCCATTAAGAATGCCCTGCGTGTGTGCTTTATCTAGCATGTTTCGTAATAAGAGTATGTCTACCCTAGTTGGATCTCTGGCTAGTACTTTGTAAGTTGTGTCATCACTGAGGAGTCTATTGGCTTCGGACAGATAGTATGATGTGTCCATTATCACTACCCCGCCCCCTTTGTCAGATGGTTTTATGGTTATATCATCGTTTTCTCTAAGTTGTTTCAGGGCTCTGTTCTCAGCCTTATTTATATTAGTACACACTCGTTTCTTATTATCAAATCTCTCTAGATCTTTTAGGACCAGTTTTTCGAAGGTTTCAACGTTCTTTCCTTTATCATTTGTTGGATAGAATTTTGATTTACTCTTAAGGTCAGTGTGTATAAAGGTATCAGTAGTGGGCGGGTTTCTGTTAACTTCAATTGGGTTTTTGAGGAAATATCTTTTTAATGTTAGTTTCCTAATGAACTGCTGTATGTGTATAGTTGGTGCAAAAGAAAGTCCTAGGCTTAAGACCTTTCTTTCTTCCTCTTTTAACATGTGTTTACTAATGTTAAATATACTGTTAGTTTCTGTGACCATTCCTACCTCTTGTCCCTCCTTTCTCATGGTTTTTTGGGGTTTTCTACCTCTTCCTCCCCTCTGTCCTCTAGTGTGCGCTTTCTTAGGTTCATAAGAGGCGCCAGATGTACTCTTTCCATGATTTCCCCCCTTTCTTTTTCTACTAAGGGTTCATCGCCTAAAAAATGGGAGCGCGTTGGCTGTTGGCTATTAGTCCCACTGTTACTTGGTTGTTCGCTTTGCGTGGGATATTGTGATCTATTGATGTTGGGGACCCTCCAATTTTTTTCCTCTCTTTGTATAGGCCAGTATGGTCTCTTATGGTAGTCATGTCTATTGTGATCAACATATTCGTTTTGGGGATAGTCTCTTTCTCTGTAATTACTATTTTTCGCTGTTTGTTTGTATTCATACCAATCATTGTGTGATCTACCGTCAGAATAATCTCTATTTATGTTTGTTCTATTGCCATGATATCCATCTCTTTCATATGCTCTATTACGGGGAAATTATTCCGATCATCAACCTGATTGGATCGAGGATAGTTATCTGATGTGTAGTTTTGGTGATACATATTTGGTTCGTAGTATTCTCTACCCTTATATGTCATGTTGTCATTATACCATGTTCTACCATTATTGTGTGGTAGTGCTGTCTGTTGTTCCCTGTTTCTATTAGATAATAATGGCCTATTAGTTCTTTGGTTGTGTGTATTCTTGCCCCATGTCTTATCAATGTTGTGGTTTTTCCTACTTTATGTGGAAGTTGTAGGGGCCTCAGTTCTAATGGTATTCTCTGCAGCTTTATTTTGTGTATTGGCCACCGTGTCTAGATTAACCATATAGTCGTCTTGGTCCCTCTTAAGTTTTTTCTTTTTAACCCTCTGCAGTTCTACGTTTGTGTTATTCAGTGTTCTTATGATTTCTATTTGTCTCTCTTTATAAATGTCAGAGTCTTTTCTGTTCTCTAGGGTTAATTTAATGTCATTGATTCTTTTATCAAGTTCTTCAAGACTAATGGTTCTTGCTTTTTTTATAATATTTATTAATACAAAAGATGCTTTCTCCAAAGATATGAACCATTCTTCTTGAAGATCTTTATTAAGATCAAATGTGCAATTCTTTTCTAATCTCAGACCTCTTGTGATGATATTTAGCGATATATATTTATCCAAAAACTTCATTTCTGTTTTTTGTTTGAGCTCTCTTATCATGATTTTTTCTAATTCATCCATAAGTTCAATAGTACTGCTGTTGCTATCATCACTAGCTGTTATATTACTAGTAGTGTCTGTATCAATTTCTGTTAGAAGATGATGCCTTGTTGTGAAGAGATCCATATTTATTGTTTTATTAAGGATATTAATAAATTTGATAATAATTAAGAGGGACCAAGACGACTATATGGGTAATCTAGACACGGTGGACAATACACAAAATAAAGCTGCAGAGAATACCATTAGAACTGAGGCCCCTACAACTTCCACATTAAGTAGGAAAAACCACAACATTGATAAGACATGGGGCAAGAATACACACAACCAAAGAACTAATAGGCCATTATTATCTAATAGAAACAGGGAACAACAGACAGCACTACCACACAATAATGGTAGAGCATGGTATAATGACAACATGACATATAAGGGTAGAGAATACTACGAACCAAATATGTATCACCAAAACTACACATCAGATAACTATCCTCGATCCAATAAGGTTGATGATAGGAATAATTTCCCCTGTAATAGAGCATATGAAAGAGATGGATATCATGACAATAGAACAAACATAAATAGAGATTATTCTGATGATAGATCACACCATGATTGGTATGAATACAAACAAACAGCGAATAATAGTAATTACAGAGAAAGAGACTATCCCCAAAACGAATATGTTGATCACAATAGACATGACTACCATAAGAGACCATACTGGCCTATACAAAGAGAGGAAAAAAATTGGAGGGTCCCCAACATCAATAGATCACAATATCCCACGCAAAGCGAACAACCAAGTAACAGTGGGACTAATAGCCAACAGCCAACGCGCTCCCATTTTTAGGCGATGCCCCCTTAGTAGAAAAAGAAAGGGGGGAAATCATGGAAACAGTACATCTGGAGCCTCTTATGAACCTAAGAAAGCGCACACTAGAGGACAGAGGGGAGGAAGAGGTAGAAAACCCAAAAAAAACACGAGAAAGGAGGGACAAGAGGTAGGAATGGTCACAGAAACTAACGGTATATTTAACATTAGTAAACACACGTTAAAAGAGGAAGAAAGAAAGGTCTTAAGCCTAGGACTTTCTTTTGCACCAACTTCCCATTTGAATACATTTGAAACCCATATACACATACAGCAGTTCATTAGGAAACTAACATTACAAAGGTATTTCCTCAAAAACCCAATTGAAGTTAACAGAAAGCCGCCCACTACTGATACCTTTATACACACTGACCTTAAGAGTAAATCAAAATTCTATCCAACAAATGATAAAGGAAAGAACGTTGAAACCTTCGAAAAACTGGTCCTAAAAGATCTAGAGAGATTTGATAATAAGAAACGAGTGTGTACTAATCTAAATAAGGCTGAGAATAGAGCCCTGAAACAACTTAGAGAAAACGATGATATAACCATAAAACCGGCTGACAAAGGGGGCGGGGTAGTGATAATGGACACATCATACTATCTGTCCAAAGCCAATAGACTCCTCAATGATGACACAACTTACAAAGTACTAGCCAGAGATCCAACTAGGGTAGACATACTCTTATTACGAAACATGCTAGATAAAGCACACACGCAGGGCATTCTTAATGGAAAAGAATACAACTATTTAAATCCACAATACCCAAAAACACCCATTTTTTATTTCCTCCCTAAAATACATAAAGACCTAAATAAGCCCCCTGGTAGACCAATCATATCAGGAATAAACTCAGTCAAATCAAATCTGTCCCAATATATAGATAAGTATCTACAAAAATATGTTAAGAAACTACCATCGTATCTAAGAGACTCCACACAGGTTCTTCAAATACTCGAAAATATTAAAATTGAAGGTGACATCATACTTGCCACGTGTGATGTCACATCTTTATACACCACGATTGAACATATGTTAGGGTTGGAAGCAGTATCAAGCTATTTAACACAAGACAAAGAGATAGACACAGATCAAAGGAATTTTATCCTTGATAGTATAAGGTTCATTTTGGATAATAATATATTCTCTTTTAATGGAAAAATGTATGCTCAAATCAAAGGTACAGCTATGGGCACCAGATTTGCACCAAGCTACGCCAATCTCTTTATGGGCCACTGGGAAACATAATTCCTAGGAGGGAGTAGTTTGGTGCAACATCTGATGTCCTGCAAGAGATATATAGATGACATTTTGATCATCTGGAAAGGGAGTGAAGGGGACCTACTTAATTTCTTTGAAGGTATGAACAATAATAGCAAAGGGTTGAAATTTACCTATGAACTTAGTAAAACGAATATATCATTTTTAGACCTAGACATAAATATAGATTCCAGTACTGTTAATACAAAAACCTTTTTTAAAAAAGTGGACTCAAATAATTTTATACACGCGAAAAGTTGCCACCTAACAAAATGGAAGGATAACATACCAAAGTCACAGTTTCTTAGAATCAGAAAAAACTGTTCAAGACTAGTGGACTATGAGGAACAAGCGCTAATACTCAGCAAAAGGTTTTCAGAAAGAGGTTATGATGAAAGAACCATCAACAAAAATAGAGAAGAAGCTAAAGTTATAGAAAGAACAACCCTCACAAAATATAAAGATAAACCACTCCCCGTCACCACACATAACACAACAGAGAATGACTTGATTGTCCCATTTATCACAAATTATAATGGACAACATAAGGTAGTGGAAAAAATAATAAAGAAACACTGGCATATTGTCAGGGAAGATCCCATCATAGGAGACAAATTACCCATTAAACCAAAGTTCATTTACAGACGCTCCGATAATCTCAAAACCATACTTGCACCTAGCGAATTAAAAATTAAGAATACACAGACCGTACAGAGAGACCTAATGGGTAACAAAGTGAATGTTTTTTTCCCTTGCTAATGCTGTAAATCTTGCCACTACAGTTCAAAAACTAAAGAATAAACATCTAGCAGCACGAATGAGCAATTTCAGATCAAAGACACTATAAGGTGTACAGACAAAGGAATAATTTACCTTATACAGTGCAGTTGCAATAAACAATATCTAGGGGAAACAACAAGAACACTCAGGGAAAGAATAAGAGAGCACCTTTGGAAGATTGAAAAGGGGAACAAAAAACACATCTTTATCAACACTTCAGAGAAATACATAATAACCGATTAAAAGACTTCACTTTTAGGGGCATATTAAAAGTAAAAGCTAACTGGAGGGGAGGAAATTACGAAAATAAAATACTCAAGAAAGAAGCACAACTAATCTATAGGATGAAAACACTCCATCCCTTGGGTCTCAACTCAGAAATAGATGTAACCCCTTTCATGTATGATTGAGTTCACTTGTCATCTCAATCTATGGATACTCATCAATTATACTCTTTCCTATGCCTAGACATGCATATCCCATAGAATCGATTACCACCCATTTTAACTCTCATATTCACATACGCCTTATTTACTTTTGTATGAATAATTAAAATTTCCATAAAAACTTGATATAGAACTATTATACTTATGTATCGGCCACAGTAAATATACAAGAATATGAAGTTGCAACAACAAAAAATACCTAAACAAATTATGTTTCTACTATGTGCTTAACAATTATAAAACTAAAATTATGATCATAAGTTCCTTTCTATATTTCCTAACTTTACGAAAGGGAAATAGACATTTACACAAACTTTAGATTTACATGAAGGACCTTTCTGTTTTGACTATGTGTTTAACTTTTTGACTATGTGTTTAACTTTTTGAAAACATTACAATCATGCTTCTATGCTGTAATATTATGTGAAATATTCACATAAGAGTGTAAATATGTGTTTCATTTAAAAATATTAAGTGATTGATAAGGAACACTTAACATGTGCTTAACTATGTGCTTAACAATTCTAAAACCAAAATTATGATTATAAGTTCCTCTTACACTTCCTTACTGTGCGAAAGGGAAAAAGACATTTACAAAAACTGTAGATTTACATGAAGGACCTTTCCATTTTAACTATGTGTTTAACTTTTTGACTATGAGTTTAACTTTTTAAAACATTATAATCATGCCATTATGCTGTAATATGCAAAATAGACATTTACACAAACTGTAGATTTACATGAAGAACCTTTCCGTTTTGACTATGTGTTTAACTTTTTGACTACAGGGAGTGCAGAATTATTAGGCAAATGAGTATTTTGACCACATCATCCTCTTTATGCATGTTGTCTTACTCCAAGCTGTATAGGCTCGAAAGCCTACTACCAATTAAGCATATTAGGTGATGTGCATCTCTGTAATGAGAAGAGGTGTGGTCTAATGACATCAACACCCTATATCAGGTGTGCATAATTATTAGGCAACTTCCTTTCCTTTGGC
The DNA here is from genome assembly GCF_027579735.1 of Bombina bombina. NCBI lineage: Eukaryota > Metazoa > Chordata > Amphibia > Anura > Bombinatoridae > Bombina > Bombina bombina. The sequence goes on from NC_069500.1 coordinate 1,012,268,648, forward strand.
AAAATGGGTCAAAAGAAGGACTTGACAGGCTCAGAAAAATCAAAAATAGTGAGATATCTTGCAGAGGGATGCAGCACTCTTAAAATTGCAAAGCTTCTGAAGCGTGATCATCGAACAATCAAGCGTTTCATTCAAAATAGTCAACAGGGTCGCAAGAAGCGTGTGGAAAAACCAAGGCGCAAAATAACTGCCCATGAACTGAGAAAAGTCAAGCGTGCAGCTGCCAAGATGCCACTTGCCACCAGTTTGGCCATATTTCAGAGCTGCAACATCACTGGAGTGCCCAAAAGCACAAGGTGTGCAATACTCAGAGACATGGCCAAGGTAAGAAAGGCTGAAAGACAACCACCACTGAACAAGACACACAAGCTGAAACGTCAAGACTGGGCCAAGAAATATCTCAAGACTGATTTTCTAAGGTTTTATGGACTGATGAAATGAGAGTGAGTCTTGATGGGCCAGATGGATGGGCCCGTGGCTGGATTGGTAAAGGGCAGAGAGCTCCAGTCCGACTCAGACGCCAGCAAGGTGGAGGTGGAGTACTGGTTTGGGCTGGTATCATCAAAGATGAGCTTGTGGGGCCTTTTCGGGTTGAGGATGGAGTCAAGCTCAACTCCCAGTCCTACTGCCAGTTTCTGGAAGACACCTTCTTCAAGCAGTGGTACAGGAAGAAGTCTGCATCCTTCAAGAAAAACATGATTTTCATGCAGGACAATGCTCCATCACACGCATCCAAGTACTCCATAGCGTGGCTGGCAAGAAAGGGTATAAAAGAAGAAAATCTAATGGCATGGCCTCCTTGTTCACCTGATCTGAACCCCATTGAGAACCTGTGGTCCATCATCAAATGTGAGATTTACAAGGAGGGAAAACAGTACACCTCTCTGAACAGTGTCTGGGAGGCTGTGGTTGCTGCTGCACGCAATGTTGATGGTGAACAGATCAAAACACTGACAGAATCCATGGATGGCAGGCTTTTGAGTGTCCTTGCAAAGAAAGGTGGCTATATTGGTCACTGATTTGTTTTTGTTTTGTTTTGAATGTCAGAAATGTATATTTGTGAATGTTGAGATGTTATATTGGTTTCACTGGTAAAAATAAATAATTGAAATGGGTATATATTTGTTTTTTGTTAAGTTGCCTAATAATTATGCACAGTAATAGTCACCTGCACACACAGATATCCCCCTAAAATAGCTAAAACTAAAAACAAACTAAAAACTACTTCCAAAACTATTCAGCTTTGATATTAATGAGTTTTTTGGGTTCATTGAGAACATGGTTGTTGTTCAATAATAAAAGTAATCCTCAAAAATACAACTTGCCTAATAATTCTGCACTCCCTGTATGTGTTTAACTTTTTAAAACACTATAATCATGCCATCATGCTGTAATATGCAAAATAGACATTTACACAAACTGTAGATTTACATGAAGAACCTTTCCGTTTTGACTATGTGTTTAACTTTTTGACTATGTGTTTAACTTTTTAAAACATTATAAGTATGCTTTCATGCTGTATTACTATGTGAAATATTCACATAAGAGTGTAAATATAAGTTGCATTAAAGATATTAAGTGATGTTAAGGAATACTTAACATTTACAAACCAATAACATCTAACATAATGAAGGATCATATTTATAGGATATATTACGGTACAGAAAAATAACATAGCGAATTAAGTGGCATGAAGCTAATACTTATATATAAGAAGACACTTTAATGAAGTTTTATTGATGGACTATGAATTATACCTTTAACAAAAAAACGGATACCACCTTAAAAGAATTAACTTCTAAGGATTATACCACCTTAAGACCTGAATGGACAAGGTAACACCCACCTTAACAATTAACCAATGAACATGTACCTCCACCCTATTTAAAGCAGCATACTAGCCTAGCAATTCATTCTTGAAAAAGCCCTGAGTGAGGGGCGAAACATGTCGAACTGAATTGCTACATTTTCTACTCAATGCCAACAACTGACAAGCAGCTGTGAAATAATACAGTGCACCTTACAGATTTACAGACCCTCAACCTGGATTGATCATAAAGAGGGATATAACCGGTGGAAACCAGCCCATCCTAAAGTTGGACACAGCCTATAAAAACTTGCTACCAGGCAAGAAAGGCCAACTACTAAAAAGCTTGACGTTAGGACTTACGTCACAAGAAGAAGACAGGGGCTCACCACTAAAAACTGCCCTCTGCTACATACAACAGGCGGATTAGATCTGCAACGCCGGAATACAACAAAGGCGTGATTTTAGAATACAGACCGCATCACCGAAGCAGTAACACCTCGACGCCGGATGACTAACTGGGCCCCAGGAAAAGTTTCAGAGACTTTGAATCTGCAAAGTACCAGTACAGTGACAGCGTGATATTCCAAGTACAATTTAATGAGAACCGGATCCATTCGTATCAACACTGTGGCACATTAATATCCTCTCTCTAGACGTAGAGAGAGGCATTAAAAACTTTTAAGGTACCGCTTAAAAACTTCTTATCTAGGTACTCTATGCCTATACTGCATCTCAGCAGGTTATTTATATGTGATTTATAATCTGAATTTTAGTACTCTATTTTTTGAACTATTGGACGTCCAATTTTATTATTTTTTACCCCATTTCCATTTTATAAGCAACTGTATATGTATATTGTATAAGTGTTTGTGTAGATTTTTTGTATAATAAATGTTATTTATCAATCACTTACAGTCTGTTATAAAGATTGGTATACGTTTGAGATTAACCCTATTCTCCTACACTTTTGCAACCTGCTTATATCGAGCTAGTCTCAAGTGATAGGGAGCTTTAGTCATCTAAGAATTTAACATATAAGTGTTATGCCGATCCACACAACTGATTAATGCACATGAGCTTATAGCTATATTGAATTATCTCAGTACAACTTATATTTATTGTCTCCTTTACCGAACCTAAAAAGGGTCCTCTGAGAATATATTAATGTACTTTATATTGATCTAATCAATACTCATAATCACTTTATGAAATCATTTTTTCCTTGATATATCTATCTAAAGGTCCTTATTTATATTGAGAATATTTATGATTTATTCATTATTACAAAAACAATACTCATTAACCCTTAGGCTTCCAAGCGCCAGTACTACCTTGCCAAATCTGTCCTCACTAACCCCTGGATCTTTGTATGAGGGATCCTTTTCGTACTTGTCATATAAGGGGTCCTTAGCACCACTTCTTTCCCTACTTCAATCATTGCTTACAGAAAGCTCAAAAAGTTGAAGAAAACCAAGTTGGGGGTTGGTGCCCCACAGGGAGTATTTGCTCAGCCTTTCCCCTTTTCATCTATATTCTCTCATGCTTTACCTGGGCAAACTTTCCCTGCTACTCCTCTAGTGTTGCTGTGAGTGCTCTTTTGTCCCCCCCCCAATGCGCAGGCCCCCCCAGCTGGATGTTCAGATAGGCCCTGACCAAGCCAGTCCTTCAGCTTCTCCAACAGAAATAGAAATGTACTTGCTGTCGGATGCTTCCAGCAGCAGTTGGGGTACTCCACTTCTATTCCACTCCAGCCCCGGTCCGGTAGTCCAGGTATCCCATTGGAGTGGCTTCTAGTAGGAGCAGCCTTTCCCCCAATATGGCACTGGATGATCATGATGGCCCCTTGCAGATAAAGTAGTACCTAAGAAAGAGCAAGGGAAATATAGAATGATCCAGCACTACTGAGTGGGGGGGAGAGGGGGGCTTCGTTAATGATGCAATAGATAAGGAGGATGCAAAGGGGCATTGATGGCCAAAATATATATTTAGCCAGCTTTTAGATATTTGCAACTTAACACTCAGGGCTTTAAAATAATGGCAATTTTTATGTAGATAAATGTTTAAAGATAGGTTGCTCTGTATCTTGTTCAATTTTTGAGAAGTTTAGTTTGTTCCTTCTTGGTTATTAGTTAAGAACACATGTGTGGACACAGTTGTCCATTATTTAGATTATTTCACTGTGGTTGGAAAGGCAGGAGGTGAGGTTTGTAAACAGTTGAAACAGGGGTTGGCAAACATGCTGGAGAAGCTGGGTGTCCCAGTAGCAGCTGGCAAGTGAGAGGGGCCTGGAGTAAGGATAGAGTTCTTAGGCATTGTCATAGATTCCATGAAAGAACAGTGTGATCTTCCCGAGGAGAAAGTGAGGAAGGTGAGGGAATTAATTTTGGATACCATGAGGAGAAATAAATTGAACCTTAGAAAAATGCAGAGGCTGCTGGGGGTACTTAACATTGCACGCAAGTGATCCAAGTAGTTAGAATTTTTTAAAAGGAGGCTGGAGATGAGGACAAGGGGAGCAAAAAAGGCTGAAGCAAATTTCTGGAGGGAAAAGTATCTGTGACTGAAATAAAGTTGTACATGGATGCAGCAGGCAGTTCAGGTTTTGACACTTACCTTCAGGGCAAGTGGAGTACGTGATTGTGGCCAGAGGTATGGAAACTGAATGGGTGAATAAAGAATCTGGTTTTATTGGAGCTATTCCAAATAATTGTAGCAGTGGAAATCTGGGGCCATGTGCTTGTGAATAAAAAAATACTACCCCCCCATCCACCGCAGTGCTATCTTGTAGCAGAGCGGCCACCTTGTGATATGCGAGCATGCTGCTTTGCATAAAAGCAGTTTGCTAACTTGTTCAGTGTGTAATCTCGCTCCCTCCTATCTGCTCACTGCTGTGCTCTGCCACTATGCCCAGAGGAAAACTCCCAGTATCCCGGTAGACCAATCTGGACCAGTGCGGTAGTGAAGGGGTGGGAGGATCCTGTGGCATACCATGGCCTCGGTTATCAAGCTGCTGGGCTTGCTATGCTGGGGCAAGAACAGGTTAAGCTTCAGTGTGCAAGGGGTCAATTGAAAAGGGGGTGGGAGTGACCAATGGTTAACCTGTTGTGATAGATGTAGGTGTAAAAAGGGGAGGGGGTGGCAGAGCATGTAGGGAACAACAATCAGGAAGTGCTTTATACTATCATTTTAATCTTCCCTCTCTCCACCCATAGAATTGATAAAGGGCTCAAAAAAGAATACCCGGACCGCTCACAAGCATAAGAGTGACAAAAGCACCAGTTAGAAGGTATAGCCTACACTAGCACATGGTGGTAATTATAGGCAGCTGTTTAGTGATATTTATCTGTGGTGATGTGTTGCAGTAAAATTGGGCCTGGAGTCATGGTCCCGGTGGTCAAGCTGCTGGGCTTGCTATGCTGTGGATTCTCCCTGCCCCCTTTAGTGCAGCACCACAGGGGTTTGTGGTCATCTATTAATACATGGGGCCCAAATTCATGGCTAATGCTGTTGCAGTAACTTTTTTATGGCTTACTGTGGTGATTGTTGTATTGGGTAACTCTGTAACAGTTTTTCTGCCATAAAGGAGAATTTTCAATTTGTTTATCAATTTATTAAAGCAGTGACCTTTCCAAATTATCACCAAAAGAACTGTGTCCGTGTGTTCATTTCAAATTAAGAAAGTAGGCGGTGGTGGTAGCAATAATATTTGCCTTTAGGAGTCTTCAAGACCTTAACAGATCCTGTAGAACCTGCATGAGCTTTACCTGGTCGTTATTGAGAGGCTGTAAGTATTTCAGTATGGGGGGGAGCGTTTAGGGGCAGCAGTGTGATGTTGGGTATTAGAGCATCCAATAGAAATAGATGTGTTGCTCTGTGCATTTGTAAACTACAGTGGTGTGTAATATACAAAACCAAATGTGTGTATAGTTGCATATAGTCTTTTAGTTGTGCAGTTCTTGATTAGTATAAGTCAAAACATGCAACATCTCTGTGAGTAAAGCAAAAAGCTTATGTAATACTTCTGATGCTCTAAGAGACATGGCTAGCACCCATAACATGCACCTGGTTAAACAGTGTGCTGGAGGTCTTTCTAGGAACACTTTAATCATAAGCGATACCTTCCTTGTAAGAACTATCACTGAGATTACAAGTTGTGCTCTAAACCCGGTGTGTAAATAACTTTAAAATTTAGCGGTACCGCACTTTCCATAGGGCTGCCATTACAAGTTACAAAAAAACTTATTTAGTTGTGTGGTATGGTGCGTTAAGCTCCATACCTTACAAAAGCCAAGTCCTGACATCAATGGAGAAAAATTGTTAGATAAAAACTTACACCTGCGATTGCGGAATGGCGATCGCTATAACGCATTCCCCATTGATGTCTACGGAGACAAGAAGGTTTTGTTTAAATCTAACACCCTAACATAAACCCCTAGTCTAAATACCCCTAATCCGCCGCTCCCCCCGACATCGCCAACACTAAATAAAGATATTAACCCCTAATCCGCCGCCCACCCACATCACCAACACTAAATAAACTTATTAACCACTTATCCACCACCCACCCACATCGCTAACACCTAAATAAAACTATTAACAACTAATCCACCGCCCACCCGCATCACCAACACTAAATAAACCTATTAACCCCTAATCCGTAGCCCCCCTGCATCACAAATACAAACTAAACCTATTAACCCCTAAACCGCCAAACACCCACATCGCAAATACTCAACCAAACCTATTAACCCCTAAACCGTCAAACACCCACATCGTGACTACCTAAATTAAACTATTAACCCTTAAAACTAATTAAGGCTTTTTATTTTTGGTATATTTTATTTAGTAAAAATAGTAATGCTAGGTTTTTTTATTTCACAGGTAAGTTTTTATTTAATTAAAGGTAGTTATATTGTAACTTTAATTTAAAGTTAGCGGGTGTTAGGTTTAGGGGTTAATAGTTTAATTTAGGTAGTCGCGATGTGGGTGTTTGTCAGTTTAGGGGTAATTAGGTTTAGTTGAGTACTTGCGATGTTGGTGTTTGGAGGTTTAGGGGTTAATAGGTTTTGTTGAGTATTTGCAATGTGGTTGTTTGGCGGTTTAGGGGTTAATAGGTTTAGTATATGCGATGTGGGGGCGGCGAATTAGGGGTTAATACTTTAATTTAGTGTTGGCAATGTGGGTGGGTGGTGGATTAAGGGTTAATACTTTAATTTAGTGTTGGCGATGTGGGTGGGCGGCAGATTAGGGTTGAATAGGTTTATTGTAGCATTTGCGATGCGGGGGGGTGGCGTTTTTAGGGGTTAATAGGTAGTTTATGGGCGTTAGTTTTATTTTTTTAACATTTTTGTTATAAATTATGTGAATAATTTTTGCTTTGCAAAATCCATAACTACTGGTCTTTGATAGCGGAATGGATTGTGGCGGTATAAGCTATAATGCTAGTGGAATAGCCGGACCGCATAACCTGTAATACGGGTGAGCTGAATATTCCACACTCAAAAGCCATTTTTTGAGTGTGGAATGGATCAGTGCGGTATAGGCTAAAACGCTAGCGGTTTAGCCGTACCGCCGTGACTTGTAATACGGGTGAGCTGACTATTCCACTCGCAAAGGCCAATTTTTCAGCGGTATAGCGATACCGCACAACTTGTAATCCAGGTCTATGTTAGCATAGCTGTCAATGCCATTCTCTTTTTTTGTGTTGCGTTTATTTATAATTAGCATTTATATGTGTTGTTACATTTCTGTGTTCTTAAAATATAAAATATAAAAAAATTATGAAAATATTATAAAGTGTTATAATATTCCACAGCATATAGAAAAAACAATAGATTCCTCTATAACATTTTCCAGGCTAAGCAATGTGGATTGTTTTCATAAACTGGCAACAAAAACTTAATGTCAGTAAAACATGTATAATTAATGTTTTTGCATTACATAAAAATAAAGATGCCCTGTAATATTTCATATAAACTAATGCATAATGTGGTATTTTATGTTTTGTTAAGTGTATCTGGTGCTCTCTCTTCTCTGTTATTACTGATTCCTCAGCAAATTCTTGCACAGCTACTCTACCCTGGCTGAAAGATAAGCTTGTCTGCCAGGATGGGTGGGACAAGGGTAAAGCAAACACTCAGTATTTGTGCACTCTTTAGTTTAGTGGTCCACAGAATATCTTTGTTGCAACCATGTGTCTGCTTCTTCTACTCGTTGCTGGGGTTTTTTTGTTTTGTTTTTTAGGCCTGGCTTTAAAAATGATAGAATCAGATATATTAAGCACTAAAGTGACTCCCAGGAGCTGCAGAGTATTGCTGGTCCTAAGTGGTAATTTAATGATGTGTTTAACCCCTTTGTGTGGGTTAAACACATAGAGTTGCAGGGTTGCTAGATTTAAAATGACATGTTGCAATGAATAAGAGAATGTAATGTTTGCACTCTAATGGCCTTTTAACTTTTTTCAATTGCACAAAAATATTTCTCTTTCATATGCATGATAGAAACATTTTGAGCCATATATCCCTTCAACATCTGCATAAAGGGATAAAGTGCGTAAGTCCTGCTATCAGGAGTAATGTATTGCTGCTTCTGACAAGATACTGCAGTTGTCCGGAGCAGTATACTTAGGGCTAGATTTATTAAAGCTGAGGCGTACAGGGGCGCGTATACGCGCCCCTGTACGCCTCAGCTCGCATGTGGCGGGGCGAAAATACCTGCAGGTATTCGGCATTGCACACGAGCGCAATTTTGCGCTTGCGTGCAATCCCGCCCCCTGCCCGTGCACAACCAATCACGCGCGGGCAGGAGCTGTCAGACCGAGGAGATTGAATTTCGCCAGATTAGAGGTGGTGAAGAGGCTCAGGAAGCAGCGGTCTGGTGACCGCTGCTTGATAAATGACGGCAAGCAAGTTCTTGAGAGAACTTGCTGCCGTATGGGCTTAATAAATCTAGCCCTTAAAAGGACATAAAAGCTAAAAGAAAATGTATTATTATTACAAGGTTTAGGCAGAGGACAATGGATTTCAAATCACTTTGCTGTTGCAATTCATTATGTGCCTACTTAAATTGCTGCTTGTATTCTTAGGTATTTCCAAGCCCTCAGTGAGACTCATTATACAAGTGAAACCACAGAGGGTTACCTATGTAGAAAGTACGTGTGTGCGCACACGCATGCACACTTTGAAGTTGCCAACGTCACAGCTACTTTGACAGAAAGCACTGCTCAATAGGAGCCAAGAGGAAAAGCTGCACTAATCAGCACTGCTGGGGTAGATGTAGGATTGCTTCTGCACAGTTTTCTGTCATCTCCTCATTTCGATCACTTTGTACTTGTGTTACAGATATGATCCCACTGGCAACTGCTGTTGTTCTTGTGTGCCTGATACTTCCACACCTCTCAAGTGAGAGGAGAGTGCAGAACTAATTAGTATGCAAAATAATGTATTCATTGCATATCCAATTGGAGGAATATTTAATGAGGGGGTATGTGCTCCTGTAAAGGCTGTCATTGCAGCCTTTGAAAAAATGCATAATATAAGCATTTATTTTACTAAAGAGGCTTAATTTTGAAAATTAATTACAAAGTATTTAATTTTTTTATTTCCAGGGCAATGAAGTTTGAAAATGTACTTTTGCATATTTTACTAACCCTTAAAAACCCCCCAATCCAGCTGTATCTTATCCAGGAATGGCACAGAAACATGCAATGCTCACAACAGCTTGCAATTGGCAGGGGTTGTGCAACTGACGATCCTGGTAGGCTCAGCAATATCCATGCTTTCAGCTCATGAGAGAGAATTACGTGTTTAGCTCAAGGTGCACTTACACAAAATGACAGGCTATAACACCTTGAAGAATGACAATTTTGCTTTCAATGTGTCCTTAATTGTCTGCAGTTAGTTTAAAGGGACATGAAACACAATTTTATTTTATTTTTTTCATGATTCAGATACAGCGTGTGATTTTAAACAACTTTCCAATTTACTTCTATTATCTAATTTGTTTTGTTTTCTTAATATCCTTTGTAAAAAAGAATAACAAGATGGGCTCAGGAGCTATTGATTGATGGCTGTACATATATGCCTCATGCTATTGGCTAATAAAATGCTTTCAGCTGGCTGCCAGTAGTGCATTGCTGATTCTTGAACAAAGAATACAAAGAGAATGAAGCAAATTAGATAATAGAAGTAAATTATAAAGTTGTTTAAAATCACACGATCTATCTGAATCATGAAAGAAAAAAAAAATGTGTTTCATGTCCCTTTAAATGTTTCAGTGCCCCCTACTGGCTTCTGTAGTTGCCAATGGAGTTCTCCATCAAAGATCTAGACTCCCAGATTGTTGCAGCCCTGGGATAATATACAAAGATAACTGGCAGAAGCTTATGATATTACTGAAGCAAGCAAAATACAGCATATGTTCTGTTTAATGTTGCAATACATATGGTTGAAGTCAGCTGTGAAGTATTCTTGCAAACCTGGCTGCATAATTAATAAAGTCATCTTTAAGGCCAAATGTGTCCACAATGCAGTAGGTGTCTAACAACTCTCTTTATGGCTTGATTTCTTTCCAAGAGCTTACATTGCTGCCAAGCCTCTTGCAATCAGTCTTACCATGCTTGATAAAACTCCACTGCCACAATCCTGCTTGAATAAATGTAAATCTATAGCATGGAGTGTGCAATTAATCACACGGTGTCTAGAACTATTAAAGGGACAGTAAACCCCAACATTTTCTTTCATGATGTGGATAGAACATACAATTTTAAACAACTTTCCAATTTAGTTCTATTTTCAAATATGCTTGATTCTCTCGTTATCCTTTGCTGAAGGAATATCATTGCACTACTGGCAGCTAGCTGAACAGATCTATTAAGCCAATCACAAGAGACAAATGTGTGCAGGCACCAATCAGCAGCTAGCTACCACTAGTGTAGGATAAGTGCATATTCTTTTTCAACACGGGATACCAAGAGAACAAAGCACATTTGAAAATTGTCTTAAAATAACATGCTTTATCTGAATCATGCAAGTTTAATTTTGACTTTCCTATCCCTTTAACTGATGGGCTTCTTATGTGCTTCAGCATGCAGCAGCTAGTGGCTATACAGCAAAACATGACAGTAAAAATCAGAAACATTGTGAACTCTTCATTTCATGCACCTCAATGGTAATTCTCAGAGAGGAAAAACAATGAATAAAGGTAATATGTATGCCCACATTGTACCTGTATAACTTACAATTGCTTATATTTTGATTATTAAAAAACATTGAAGTGTGCCACAGTATTTTAATGTGTTTTACCAATAGTCCAGAAAATAACATGTTAAGTTGCTAACATTCTGTCTTTAATTACCAGAGCTGCTTGAAAAAGCTAACAGCAGTTGATCATTAGAGTCATTTAAGCCTTGCTCAAATTGATCACAAGGAGGGGTACTTGTCCAATACAGAAAGACTACAGATAGGGTGTGGAGCTTCAGGTGGTCTGTAACAACTATCACACGCATAGTATCCTTGTATGTGTGTACCTGTTACCCTTATTGATCTAAAAGAACTTTGGCTTTTTTGTTGTTTTTAATAAATTGTACATTTGCTTTAAGCATTTGTCATTGTCTGTATCCAGTCTGCCTGGGCTCTGCACAATAGAGCTTATTATCTTGAGCTTTCGTCTGGGAAGTGAAGATTTACATAGTATTTGAGCTATCATTTGAGCTATTTGTATTTGTGGAACTGTTTCCATTAAAGACTCTTTTCACTTTGGATATATCCCTGCATATTTAGATTATTGTTATTTCTGTCTTTTCATAGGGTTGTGTAGACTTTTTATGTCCACTGTATTTTCAATATATGTTATCACCATTGTTAATAAAGAACTAAAAAATCCTTAATAAGAAACCTATATGAGATGGGTGTGTGGGTATATTGTGCAGGTATATGTAGTTTGTCCTGAGCATAAGTTTAGTGTATTTAGTTTTTGGGGTGTCCTTTTCTTTTTAGGAACAATATTTTGTGTATAGGATATTAATATAAGCACTCTTTCCTATATTATGTGTAAATGTATTAGTAGATAAAAACTACAATGCTTTATTGAATAAATCTTAAAATAAAGAGAGTAAGAAACTCCTCATACCGTACCAATTAAAGTCGATTTAAACTAAAGACTAATATGTTCTTTCACCCCCCTGTTTCCTGGCCGATATCTGCAGCTGTCTGCATCAGGTGACAGGGGGGATGAACATAAGGATAACTATAAAAGTGCACATTTATGCACAATAGCCCCAAACACGTTTCGGCCGTCTAAGCGGCCTTTGTCAATGTGAAAAGTTTAGCAAACCGAAGTCTGGGTGCCACCCAATTAAATACACTTAAGGTATCATGTGACAGACCAATCGAAACTGCCGATTCCAAACAACGCCCCCTCGTCAGGCAAATCATCGTCATTTGCGTGTAATATGGTCGTGTATGTCAGTGATGTACTGATAGGTTGTTAGCCCATTACGTCAATTGCAGGGGGTGGTTGTTTTGGTTTGTGAACATACTAGCAAACCGTATGGGTAATCGTCACCTTCTCTGTGTCAAATATCTACCGCCACTGTACATCCGATTCCCGGTATATTGTGTCAACTTGTAAAATAGTGACAGATATAGAATGTTAACTTGACGATGCGATTCCACTTGTTAGCACCAATACTACTTACACTGACAGTGTATATAGAGTGGCCCTGACATAAATCAAGCCACTGTATTAAAACCTCAGTCAACGTTTTAAACTGCATAAGTAGAAAAATTTGTGTTTTAGCAGATTATCGATAATGGTATAAAGTTTTGGCCCATAATAGGTTATCGCTAGTGTACTGTCGTCAGAACGATAAGTAGTAAATATTAGTACACAACCACAATGCGTATGTTAGGTGTTAAAAGCTAGTTAACGAGTACAAGTGTTAAATTGATTTGTCACATTTTCTAGTGTATTAGGGCAGCACAAAATAGTGACAAAATCCGGTCCATAAGGCAATATTCACATAAATATACCAAAATTGTGGACATGGGCTAGTACTTGGACATAATAAATTAATTATTATGAGCATGTACTGTAATAGCTATGCACATTGATGATACCTCATTTTCCCAAGGCACTCAGAGTCTATTACATGATAGATGACAGTTTTGTTGCCGATGTGTTATCGCCATTGGTATCAAATATCCATCATAGCATTGATGTCCTACAATTAAGGATGGAACATATAGCATATATGTGTGTTCCATTAATAAAATCTCAAATATTAAGTGATCAATAGTGTTATTGAATTGGTTTAAAGTATGTATGGCTGGTAAATACATAAAGTGCTAAGGTTTAGTCCCAGTGAAACTAATAAGATAAATAGTAGTTTACACGATATAGGAACACTGGTAGTTTCCTATATAAAACCTTCTTTTGAGTTAGACATTTTATGTGTTGTTAATTAAGATTGATTACCATATACATACATAAGGGAATATATAATTAATTAACATAACAACATATTGATATATCTTAAAACGATATATGATGGAACAAACTTATGGTGTGTCATTGCCAATGGACTATTTATCACTCAAAAGATACAATCTTATAGTTACATTGCATTGATCATCGTATCAGGACAAAAAATAATAACTACTTTACAGAAAAACCCAGTAATTATTTGCTTCATTCATGCCATTAGGCATGACAGTATTAAGTTTGAAAATTCAATAAGTCTCCATTTGGAGTAGGATTTTTTCACAATTTTCTCCTCTGATACCTGACTTGATTTTTTCTAGGCCCCAACATTTGAAAGAAGTTGGTTTACCTGCACTGGTAATTTGTTTGCCCTTATCAAGAATTTTTTGAGCATTATGTATGTTACTTAGGTGTTCGGTCACTCTTGTATCCAATTTGCGGGTGGTCATGCCTACATAGAGGCTGTTACAAGAACAGATAGACAGTATAATACATCTGACAGTTAATGTGGGTTTTAATTTTCCAAGTTTTATTAAATCTGTCTGTTATCATTGCTTGTTTGACCATATTTTGGCATAATTTGTAGTGTCCACAGGGGATAGAGCCTTCGTAAATAGGAGCTTTGTTTGCATTCCTATTGAAATGGCTTGAAGTCAGATTATCAGTAAGGTTTCTTGCTCTTCAGAATGTAAAAAGATGGTTTATCTGGTAACAGTTTCTGAAGTTTCTCATCACTTTTCAAAACATGCCAGTAAATGTTAACTATAGACGTTAGTTTATCGCTTTGGCAGTTAAAAGTGGAGATAAACCTCAAGGTCTCTGATACTTTTTGCTCTTGTGGTTTAAGAAGATCACACCTATCTTTATATAGGGCTTTTTGATAAGCTCTGGCCAGGAGTTTCTTAGAGTAGCCACGTTTAAGGAGTCTGTCCCTTAAATCTTTTGGAGCTTTTTTGAAATAATCCTGGGTTGTACAGTTCCTTCTAATCCTAAAGTATTCCCCATAAGGAAGACCCTTAATAGTAGAGGGATGGTGATGACTTAGCATGTAATATATTGTTTGTAGTTGTTCCTTACGGATGGTTAGGTCTAGGAATTCTACTTTTTCTGTACTGGTGTTATATGTAAAAAATAGCCCAAATGGATTGATATTTAGTATATTGAAAAAATCCTCTAGTATCTCTATTGGTCCCTCCCATACAAATAAGATATCATACCTCCCATACAAATAAGATATCATAAATAAGGTACCTAGACCAGTGGGAGACTAATTGGATTTTCAAACTTAATACTGTCATGCCTAATGGCATGAATGAAGCAAATAATTACTGGGTTTTTCTGTAAAGTAGTTATTATTTTTTGTCCTGATACAATGATCAATGCAATGTAACTATAAGATTGTATCTTTTGAGTGATAAATAGTCCATTGGCAATAAAACACCAAAAGTTTGTTCCATCATGTATCTTTTTTAAGATATATCAATATGTTGTTATGTTAAGGAATGATATATTCCCTTATGTATGTATATGGTAATCAATCTTAATTAACAACACATAAAATGTCTAACTCAAAAGAAGGTTTTATATAGGAAACTACCAGTGTTCCAATATCGTGTAAACTACTATTAATCTTATTAGTTTCACTGAGACTAAACCTTAGCACTGTATGTATTTACCAGCCATACATACTTTAAACCAATTCAATAACACTATTGATTTCTTAATATTTGAGACTTTATTTATGGAACACACATATGCTATGATGGATATTTTATACCAATGGCGATAACACATCGGCAACAAAACTGTCATCTATCATGTAATAGACTCTGAGTGCCTTGGGAAAATGAGGTATCATCGATGTGCACAGCTATTTCAGTACATGCTCGTAATAATTAATTTATTATGTCCAAGTACTAGCCCATGTGCTTAATTTTGGTATACTTATGTGAATATTGCCTTATGGACTGGATTTTGTCACTATTTTGTGCTGCCCTAATACACTAGAAAATGTGACAAACCAATTTAATACTAGTACTCGTTAACTAGCTTTTATCACCTAACATACGCATTGTGGTTGTGTACTACTATCTACTAATTATCGTTCTGACGACAGTACACTAGCAATAACCTATTATGGGCCAAAACTTTATACCATTATCGATAATCTGCTAAAACACAAATTTTTCTACTTATGCAGTTTAAAACGTTGACTGAGGTTTTAGTACAGTGGCTTGATTTATGTCAGGGCCACTCTATATATTGACCGATGTTCAGTAAGCACTGTCAGTGTAAGTAGTATTGGTGCTAACAAGTGGAATCGCATCGTCAAGTTACCATTCTATATCTGTCACTATTTTACAAGTGGATACAATATACCAGGAATCGGATGTACAGTGGCGGTAGATATTTGACACAGAGAAGGTGACGATTACCCATACGGTTTGCTAGTATGTACACAAACCAAAACAACCACCCCCCGCAATTGACGTAATGGGCTAACAACCTATCAGTACATCACTGACATACACTCCCATATTACATGCAAATTACGATGATTCGCCTGACGGGGGGCTTTGTTTGGAACAGGCAGTTTTAATTGGTCTGTCACTTGATACCTTAAGTGTATTTAATTGGGTGGCACCAGGGCTTCGGTTTGCTAAACTTTTCACATTGACAAAGGCCGTTTAGACGGCCGAAACGCATTTGTGGCTATTGTCCATAAATGTGCACTTTTATTGTTATTCTTATCACCCCTGTCACCTGATGCCGACTGCTGCAGATATCGGCCAGGAAACAGGTGGGTGAAAGAACATATTAGTCTTTAGTTGAAATCGGCTTTAATTGGTACGATATGAAGAGTTTCTTAATTTCTTTATCTTTATTTTAAGATTTATTCAATAAAGCATTGTAGTTTTTATCTACTAATACATTTACACATAATATAGAAAAGAGTGCTTATATACTAAACCCCCACTTTGGTTCTTTCCCAGTCTTTTATCTTTATGCTATTATTGGGGGGTAGCACTGGAGTTAGTTCTTTGATCACTCCATTATTTCCTATGCAACACTTTAAACTAGTGCCAGTAATTCAATATATATATTTTTTTGCAGTAGTATTAAGCTTTGAGGAGCATTGCAGCTTCTCTGTTTTCCTCATTACTAGAGCACAGTTTTCTATCTCCATGGCGACCTTTGATTTAGGTGCAGAAATGCAAAAGTGGTCAGGTAACATTAAAAATGTTACTTCTGATTTAAGAACTAAAAATACCACAGAACCGACAGTATAGGGGATTGGTTAAAACCATTAAAATACTTAAAGAAAATCAGGAAAAAACAAATAAAGGGGCAATGGAACATAGGCATGTATGACTTCTATCACAAAAACTATGTAATACCTAGAGGCCTATGACTGAAAATGTTCCCTACATTTTGTGACCTTAAACCTGAACATAAGTCTAAATGGGAGAAAGCACTTATTGAATGCTCCCTCAAGTTGATTGGATATTTAGTAGAACACAAGACTGATAAATTAAAAGAAGTGACTGAAGAAATTACCAAAATTAGTGAGAAACTAAAACAGTTTGAGTCTAGGGATGACTTTAAAAAATCATAGTTTAAAATCAATATACTCAATATCAATCCATTTGGGCTGTTTTTGACATATA
This sequence comes from Bombina bombina, assembly GCF_027579735.1. Taxonomy (NCBI): domain Eukaryota; kingdom Metazoa; phylum Chordata; class Amphibia; order Anura; family Bombinatoridae; genus Bombina; species Bombina bombina. Next base: position 1,012,285,607 of record NC_069500.1, read on the forward strand.
ACACCAGTACAGAAAAAGTAGAATTCCTAGACCTAACCATCCGTAAGGAAGATGACTGTTTAAAGACTGAGGCATATAGGAAACAAACAGCTACGAACAATATATTACATGACACAAGTCATCACCATCCCTCTACTATTAAGGGTCTTCCTTATTGGGAATACCTTAGGATTAAAAGGAACTGTACAACCTAGGATTCTTTCAAAAAAGCTGCAAAACATTTAAGGGACAGACTCCTTAAGCGTGGCTACTCTAAGAAACTCCTGGCCAGAGCTTATCAAAAAGCCCTATATAAAGATAGGTGTGATCTTCTTTAACCAAAAGAGCAAAACGTATCAGAGACCTTGAGGTTTATCTCCCCTTTTAACTGCCAAAGCAATAAACTAACTTCTATAGTTAACAATCACTGGCATGTTTTAAAAAGTGATGAGAAACTTCAGAAACTGTTACCAGATAAACCATCTTTTTACATTCAGAAGAGAAAGAAACCTTACTGATAATCTGACTTCAAGCCATTTCAATAAGAATGCGAATAAAGCTCCTATTTACGAAGGCTCTATCCCGTGTGGACACTGCAAATTATGTCAATATATGGTCAAAGAAGCAATGATAACAGACAGATTTAATAAAACTTGGAAAATTAAAACTCAAATTAACTGTCAGAGTACAGATGTAATATACTGTCTATCCTGTTCTTGTAACAGCCTCTATGTAGGCATGACCAACCGCAAATTGGGTACAAGAGTGACGGAACACCTAAGCAACATGCGTAATGCTCAAAAAGATCTTGATAAGGGCAAACAAATGACCAGTGTTGCTAGGCATTTCCTCAAACATCATGCAGGTAAACCAACTTCTTTCAAATGTTGGGGCCTAGAAAAAATCAAGTCAGGTATCAGAGGAGGGAATTGTGAAAACTCCTACTCCAAAAGGAGACTTATTGGATTTTCAAACTTAATACTGTCATGCCTAATGGCATGAATGAAGCAAATAATTACTGGGTTTTTCTGTAAAGTAGTTATTATTTTTTGTCCTGATATGATGATTAATGCATTTTAACTATAAGATTGTATCTTTTGAGTGATAAATAGTCCATTGGCAATGACACACCATAAGTTTGTTCCATCATATATCATTTTAAGATATATCAATATGTTGTTATGTTAAGGAATTATATATTCCCTTATGTATGTATATGGTAATCAATCTTCATTAACAACACATAAAATGTCTAACTCAAAAGAAGGTTTTATATAGGAAACTACCAGTGTTCCTATATCGTATAAACTACTATTTATCTTATTAGTTTCACTGGGACTAAACCTCAGCACTTTATGTATTTACCTGCCATACATACTTTAAACCAATTCAATAACACTATTGATTTCTTAATATTTGAGATTTTATTTATGGGACACTCATATATGCTATATGTTCCATCCTTAATTGTAGGACATCAGTGCTATGATGGATATTTTATACCAATGACGACAACACATCGGCAACAAAACTGTCATCTATCATGTAATAGACTCTGAGTGCCTTGGGAAAATGAGGTATCATTGATGTGCATAGCTACTACATTACATGCTCATAATAATTAATTTATTATGTCCAAGTACTAGCCCATGTCCACAATTTTGGTATACTTATGTGAATATTGCCTTATGGACCGAATTTTGTCACTATTTTGCGCTGCCCCAAAACACTAGAAAATGTGACAAACCAATTAAACACTAGTACTCGTTAACTAGCTTTTATCACTTAACATATGCATTGTAGTTGTGCACTAATATCTACTACTTATTGTTCTGACGACAGAACACTAGCGATAACCTATTATGGGTCAAAACTTTATACCATTATCGATAATCTGCTTAGACACTCATAATATAGGAAAGAGTGCTTATATACTAAACCCCCACTTTGGTTCCAACATCACCGCCACCACAATCACCGCAGCAACCAGGTTGAAGATAGAAGATGAACCGTAGCCGGGATGGAGATGGAAGAAGATGGACCCGCGATGGATGAAGCTGAGCGCCGCCATGATAAAGATGGAGCACCGCCCATCATCACCGGTGAGTACCAACTTTTGGCTTAGAGTTATGATGGATATTTTATACCAATGACGATAACACATCAGCAACAAAACTGTCATCTATCATGTAATAGACTCTGAGTGCCTTGGGAAAATGAGGTATCATTGATGTGCATAGCTACTACATTACATGCTCATAATAATTAATTTATTATGTCCAAGTACTAGCCCATGTCCACAATTTTGGTATACTTATGTGAATATTGCCTTATGGACCGAATTTTGTCACTATTTTGCGCTGCCCCAATACACTAGAAAATGTGACAAACCAATTAAACACTAGTACTCGTTAACTAGCTTTTATCACTTAACATATGCATTGTAGTTGTGCACTAATATCTACTACTTATTGTTCTGACGACAGAACACTAGCGATAACCTATTATGGGTTAAAACTTTATACCATTATCGATAATCTGCTTAGACACTCATAATATAGGAAAGAGTGCTTATATACTAAACCCCCACTTTGGTTCCAACATCACCGCCACCACAATCACCGCAGCAACCAGGTTGAAGATAGAAGATGAACCGTAGCCGGGATGGAGATGGAAGAAGATGGACCCGCGATGGATGAAGCTGAGCGCCGCCATGATAAAGATGGAGCACCGCCCATCATCACCGGTGAGTACCAACTTTTGGCTTAGAGTTATTTTTGTTGTATATCTGGGGTGGGTTTTTTCTTTAGATTAGAGTTTATTTTTTTATTTTTTGGGCTGTAAAAGAGCTTAATGCCCTTTAAAGGGCATTGCCCATCCAAATGTTCTTTACGGGGCAATGGGTAGTTTAGGATTTTTTTAGTTAGGTTTTTTTTATTTTGGGGGAGGGGTTGCAATCTTAGGGGGTTAGTGTTTTTTTTAAACAAAATAGTTAATTGCTTTAGGGCAATGCCCTACAAAAGGCCCTTTTAAGGGCTATTGGTAGTTTATTTTTAGAATAGGGTTTTATTTTAGAGTGTTTTTTTAAGGGGTATTAGAATAGGATTATTATTAATTTTTTTTTGGCAATCTTGTTTGTGATTTTTTGTAATAGTAGTTTTTTAATCTTTTTGTAATGGTAGTTTTTTGGGGGGGGGGGTTTTGTAAATGGTTGGATTTTTTATTTTTTGTAATGTAGTTTTTTTCAGTAATGTTAGATTTTTATTTTTTTTAGGTAAGATAAGGTTTTAATTTAACTTTACAGTAAGTTTTAAGTTAGATTTTTTTTATAGTTTATTTATGGGTATTTTAATTTGGGTTAAGATAGGAGTTGTTAGGTTATGAGGTTTAGATGATAGCTCATTACTTTGTGTTGTAGGGGGTTTACGGGTTAATGTTTTAATTAGGTAGTTTGCGTTGTGGGGAGATGGCGGTTTAGGGGTTAATTTTGTATTTAGGTAGTTTACGACGTGGGGGATTGAGGTTTAGGGGTTCATAGATTATTTAGATAGTTTGCGATGTGGGGGGATGGCGGTTTAGGGGTTAATACTTTTAATTAGTGTTTGCGATGTGGGGGGATGGCGGTTATTAGGCTAGGGGCTTATGTAGAGTGTTTTTCACTTTTTTTTTTCATTTTCGCGAGTACGGTGTTGTTGTTTTTTTAAATCTTTTTTCTCCATTAATTTCACATGCACGTGAAAATCCTGCTAGCGATTTTTGCGTTTTTCAGGCTACCACTAGCACAAAATAATGAATTTCTCAACTTGTAATACGAGCGGATCCTGAGAAGCGCAAAAAACATTACACTAGTGATGTTTTCGCTAGCCAAAAATGTAGCTTTACCACAGCACTTGTAATCTAGCCATTGTGCTCAAAAGCATTTTTACAAAACTGCTGCATATAATTAGGTATTCTCTACAACAGAGGATATGAGAAAGAACTAATTTTGACATTAGAATTAAATTAGATTTTTTTTTCTTTTTTTCTTACAAAAGCACCTTTGCAAGCATTCATACATAATAATTTTTGTACGTTTTTTTTTTCTGTCTGCTGACTAGTCATACATTTTGTTAATGCATTGTTATTTTACATTATTATGTGTTATATTTTTCTGAGAATTTTATTGTTGAAACAAAAAAAACAGATTGGTGTATTGTCTGATACTATTACAGCAAATATATTCACAGGGAATATTAAGAGGTCAGAAAGTCAGTGTTACAGGACAGGTGCCTGTCTCATGGTTCAGTAATTTTAATTGATCCATTGATCAAAAATGTATCCTTTAATGTTGGTCATATATTGGATCTGGCTGTTCTCTGAGAGTCCAAGATTTGTCTCTGAGTAGATAATCATCTTAGCTTGCAGTTTTTTCATGATAGGATGAGATTCAGAACACAGACATCCCATCTCTTTCTGTATGCCATCATTTCTCATATCGTGACCTTTAGTATTAACAGAAAAGGTGTACTTCAATAGAATATTGTATATTTTTCGGTTTTAGCTAATTCATTAGCTGCTTCTAAAATAGCAATAATAGCAAAACAGAATATAAAGGGATATAACTGTGCTGAAAGTATAGTATAGCTTGTTGATCCAAGGAGAAATCTCATTACCATTACTGTATGGAGCTTGATGGCCCATGTTTCTGGCGAGCCTTCAAGCTCGCCAGAAACACAAGTTATGAAGCAGCGGTCTAAAGGCCACCGCTACATAACCTGTCCGCCTGCTCTGAGGCGGCAGACAGACATCGCCGGAAATCAACCTGCTAGGGGCCGATTGGCCGTGAATCTGCAGGGGGCGACATTGCACCAGCAGTTCACCAGAACTGCTGGTGCAATGATAAATGCCGAGAGCGTATGCTGTCGGCATTTATCGATGTGCAGCGAACATGATCCGCAATATCGGATCAGGTCCACTTGCATGTTCTTAAATTGGCCCCTTAGAGTCAAGGAGGTTTTTTCCTTTGTTTTTTTTCTTTTGTTTTTTTGCCATCTTTTGGATTAACAGTAGTAACATAAATATTTGAAAGGAATAACTTGATGGACTTGTGTTAGACCCAATTGTCTGCCCACATGTTAAAGGGACAGTATACACTCATTTTCATATAACTGCATGTAATAGACACTACTATAAAGAATAAGATGCACAGATACTGATATAAAAATCCAGTATAAAACTGTTTAAAAACTTACTTAGAAGCTCTCAGTTTAGCTCTGTTGAAAAGGTAGTTGGAAAGCCCACTGCAAGTGGCAAATAAGACACTCCCCCCTCCCCCTTCTTTTGCATATGAAAAGACCCTTTACACAAACAGGAGCAAGCTGGAGAAGGTAGCTGATGGTATTCACATAAAACTTTGGGGCTTGGTTAGGAGTCTAAAAATCATAGCAAAGTTCTTTAAAAATAAGCAAAATTATACATTTAAAAACAAAAAAAAAACTTTATGGGCTATATAAATAGATCATCTACAAAACATTTATGCAAAGACAAAATGAGTGTATAATGGCCCTTTAAATGCTAACATAATTCCTCTAAATTATTAAAGAGATATTACTTTGTTTTTGTATAAAAAATGTGTTACCCCAAATTCCCTAAAGTGGTCAGAAAGCAAATTCTGTAACCAAGGTTTTCTTCAAAATGCTGCAAATTGGAGAAACCAACTACTTTATATGTATACTTTTGGAGAAAACCTAGATACTGAATTTTTGTTTTTTGGCCTCTCTGAGGGAGTGTGGGATAAGCACAATTGTCAAGCAAAAGCAATATGTGTTTAATGTTCCTTTCATGACATATGATGCTGAGAATAAGACACTCTTAACCCCTTTAACCAATTGGACATATATATACGTCATGCAGTACGAAGCTCATTGTACCACATAACATAAACATACAACCGAGCTGCAGGAAGTCCCAGCAGTCTCGGCTGTAAAGTTACAGCCAAGAGCTGGAACTCCAGACATCAGCCTGCATATGAAACCAGAGCTAAAGATATGAAACCAGAGCTAAAGATATGAAACCAGAGCTAAAGATATGAAACCAGAGCTAAAGATATGAAACCTAGCTAAAGATATGAAACCAGAGCTAAAGATATGAAACCAGAGCTAAAGATATGAAACCAGAGCTAAAGATATGAAACCAGAGCTAAAGATATGAAACCTAGCTAAAGATATGAAACCAGAGCTAAAGATATGAAACCAGAGCTAAAGATATGAAACCAGAGCTAAAGATATGAAACCAGAGCTAAAGATATGAAACCTAGCTAAAGATTGCTGGGGGGGGACCACTACACTACAGAAAAAATGAAAAAAATAAAGAAAAATAATATAAATATATACAGGTAGCCCTCAGTTTACGCCGGGGTTAGGTTCCAGAAGTAATGGTTGTAAATCGAAACCGTTGTAAATTGAAACCCAGTTTATAATGTAAGTCAATGGGAAGTGAGGGAGTTAGGTTCCACGCCCCTCTCAAAATTGTCATAAGTAACACCTAATACATTATTTTTAAAGCTTTGAAATTAAGACTTTAAATGCTAAACAGCATTATAAACCTAATAAAATAATCACACAACACAGAATATATAATTAAACTGAGTTAAATTAACAAAAACATTTGCTAAACAGCATTATAAGCCTAATAAAATAATCACACAACACAGAATATATAATTAAACTGAGTTAAATTAACAAAAACATTTGCTAAACAGCATTATAAACTTAATAAAATAATCACACAACACAGAATATATAATTAAACTGAGTTAAATTAACAAAAACATTTGCTAAACAGCATTATAAGCCTAATAAAATAATCACACAACACAGAATATATAATTAAACTGAGTTAAATTAACAAAAACATTTGCTAAACAGCATTATAAACCTAATAAAATAATCACACAACACAGACTTCACTTGCATTTTTATGCAAACAGTTCTTTCTATGCATTCCAGTCTGGACTGATTTATAGTTAAGTACAACTTATGACTTTACTTGCTAAAGGGCCAGTAAGTCATAACAAAAGAGATGCTTATATACACTGATTCAGTCTCATTATAGGTTATTGAATCATGATTACTGTGCCTTGAAAAGCAAAACATGTAGATTATTAAAATTTAACCTTTATTAATATTAGTTAAAAAAGACAGCTTTCTATAGATGATTATGCTGCCCTGAATAATTAAAAACACACTCCCTGTGTTCTGTAAATATTCAGCATGTACTATTAATACAGAGAAATTAAAGCAAATCTATGTACAGCTTGAAGCTATAGATTCCAAGGAAAATCCACTAAAGAGCTAAGATAACTCACAGAGGCCTAAGATTGGGCATGTGAGGCTCTAAATAGTATTTTAAATCGTATATACAAATGTATATTGAAATCTATGTTGAGTTAAACTGTGCTGGAGCTCAAAAATTGCAATGTGACTTCTTAAAGTAGTTGGATATTATCCACATTTATAAGTAATAAGATTATATAGAGCAATTGATCACAAGTAGAAATAAATATAAGATGGTAAATAATCTACTGCTTGTAAAAAATAAATTATACTCTTAGGTATTGTTGGTGGAACACAAAGAGTTATTAATATTTGTAGCAGTGATTATGTACTGTATAGTAGCTAGTTGCTACTTGTAAGGTCATTTGTATTATATTAGGTTGCAAGTGTACTATTTAGAGCCTCACATGCCCAATCTTAGGCCTCTGTGAGTTATCTTAGCTCTTTAGTGGATTTTCCTTGGAATCTATAGCTTCAAGCTGTACATAGATTTGCTTTAATTTCTCTGTATTAATAGTACATGCTGAATATTTACAGAACACAGGGAGTGTGTTTTTAATTATTCAGGGCAGCATAATCATCTATAGAAAGCTGTCTTTTTTAACTAATATTAATAAAGGTTAAATTTTAATAATCTACATTTTTTGCTTTTCAAGGCACAGTAATCATGATTCAATAACCTAAAATGAGACTGAATCAGTGTATATAAGCATCTCTTTTGTTATGACTTACTGGCCCTTTAGCAAGTAAAGTCATAAGTTGTACTTAATTGTATTTTTTATGCTTACGCACTGCTCCTTAAGTGTTTACAAATGAATGTTGACTAATGATATACTCTATCAGACAAAACACCTAAGGAGTAATTCTACAACCCCATTATAATATTAGGTTCCAATCTCTCCTTCTTATCACATATGGACTGATTTATTGACAGGGAAGATCTTGTTTCTTTTTTCAGCTTGCTTGGCTTTGCTGCAACACAAGCGGACATCTCCACCTACTGGCTATTTTAATAAATGCACTACTTCTCAATGCTTTTCAATAGCAGTCACATGACTGGGAAAAAGGTTGTTATTCTTAAATGGTGTAAATTGAACCGTTGTAAACCAAGGGCCACCTGTATATATATATATATATATATATATATATATATATATATATATATATATATATATATATATATATATATATATATATATATATATATATATTATATTATATATACAGGGAGTGCAGAATTATTAGGCAAATGAGTATTTTGACCACATCATCCTCTTTATGCATGTTCGAAAGCCTACTACCAATTAAGCATATTAGGTGATGTGCATCTCTGTAATGAGAAGGGGTGTGGTCTAATGACATCAACACCCTATATCAGGTGTGCATAATTATTAGGCAACTTCCTTTCCTTTGGCAAAATGGGTCAAAAGAAGGACTTGACAGGCTCAGAAAAGTCAAAAATAGTGAGATATCTTGCAGAGGGATGCAGCACTCTTAAAATTGCAAAGCTTCTGAAGCGTGATCAATGAACAATCAAGCGTTTCATTCAAAATAGTCAACAGGGTCGCAAGAAGCGTGTGGAAAAACCAAGACGCAAAATAACTGCCCATGAACTGAGAAAAGTCAAGCGTGCAGCTGCCAAGATGCCACTTGCCACCAGTTTGGCCATATTTCAGAGCTGCAACATCACTGGAGTGCCCAAAAGCACAAGGTGTGCAATACTCAGAGACATGGCCAAGGTAAGAAAGGCTGAAAGACGACCACCACTGAACAAGACACACAAGCTGAAACGTCAAGACTGGGCCAAGAAATATCTCAAGACTGATTTTTCTAAGGTTTTATGGACTGATGAAATGAGAGTGAGTCTTGATGGGCCAGATGGATGGGCCCGTGGCTGGATTGGTAAGGGCAGAGAGCTCCAGTCCGACTCAGACGCCAGCAAGGTGGAGGTGGAGTACTGGTTTGGGCTGGTATCATCAAAGATGAGCTTGTGGGGCCTTTTCGGGTTGAGGATGGAGTCAAGCTCAACTCCCAGTCCTACTGCCAGTTTCTGAAAGACACCTTCTTCAAGCAGTGGTACAGGAAGAAGTCTGCATCCTTCAAGAAAAACATGATTTTCATGCAGGACAATGCTCCATCACACGCGTCCAAGTACTCCACAGCGTGGCTGGCAAGAAAGGGTAAAAAAGAAGAAAATCTAATGACATGGCCTCCTTGTTCACCTGATCTGAACCACATTGAGAACCTGTGGTCCATCATCAAATGTGAGATTTACAAGGAGGGAAAACAGTACACCTCTCTGAACAGTGTCTGGGAGGCTGTGGTTGCTGCTGCACGCAATGTTGATGGTGAACAGATCAAAACACTGACAGAATCCATGGATGGCAGGCTTTTGAGTGTCCTTGCAAAGAAAGGTGGCTATATTGGTCACTGATTTGTTTTTGTTTTGTTTTTGAATGTCAGAAATGTATATTTGTCACTGATTTGTTTTTGTTTTGTTTTTGAATGTCAGAAATGTATATTTGTGAATGTTGAGATGTTATATTGGTTTCATTGGTAAAAATAAATAATTGAAATGGGTATATATTTGTTTTTTGTTAAGTTGCCTAATAATTATGCACAGTAATAGTCACCTGCACACACAGATATCCCCCTAAAATAGCTATAACTAAAAACAAACTAAAAACTACTTCCAAAACTATTCAGCTTTGATATTGAGTTTTTTTGGGTTCATTGAGAACATCGTTGTTGTTCAATAATAAAATTAATCCTCAAAAATACAACTTGCCTAATAATTCTGCACTCCCTGTATGTATATATATGATGGCCACCATTAGTTGGAGGGGTGGGTTAGAGAGCTATTTTGGTGGATCAGGGAGGTGGAGGGTTGAGGAGGATCAATACACTGCAGAAAACATATGTATGTATATTAAATAGTAATAATAATAATAATTAAAAAAAACAGCTAAACTGCACACTGGCAGACTGTCTGCCAGTACCTAAGATGGTGGTGACCAGTGGGTAGTGAGGGAAAAAAGAGAGCTGTTTGGGAGGGATCAGGTAGGGATTGTGGGGTGGGAGTTGTGAGGTGGAAGGGTAGTCTCTACACGATGGCTAAAGTTAACCTTACAAGCTACCTGATTAACCCCTTCACTGCTTGGAATAATAGAAGTGTGTTTCCCAGCTGCAATTAGCAACATTTTAATTACCAAAAACCAATGGCAAAGCCATGCATGTCTGCTATTTCTGAACAAAAGAGAGAAGCTTTTACAAACATTTGTGTCATGATTGTACAAGCAGTATGTAAATAATTTCAGTGAGAAACCCAAAGTTTGTGAAAAACGTAATGAGTTTTTATATGATCGCATTTGGTGGTAAAATGGTGGCATGAAATATACCAAAATGGGCCTAGATCAATACCATGAGTTGTTTACGTAAAATAAAATAAAAGACAAATAAAAAAAATAAAAAAAAGCTCTATTTCTATTTAACCCCTTAATGACCAGCGTTGTACCCTGTATGACACTGGTCATTATGCCCTTAAGGACCAACGACGTACCCTGTACGTCACTGCAGTCCTGGGCTTCTCTCTGTCACGATCTTGATTAAATTGCGAGATTGCGCTATTTCTGCATGCCCCACAAGCAGAGTTACTGATGCAGAGAGGGTCCGATCATTGGTGGGTGGGAGCAATAGCAGGGAGGTGGGTGGGCGGCCCATCACCGGTGCTTGTTCCGGATCATGTCCCTGAGCGTGCACGGAAGCGGTGGGCGGGGCTCGGGAGCATGTGTGCGTGTGCGCATGTGTGCGTGCGCGTGCATGGTAATCAAATACTGCAGCCAAATGAGGGAAAGAGGGAGAGGGAGGGGGAAAACATTTTTGAATAGGAAACCGGGAGGGGGAGGGTATTGAGGGGGGGAAGCTACACTACAGAAAATAAGGGATTAAATTTTTTTACAAAAAAAGGGCAAATTTGTAAGCAAACTGGGTACTGGCAGACAACTTCCAGTACCTAAGATGGTGGCCAATTGGTCAAGAGGGGAGGCTTAGAGAGCTGTTTGGGGGGATCAGGGAGGTTGGGGGTAATGGGGGATCCTACACTTCATAAAAAATATATATAAAACATTTTTTTTTAAAAAAACGTTATTTTTATACTTGCAGACTTTCTGCCAGTACTTAAGATGGCGGTGACAATTGTGAGGTGGGGGAGGGAAGAGAGCTGTTTGAGAGGGGTCAGGGAGGGATCAGGGGATGGGATGTGTCAGGTTGGAGGCTGATCTCTACACTAAAGCTCAAATTAACCCTACAAGCTACCTAATTAACCCCTTCACTGCTGGGCATAATACAAGTGTGGTGCGCAGCTGCAATTAGTGGCCTTCTAATTACCAAAAATCAATGCCAAAGCCATATATGTCTGCTGATCAGAGAGAAGCATTTACAACCATTTGTGCCATACTTGCACAAGCTGTTTGTAAATAATTTTAGCGAGAAACCTAAAGTTTGTGAAAAAGTTAAAGATTTTTTTTATTTGATCGCATTTGGCGGTAATATAGTGGCATGAAATATATCAAAATGGGCCTAGATCAATACTTTGAGTTGTCTACTACACTACACTAAAGCTAAAATTAACCCTACAATCTCACTGCAAGCTACCTAATTAACCCCTTCACTGCTGGGCATAATACAAGTGTGGTGTGCTGCAGCAATTAGGGGCCTTCTAATTACCAAAAAGTAATGCCAAAACCATAAATGTCTGCTATTTCTGAACAAAGAGGATCACAGAGAAGCATTTACAACCAGTTTTGCCATAATAGCACAAGCTGTTTGTAAATAATTTTAGTGAGAAACAAAAGTTTGTGAAAAAGTTAACGATTTTATTTATTTCATCTCATTTGGCGGTAAAATGGTGGCATGAAATATACCAAAGCGGGCCTAGATCAATACTTTGGGTTGTCTACTAAAAAAAACATATACATGTGAAGGGATATTCAGGGATTCCTGACAGATAACAGTGTTACAATGTAACTATTGTTTATTTTGAAAAAAAAAGATTTAGAAATAGCAACGTGCTACTTGTCCTTATTGCCCTATAACTTGCAAAAAAAGCAAAGAACATGTAAACATTGGGTATTTCTAAACTCAGGACAAAATTTAGAAACTATTTACATGGGTGTGGGTTTTTTTGTTTGTTTTTTTTTTGTTTTTTTTTAGATTTCAAAGAGTTTATTAAATATTCATAGAAGGCATTACAGCTTATATGGGGACAACAAATACCCCATCTTCGTATGATATTACAAAACTATGGAAACATTACAACGATGGGGAAGTCTATGCCTCCCCTAGAAAGCAGACCACTTAAACACAAGTCCTTCATTTGCTTTTTAAAATTATTACCTGTGTACAAATTGTAGTAAATAAAACTAGAACTTTAAAAAAAAAAAAAAAATTAACTAAAATCTAACAAACTCAAAATAAATAGAATTTATTGCTGGTCTAATCAGTTGCCTGCATGGTTATCACTGCGGGATAACTAGGGTTTTTCCTAATAAGGAAGGGCTATGGGGATCTTCTTTTATCAATGTTTCTAAGGGTCTAAGTAAGAATATGTTTTACCTCCAGAGTGAAGTTGCCCCAGCCACCAGGTCATCAGGTACTGTCTTGTCTCTTGGGCGATCAGGGTCTCTAGAGAGTGAGTGTTGGGATTCTTCCCATATGTACCTCATGTCGTGGGCCAAGGAGAGTTTATGCCATGCTCTTCCATCATCAATGCTCTTAACCTTGCTCTTCCATCATCAAGGGTTCAGTAACTTTTTCCGTCCCTGTGTGACTCATCAGGGGAATCTGTGTTTTCCAATGTAATGTTATTAGGTATTTAGCTCCATTTAGGCCTATTTGTAATAATTGCCTCAGGAGTCTGCAGGGAATGTCAGGCAGTTTGTTCAGCAATGCTATACTTGGTGTCAATGTAAAGTCAGTGGTCAGAATTTTGCTAAAGTGGGTCTCAACATATTTCCAGAGCTGTTTCAATTTTATACAGTCCCACCACATGTGTTTAAAGCTACCTCTGGACTCACATCCTTTCCAACACAGATTGCTAGCTGATGTATATATGGAGTGTATACGTGTAGGGGTGAGATACCACCGCGTTAGTACCTTAAAGTTTAATTCAAGCATTTTGGGAGAGATTGATGATTTTTGGGTATTGCGAAATATGGATTCCCACTCTTTAGCTGTGTAGGTTACATCCAACTCCTCGTGCCATTTAGTTGTATAAATTGGGAGGTGGATATTTTGTGGTATTTGCATCAGCGAGTGCATTTTTGAGAGTGAGTGTGCAAGAGATGTACCCGCCAAGCAAAGTTTTTCGAAGGGAGTAAGAGGCCGAAGGAAATCTGATCTATATGGTAAAGTATGGATTAAATATGAGAGCTGCATATGTTTTAACCAAGAGGTATATGTACCGCTTGCTATCTCTGAGAGTTGGTCTCTGTTCAACAGTTTACCATCCCTGACAAACCTAGCTAATGGAGTAGTGTATGTCCATTCCGCTACTCTGCGAAAGTTATCATCTAGACCACCTGTAAGTTCAGCGGTATTTGGAATAAGGAATAGTGGGGATCTAGGACCTGTGATATGCCTGTTGTGTGAAATCAATTTGTCCCATGACTCGAAGAAGTGACTGTGTACCTGCAGAGTTGTGTATTGTGGGAGTAGTAGAGTTTTTGGAACCCAGCATAGCGCTCCCACTGAGGGGATTTTCAATATATGGGAGTCTATGGCAATCCAAGCCTTGTGTTCTCCTGAGCCATGCCAATCTAATATTCTCTGGAGAACCATTGCATTTAAATATGTAGAAATACAGGGAAGCCCCAGTCCGCCTAACGCGCTGAGCCTATACATTATGTGTCTGTTGATTCTTGGCCTGCTCTTCCCCAAATGAATGCATTGATATGTTTTTGCAACTGGCTGGGGAACCACTTTGGTAGGGGTACAGGGAGGGCCTGTAAAATGTACAAAATTCTAGGTAATGTTGTCATTTTTATGCATTGTATGCATCCCCACCAAGAGAGGGGCTTATTCGTCCAAGAATTAAGATCCCGTTGGACTGAGTGCAATAGTGTAGTAAAGTTTGCTTGGAATAAATCACGAGGGCTCAAGGATAAATTTATTCCCAGATACTTTATATGTTTGTGCTGGAGCCATAAAGGAAAAATCAATTATAACGAATCAAATCCCTCAGGGGGCATAGATATATTTAGAATTTCTGATTTAGTCAGATGCACTAAAAAGTTAGAGTATTTTCCGAACCTTTCTAGTTCTACCATGAGCTCCTTAAACGATTGGTGGGGGTCCCTAACCGTAAAGAGCACATCATCCGCATATAATGCAACCTTTAAGTTATTGTTACCCAATTCAATTCCCTTAATCATTTGGTTTTTCCTGATGTGCGCCGCTAGTACTTCCATTGTAATAACAAACAGCAGCAGAGACAGAGGACACCCCTGTCTTGTGCCATTGCTAATTTTAAATGGGCAGGAGAGAAGGCCATTGACTTTTGCTTGTGCTGTGGGGTTTGTGTAAAGACTGAATATTCTATGCAGCATATGTGGGCCTAGACCGATCATTGTTAGTGTTTCCCGCAGAAATTGCCAATTGATGCGATCAAAGGCTTTTTCAACGTCCGTTGCCACAAAGACCACTGGGATTTTAAAATGTGTCACGTATGTCATTAAGGTCAGGGCCCTGATGGTATTGTCCCTAGCTTCTCTATGGGGGGTGAACCCAACTTGATCAACGTGTATTATATCGGGAAGAATTTTATTCAACCTTTTTGCCAGTATTTTACCGAATATTTTCAAATCTGTATTAGGGGTCTATAACTTTTAGGGTCTGTGGGTGTTTTATCAGGTTATAATATGACCGAAACATGTGCCAATTGCATATCAGGGAGAAATTCCTGACCCTCATCTAGAGTGTTAAATAACTTCCATAGGTAGGGTGCCAGGAGGAGTTTATACTTTTTGTAGTATGAGTTAGTTAGGCCATCTGGCCCTGGGCTCTTTCCAGAAGGCAGGGATGATATGGCAAGCAGGACCTCTTGCAAAGTGATAGGGGCCTCTAGGTCCTCTCTTGGTGAGGGTGAGACTGCTGGCAGATTGGCCTCTCTGATGTAAATAAGCATATCTATTTGCGTATATTGTTGGTGCTGTGACAAGAGATTGTAGAGCTCTCCGTAGTAGGAGCTGAAGTGGTTTGCTATTTCTTTTCAGAATTCGGCCTTCCGGAGTGATTAGTTTACCTATCTGGGATCTAGCGGAGCAGGATTTCAGCGCTCTAGCTAAGCGTGGACCTATTCTGTTACCCTCATTAAAGAAGGTCTTTTTAAGATGGTTGTAGATGTGTAACAGATTTTGGGGGTCAAAGTTAGAAAAAGTGTGTGTTTTTTCAATTTTTTCATCATATTTTATATTTTTTAATAGTAAATTATATGATATGATGAAAATAATGCTATCTTTAGAAAGTCCATTTAATGGCAAGAAAAACAGTATATAATATGTGTAGGTACAGTAAATGAGTAAGAGGAAAGCTACAGCTAAACACAAACACAGCAGAAATGTAAAAATAGCCCTGGTCCTTAAGGGTAAGAATTGGAAAAATGGTCTGGTCCTTAAGGGGTTAAATGAAGTGAAAGCAAAATGCTAAAAAAGTCTCTGGTATTTTGGGAAAGTTCTTCTCAGAAATTCCCAGTAGCCAAGGGGTTAAAGCCACATATTTGATAAGCAAACTGTTATCTGTTATACAAAGCTTCAGGTGTACAGCTATACTCACCATAGCATTTAGTCAACTATTAAATTAGATTAAAATGACTGGAGCTCCATGAAAAATATATAGTATATTGCACAGTTTCCAATTCATAATTAACCCCTTAAATGACACATGGTCATCTTTTGTACAATCTATGTAGCATGGACGACGACCATGTGTCATCATCCAGGGGAGGGTTTCTGTGCTCATCATGTCCCCCCCCTTTGCGATAACCCTCTATCCCGTGTGGTCTACTGCTATGGCATAAACTAGGGAAACCAACAAGCCCCAAAAACACTTGGACCACAGGGCTTAAGGAAGATGGATGGGGGGGGGGGGGTAATAGAGACTACTAAGACCCATCATTTGCAAGCTAATTGCTTGCTCTTTCATATGTGTGTGTCTTTAGTTTAAAAGTTTAAGCACCATGTTTTCAAAAAATAAATAAAAAAAATAGTTTTAATTCACTTTGCCTTATTACAGGCTATCAAAAAGGTCTAGACTACCCTAGTGCCTCTTGTTTTAAAGCCCAGAAAAGCCTCTTTAAAATAAAGCCCCATATATATTTATTTGGCAGGTATTACTGTCACTTGAATACATGTCCATTTATTAGCATAGAGGCTTATGGGAGCCCCTATGTGCAGATCAAAGTTTCATAACTTTGCCAAAAGGCCCTTATTTATGTGTGGATAATTCCTTCTTTTTACTATACAGTTTAGGGAAAACACACACACATTTTTGTTTATAACCTTATTTATTAACTTTTAACAACAAAATGCATTTTTTCACATTTTTTTGTTGCAGGTTTCTTGTATGTTATGATATATTCATAAAAGAATAGTGTAGCTTGAATCTCCTGTGTCTTCTGAAAAGAAAATATATCATATGTGTGGGTTTTTCACTTAAAAAACGGCCTATAGCGTCATCTAGAAACTGCAAAACAGCTCAGGGGTTGAAATCTCTCAGCAGCTAAAGAGTTAATTATATTATGGGGAATTATATTTTTAATTAAATCTCTATTTAACCTCTTAACTTCTCTGTGGAAACAGTAGGTTCTATGAATACCTGACAAATAAATCCTGAAGATCCAAAGGTTTCAAAAACACTCTAAAGTGAAGAGGATGATAATTTCATTTGAAAAGCTTTACATTGACAAAGATGAGTCTGTGCTAATAAGCATATTTTCCATATATAGTGTGAATTATATTTTTTCTTGACCTGTACAAAATGTGCTTGTTATCTAAAGGAAACGAATGCCTTGCTCTGGAAGACATACAACAGTTATTTATATATCTAATAAGTACATGACTTGCATTTATTTTCTCTTGCTTGTCATCTTAGTATCTTGGAAAATGAACAGTCAAAGTGGTTAGATTATTTAATCTCCTTTGAAACGTAGTACATTTGGAGAATATGCATTAACCTCAAATTGATGAGTTGGTATTTACAACTGCAAAAGATTGCTGCTTTGATAGCATGATTGAAAAAAGCTAATGAGAATTAAATTGATTTGAAAAAAACAAATCAATTTTCTACATAAATAACAAATTTGTTGAGCTATTAAACCTCAGAAATCAATGTGGTAGACTTTTCATTTTTTTTACCTCAATATCTGTTTTACTTTGCTAAATATTACCAGAGGGAAATATAAATACTACAAGATATCTTATAGCATATTAAAGGGACATTTTTATCTTGCATATGGTGCAGCCATTAAACATCAAATATTTTTACATAGAAAAAAATCTTAAGATAAAGCTGTGTTTGCATTAATATTGAAACTAAGAGGAAATGCAAGTTATGTATAACCTGAGTAATTGGCAGGGTCACAAGATTTTCAAGCTAAACATGTGGGAAACTGGAGTTGGAGACTGTAAAAGTAAAAATAAAATAAAATCTGTGTAAAAATGTAACCACTACACTAAAAAGAAACACACTATCTAATTCTGCTCTATGATAGACTGTTAGTTCTGCCTCTGTTGTGCAGCAAGTATGGCGTTAAAGCTAATCAGTAGAGTTCCACTCTTGTCTTGTAGGGTGAGAATGTGGGGGCGGATGATGTGATATCACAAAATGGTAACAAGCTCCACACTGACAGTAGATAGCAGTGGGCGTTAGGTGGTGGAAAAGTATAGATGCCAATTATTTATGTGCTGCACCACCTTCCACATTAAAACTGGGCCTCGATCCGATATACAGCGTCGCCCGCAGAAACCAGAAATGCCACAATTTGCACGGGTTTGGTATCCTATATACGGCATAACCTAGAAGTTACGCTCGTATATTTCTGCCTTCGCCAATAGTTTTTTTGGGCCCGCGCAGTTTGGTATCCCATATACAGCGTAAGGACTTACGTGGCAAAAATGGAGAAATCTTACACCATTTTCACCTCACCACAAAATGCAGCCGTAGTAAGCCTTACGCTGTCTATTGGAGCCCCGTAACTCCCTAAACTACCTGCCAAATAAAACCTAACACCTAACGCATGCGCAATGTCTATCTACCTGTCAACCGCAATCCCCCGCCGCAATCCCTAATAAAGTATTTAACCCCTAAACCGCCGCTCCCGGACCCCGCCGCCACCTACATTACATACCCCCTAATGTGAGCTCCTTACATCACCTCCATCTACATTACATACCCCCTAATGTGAGCTCCTACCCCGCCGCCAGCTATATTAAAATTATTAACCCCTAATCTAATCCCCCTACCCCGCCGCCAGCTATATTAAATTATTAACCCCTAATCTAATCCCACTACACCGCCGCCAGCTATATTAAAATTATTAACCCCTAATTTAATCCCCCTATATTGCCGCCAGCTATATTAAATACATTAACCCCTAATCTAATCCCCCTAAAATAATCACCTCTATTACCAGAATTTAAAAGGGCCTTTTGCGTGACATTGCCCCAAAGTAACAGCTCTATTGCCAGCCCTTAAAAGGGCTTTTTGCGGGTCATTGTCACAAAGTAATCAGCTCTTTTGCATCTAATCTAAATCCCCCTACACCGCCGCCACCTATAATAAATATATAACCCCTAATCTAATCCCCCTACACCGCCGCCACCTATATTAAATAGATTAACCCCTAATCTAATCCCACTACACCGCCGCCACCTATATTAAATAGATTAACCCCTAATCTAATCCCCCTACACCGCCGCCAGCTATATTAACTATATTAACCCTAATTATATTAGGGTTAATATAGTTAATATCGTTATTATATTTTATATATGTTAACTATATTAACCCTAATTATATTAGGGTTAATGTAGTTAATATCTTTATTATATTATATATATATATTAAGTATAATAACCCTATCTAACTCTAACACCCTAACTAAATTCTTATTAAAATAAATCTTATTAATATTAATATTATTAATTAAAATATTCCTATTTAAATCTAAATACTTACCTATAAAATAAACCCTAAGATAGCTACAATGTAATTAATAATTACATTGTAGCTATTTTAGGGTTTATATTTATTTTACAGGTAACTTGGTATTTATTTTAACTAGGTACAATAGCTATTAAATAGTTAATAACTATTTAATAGCTACCTTGTTAAAATAATTACCAATTTACCTGTAAAATAAATCCTAACCTAAGTTACAAATACACCTACACAATCAATAAATTAAATAAACTACAAATATCTAAAC
Source organism: Bombina bombina (assembly GCF_027579735.1). Taxonomy (NCBI): domain Eukaryota; kingdom Metazoa; phylum Chordata; class Amphibia; order Anura; family Bombinatoridae; genus Bombina; species Bombina bombina. The sequence continues at coordinate 1,012,305,380 of NC_069500.1, forward strand.
TAAAATACCATTAAATAAACTAAACTAAATTACAAAGAATAAAAAAAGATTACAAGAATTTTTAGCTAATTACACCTATTCTAAGCCCCCTAATAAAATAACAAAGCCCCCCAAAATAAAAAAATGTCCCTACTTTAAACTAAATTACAAAAGTTAACAGCTCTATTACCAGCCCTTAAAAGGGCTTTTTGCGGGGCATGCCCCAAAGCTCTTTTGCCTGTCAAAAAAAACACAATAACACCCCCAACATTACAACCCACCACCCACATACTCCTACTCTAAACCCACCCAAACCCCCCTTAAAAAAAACTAACACTAAGCCCCAGAAGATCTCCCTACCTTGAGTCATCTTCACCCAGCCGGGCCAAACTCTTCCTCCAATCCGGGCGATGTCTTCATCCAAGCGGCAAACAAGAAGTCTTCCATCTGGCGATGTCTTCATTCAAGCGGCAAAGAAGAAGTCTTCCCTCCGGCGATGTCTTCATCCAAGCAGCAAAGAAGAGGTCCTCCATCGGGGCAAAGTTTTCTTCCAAGCGGCATCTTCAATCTTCTTTCTTCAGCCCTCCGATGCGGAACATCCAGCTGGCCCAACGACTGAACGACGAATGAAGTTTCCTTTAAATGATGTCATCCAAGATGGCGTCCCTCGAATTCCGATTGGCTGATAGGATTCTATTAGCCAATCGGAATTAAGGTAAGAAAATCTGATTGGTTGATTCAATCAACCAATCAGATTCAAGTTCAATCCGATTGGCTGATCCAATCAGCCAATCAGATTGAGCTTGCATTCTATTGGCTGTTCCGATCAGCCAATAGAATGCAAGCTCAATCTGATTGGCTGATTGGATCAGCCAATCGGATTGAACTTGAATCTGATTGGTTGATTGAATCAGCCAATCAGATTTTCTTACCTTAATTCCAATTGGATGATAGAATCCTATCAGCCAATCGGAATTCAACGGACGCCATCTTGGATTACGTCATTTAAAGGAAACTTCATTCGTCGTTCAATCATCGGGCCAGCTGGATGTTCCGCGTCAGAGGGCTGAAGAAAGAAGATTGAAGATGCCGCTTGGAGGAAAACTTTGCCCCGATGGAGGACCTCTTCTTTGCCGCTTGGATGAAGACATCGCCGGGATGAAAGACTTCTTCTTTGCCGCTTGGATGAAGAGATCGCTGGATGGAAGACTTCTTCTGTGCCGCTTGGATGAAGACAGCGCCCGGATTGGATGAAGAGTTCGGCCTGGCTGGGTGAAGACGACTAAGGTAGGGAGATCTTCTGGGGCTTAGTGTTAGGTTTTTTTAAGGGGGGTTTGGGTGGGTTTAGAGTAGGGGTATGTGGGTGGTGTGTTTTAATGTTGAGGGTGGTATTGTGTGTTTTTTTACAGGCAAAAGTGCTGTTTACTTTGGGGAATGCCCCGCAAAAGGCCCTTTTAAGGGCTGGTAATAGAGCTGTTAACTTTTGTAATTTAGAATAGGGTAGGGACATTTTTTTTATTTTGGGGGGCTTTATTATTTTATTAGGGGGCTTAGAATAGGTGTAATTAGCTTAAAATTCTTGTAATCTTTTTTATTTTTTTGTAATTTAATGTTTGTTTTTTTTGTAATTTAGTTTAATGTATTTAATTGTATTTTAGTTTAGATATTTGTATTTTATTTAATTTATTGATAGTGGTGTATTTAATTTATTGATAGGTGTATTTGTAACTTAGGTTAGGATTTATTTTACAGGTAAATTGGTAATTATTTTAACTAGGTAGCTATTAAATAGTTATTAACTATTTAATAGCTTTTGTACCTAGTTAAAATAAATACCAAGTTACCTGTAAAATAAATATAAACCCTAAAATAGCTACAATGCAATTATTAATTATATTGTAGCTATCTTAGGGTTTATTTTATAGGTAAGTATTTAGATTTAAATAGGAATATTTTAATTAATAATATTAATTAGATTTATTTTAATAAGAATTTAGTTAGGGGTGTTAGAGATAGATAAGGTTGTTATACTTAATATATATATAATATAATAACGATATTAACTATATTAACCCTAATAAAATTAGGGTTAATATAGTTAATATATATAAATAATATAATAATGATATTAACTATATTAACCCTAATATAATTAGGGTTAATTTAGTTAATATATATAATATAATAACTATATTAACTATATTAACCATAATATAATTAGGGTTAATATAGTTAATATAGGTGGCGGCGGTATTGTGGGATTAGATTAGGGGGTAATGTATTTAATATAGGTTGCGGCGGTATAGTGGGATTAGATTAGGGGTTAATAATTTAATATAGGTGGCGGCGGTGTAGGGGGATTAGATTAGGGGGTAATACATTTATTATAGGTGGTGGCGGTGTAGGGGGATTTAGATTAGATGCAAAAGAGCTGATTACTTTGTGACAAAGCCCCGCAAAAAGCCCTTTTAAGGGCTGGTAAAAGAGCTGATTACTTTAGGGCAATGACCCACAAAAAGCCCTTTTAAGGGCTGGCAATAGAGCTGTTTACTTTGGGGTAATGCCACGCAAAAAGCCCTTTTCAGGGCTATTTGTAGGGTTAGACTTAGGTTTAGTGGTAGGGATAGTTTAGTATTTTAGGGGTTAAATAATTTAATATAGGTGGCGGCGGTATAGTGGGATTAGATTAGGGGTTAATAATTTAATATAGGTGGTGGTGGTATAGTGGGATTAGATTAGGGGTTAATATTTTTAATATAGCTGGCGGTGGGATAGGAGCTCACATTAGGGGGTAGTTAATGTAGGTGGCAGTGGTGTAAGGGGCTCACGTTAGGGGGTAAATGTAGATGGCGGCGGTGTAAGGGGTTCACATTAGGGGGTAGGTAATGTAGACTGCGCTGGTTTGGTATACCTGTCTATAGGCGAAAAAACTACGGCCGAAGGCAGAAATATACGAGCGTAACTTCTATGTTACGCCATATATGTGATACCAAACCAGTGCAAAATTTGGCGTCGCCGGCTTTTGCGGGCGACGCTGCATATCGGATCGAAGCCAAGTGTGTGTAAATGGAATAATAAGGACATTTTATTTTATAAAATAATAGTGATAAAATAAATACATTACAAATTTTTTTTTTTTTTAAACCAGGAATATTCCTTATTAATAATTAAGGTTGTCAACCTTATTAACAACCAATGTTTGCCTGTCCCTAGCCATTAAAATGCAGGACTTTCTCAGGAAAACTGGAATTTTTGGTCACCCTTGTCATTGGTTGTTAATTGGCTAAAAGGGAAAACTCTAACAGCTCTAGTTTGGGAAAGGTAATACTTTCCGTAACATGAAGTAGAAAAAACATGATGTAGAAAAAAAAATAAAGTATATTAAAGACAGGAGCAAAAGCAAAAAAGTGGAATTTTACAATATCCTATTTTAGATGTAATAAAGAAAAAAAGATTACTTTACCATCAAATTATGTTACTGCAAATTATACTATAGGTATATTTATAACTTGAGAAGATTGTCTGCGAATTAGCTTCATCAGAATGGAGTATAATGGCATTTTACAATGTTTATTTTTCACACCTCAATTTGCTAAAACAAAAAATAGGAAACTGGAACTGTCAAAATACTTTGCATTCTAAACATAATAGTTTAGTGTATGTGTGGTTATGTTTACTTACTTTTGTTTGTCTATGCTAAGGCTTTAGAACTACAGAAGTGATTTTTACACAGGGAAATCTAGGTTGCAAAAATATCAGAGGCTTTGGTCAATGGGCGTATACAATGACCGTATCCAAATTTTCACCCAAGCTTGAACCTGGCACTTCAGTTAACAAAACTGTATTTGTAGAATTCTCAAAGTGAACCAACCTACAGTAAATGTTAAATGAAATCCCAATACATTCTATTAGTCAAATTTTACCATTATTTCAACACTTTTTTCAATGAAAATTGTTTTTGTGCATACAAAAAACACAATAATACCATTTTAGATGTACTTAAAGGGACAGTGTACAGTAAACTTGGTTTCTTCCTAATGCGTTCCCAATGAAATACTAGCTGCAGAATATAATATGTATATTAATAAGATGTTTTGCTAATTAAAACCACAGGTTAATTGAATGGGCTGATCTTGCAGGGAGAGCAGATAACTTTTCTATAACCTGTACGTCAGTATGGACATTTTCAGCATGAGGGACAATTTCAAAAGTCAACAGCAAGTTAAAGGAGCTATGTCTAATCAATGTAATACACTCCAGCAGGTAAAATGGATCATTAAGAGCTTATTAAACGGGCAGAACGTTTTACAGTACAATATTCCTTTACTGTACTATGATCTAGATTCATATATTTACAAGTTATGAAATTACTGGAATAATTTTTTTTTTCTTTAATAAAAATTACAAATGTATTGTTTAATAGATTGAGCTGGGGCATTATGGGAATACATTTTGTGTGTGTGTGTGTGATGTGTAATTTATATGCATTATACTATAAAATTGTTCATTACACATTTCTTTCATGTAATTGGCAAGAGTCCATGAGCTAGTGACGTATGGGATATACAATCCTACCAGGAGGGGCAACGTTTCCCAAACCTCAAATGCCTATAAATACACCCCTCACCACACCCACAATTCAGTTTTACAAACTTTGCCTCCTATGGAGGGGGTGAAGTAAGTTTGTGCTAAGATTTCTACGTTGATATGCCCTTCTCAGCATTTTGAAGCCCGATTCCTCTCAGAGTACAGCGAATGTCAGAGGGATGTGAAGGGAGTATCACCTATTGAATGCAATGGTCTTCCTAACCGGGGTCTATTTCATAGGTTCTCTGTTATCGGTTGTAGAGATTCATCTCCTACCTCCCTTTTCAGATCGACGATGTACTCTCATATACCTTTACCTCTAGTGATAACTGTTTCAGTACTGGTTTGGCTATCTGCTTTATGTGGATGGGTGTCTTTTTGGTAAGTATGTTTTTTTTATTACTTAAGACACGCCAGCTATGGTTTGGCACTTTATGCATTCATGTAAAGTTCTAAATATATGTATTGTACTTATATTTGCCATGAGTCAGGTTCATGTATTTCCTTGTGCAGACTGTCAGTTTCATATTTGGGGAAATAAACATTTTAAGAAATATTTTTCTTACCTGGGGTTTAGTCTTTTTTTCAAAATTGAATACATTTTTCTTGCAGTTTGCGGGCAGTATTAGGCCTGCGGGTGCGCCAAATGCTAGACTTTATTGCGTCATTCTTGGCGCGAAAATACATTCGTTGGCGTAAGTTAGTCATTTCCGGCGTCGTAGTTGACGCTGAGTCTTTACACATGGTTGCGTCGTAAGTGACGCAAGTGTGTCATTTCCGGATGTTGTTAGCGCCAAAACATTTTCAGTTACGTTGTGCATCATACTTGGCAACAATTTTTTTCATTAATTTAATACCCCATTGCGATTTGCCTTTTGCCTTTTTCTATGTCAGAGGGCTATGCTATTTACATTTTTTCCCCATTCCTGAAACTGTCATATAAGGAAATTGACAAATTTTGCTTTATATGTTGTTTTACATTTTGCAAGATGTCTCAATCTGATCCTGCCTCAGAAGTATCTGTTGGAACTTTGCTGCCTGATGTCGGTTCTACTAAAGCTAAGTGCAATATATTTCTGAATGTCATTTGTATTGGCTATCATGATAAACTTTTACATGCAGATATTGGGGCATATTTATCAAGTTCTGGCGGACCTGATCCGACACTGCGGATCAGGTCCGCCAGACCTCGCTGAATACGGCGAGCAATACGCTCGCCGTATTCAGCATTGCACCAGCAGCTCACAAGAGCTGCTGGTGCAATGCCGCCCCCTGCAGACTCGCGCCAATGGGCCGCCATATGAAATTTAAAGAATTTGTTACTGATTAGACGGCTTTGTCTGCTATTCTGCCTTCTAATTAATATAAAGGTCTTTTAAAACTTCTCATAAGGTTGATGAAATTTCAAATGACCGACAACATAATGAATTATCCTCCTCCGATGAGGATCTATCTGATTTAGAAGATCCTTCCTCAGATATTGACACTAACTAATCTACTTATTTATTTAAAATGAAGTATTTTCGTTCTTTGTTAAAGAAGTGTTAATTATTTTGGATATTGTGGAAACTAGTCCTCTTGATATTAGAACTAGTAAACTATGTTTTTAAACCTCCTGTGGTTACTCCAGAGGATTTTTCCCTGTTCCTGATGCTATTTCTGTTATGATTTCTAAGGAAGGGAATAAGCCGGGTACTTCTTTTAATCCTTCTTCAAGGTTTAAAAATTGTATCCTTTTACCAGCAATTTCTATAGAGTTTTGGGAAAAGGTCCTCAAAGTTGATGGGGCTATTTCTACTCTTGCTGAACGTACCTTTATTCCTATAGAAGATAGTACTTAAGTTCCTTTAGATAGGAAACTTGAATCTTATCTAAGGAAAGCTTATTTATATTCAGGTCTTCTCAGGCCTGCAATTTCTTTGGCTGATGTTGCAGCTGCATCAACATTTTTGTTGGAGAATTAGCGCAAAAAGAATTGGATTCTGATTTATCTAGCATTGTTTGCTTACTGCAACATACTAATCAGTTCTGATGCCATTTTTTGATATCATCAAGTTTGATGTTAGATCTATGTCTTTAGCTATTTTTAGCTAGAGGAGTTTGAGGCTTAAATCTTGGAATGCTGATATGACTTTTTAAGTCTAGATTGCAATCTCTTTCTTTCCAAGGTAATAAGAGACCTTAGGCTAAATATAGAGCTTCTAATCGTTTTCGTTCTTTTTGTCAAATAAGGAACAAAAACCTAATCCTTCCCTATGTAATCTGTTTCCAATTGGAAACCTTCATTAATTGGAATAAATCCAACCCATTTAAGAAACCAAAAGCCAGCCCTTAAGTCCGCATGAAGGTGTGACTCTCATTCCAGCTCAGCTGGTAGGGGGCGGATTAAGGGTTTTTTCAAGGATGTTTGGATAAATTCTGTCCAAAATCAATGGTTTCAGAGTATTGTCTCTCAGGGGTATTGAATAGGATTCTGAGTAAATCCTCCTGTGAGAAGATTTTTTTATCTCACGCATCCCAGTAAATCCAGTTAAAGCTCAGGCTTTCCTGAAGTGTGTTTTTCAGGAACAAGGTCTGGGTTTTATTCAAATCTATTCATTGTCCTAAAGAAGGAAATTTAATTCAGACCAATTCTGGATCTGAAAATTTTGAATCGTTATGTAAGAGTACCAACTTTCAAATGGTGACTTTAAGGACTGTTCTGCCTTTTATTCAGCAAGGACTTTTTAGGTCCACAATGGACTTGCAGAATGTATACCTTCATATTCCGATTCATTCAGATCATTATCAGTTCATGAGATTCTCTTTTCTAGACAAGCATTACCATTTTGTTGCTCTTCCATTTGGACTAGCAACCACTCAAAGAATCTTTTTTAAAGGTTCTAGGTGCCCTGCTTCATGGAAACCAGAGAGCAGGGTATTGCGGTGTTTCCTTATTTGGTTGCTGGTGGCTCCAGCATGGCATCACAGGTTTTGGTATGCGGGTCTTGTTCGGATGTCCAGCTGCCAACCTTGGCCACTTCCGTTAAGGCCGGACCTACTGTCTCAAGGTCCGTTTTTCCATCAGGTTCTCAAATCATTAAATTTGAAGGTATGGAAATTGATTGCTTAGTGCTAAGTCATAGAGGTTTCTCTGACTCAGTGATTAATACTATGTTACAAGCTCGTAAATCTGTCTAGAAAGATTTATTATCGAGTTTGGAAGACTTACATTTCATGGTGTTCTCATAAATTCTCTTGGCATTCTTTTAGAGTTTTATTCACAGAAAGATTGCTAACTTCCTGATATCCACTGTTTTGTAAACGCTTTAGTTCGTATTAAGCCTGTCATTAATCAATCTCTCCTCCTTGGAGTCTTAATTTGGTTTTGAGGGCTTTACAGGCTCCTCCATTTTGAGCCTATGCATTCTTTGGACATTTATCTACTTTCTTGGAAAGTGTTGTTCCTTTTGGCCATCTCTTCTGTTAGAAGAGTTTCTGAGCTATCTGTTCTTTCTTGTGAATCTCCTTTTCTGATTTTTCATCAGGATAAGATAGATTTGCAGACTTCATTTAAATTTTTTCCTAAGGTTGTGAATGCTAACAACATTACTAGAGAAATTGTTGTCCCTTCCTTGAGTCCTAATCATAAGAATTCTTTGGAAAGATCCTTGCATTCTTTGGATGTGGTGAGAGCTTTGAAATATTATATTGAAGCTACTAAGATTTCAGGAAGACTTTTAGTCTATTTGTTATATTTTCTGGTCCTAGGAAAGGTCAGAAGGCTTCTGCTATTTCCTTGGTTTCTTAGTTAAAGCTTTTGATTCTTCAGGCTTATTTAGAGTCAGGTCAGGCCCTGTCTCAGAGAATTACAGCTCATTCTACGAGATCAGTCTCCACTTCGTGGGCTTTTAAGAATGGAGCTTCAGTTGATCAAATTTGCAAAGCGACAACTTGGTCTTCTTTTCATACATTTACTAAATTCTACTGTTTTGATGTATTTGCTTCTTCAGAAGCAGTTTTTGGTAGAAAAGTTCTTCAGGCAGCTGTTTAAGTTTGTTTCTTCTGCTGATGTTTTAAGTTTTTCTTGTCATTTAAAGAATAAACTTATATTTTGGGTTGTGGATTATTTTTTCAGCGGAAAATAGCTGTTGTTTATTTTTATCCATCCCTCTCTAGTGACTCTTGCGTGGAGTTCCACATCTTGGGTATTGATATCCCATACATCACTAGCTCATGGACTCTTGCCAATTACATGAAAGAAAACATCATTTATGTAAGAATTTACCTGATAAATTAATTTCTTTCATATTGGCAAGAGTCCATGAGGCCTACCCTTTTTATGGTGGTTATGATTTTTTTGTATAAAGCACAATTATTTCCAAATTCCTTTGTTGATGCTTTTTACTCCTTTCTTTATCACCCCACTACTTGGCTATTCGTTAAACTGAATTGTGGGTGTGGTGAGCGGTGTATTTATAGGCATTTGAGGTTTGGGAAACTTTGCCCCTCCTGGTAGGATTGTATATCCCATACGTCACAAGCTCATGGACTCTTGCCAATATGAAAGAAATTAATTTATCAGGTAAATTCTTACATAAATAATGTTTTTTCTAACTTCCTTAAAGAGACACTAAACCCATTTTTTTTTGCTCTCTTGTTATCTTTATTTAAAAAGCAGGAATGTGATGCATAGGAGCCGGCCCATTTTTGGTTGAGAACCTGGGTTATGCTTGCTTATTGGTGGGTAAATGTAAAACGTTTTGGTCTAATAATAAGATGAATGGTTTAGGATATTAAAATCTTGCATAAGAAATGATTTTTTTTCATTTAAAGTAGTAGTCTTTTAAACATGTTTTGTAAAAAGATTCTTTTTCTAAAATTGAAAATAATGTGCTGCTCCATTATTATTACTATTATTATTATCAGTTATTTGTAGAGCGCCAACAGATTCCGCAGTGCTATAAACATAGGCAGAGTACAACAAAAGATTTATTGGGATCAAACGGGTAGAGGGCCCTGCCAAGAGTCGCACTGTTGCAGTCAGATTTTAAGAAGGTGATCTACAAACAGCTGGACTTTTAGGCTTACATGCTAAGGGGGTTCAAGGGGATAGCAATGGAGGAGAGGAACTGGTATAAAGAAAGGTTAGTGTAGGTTGTATGCATCCCTGAACAGTAGAGTCTTTAGAGAGCGCTTGAAACTTTCAAAACTAGGGGAGAGTCTTGTGGAACGAGGCAGAGAGTTCCACAAGATGGGAGCCAGTCTGCAGAAGTCCTGTAAACGGGAGTGTGAAGAGGTAAAAAGAGAGGAGGAGAGTAGGAAGTCATGAGCAGAGCGAAGGGAACGGGAGGGAGAGTATCTGAAGACAAGTTCTGAGATATGGGGGGAGCAGTGAAGTTGAGGGCTTTGTATGTCAGAGTGAGAATTTTGTGTTTAATCCTAGAGGCAAGAGGAAGCCAGTGAAGGGATTGGCAGAGAGGTGCAGCAGATGAAGAGCAACATGTAAGGAAGATGAGCCTGGCAGAGGCATTCATTATGGATTGTAAAGAAGCTAAGCGGTAGCTGGGGAGACCAGAGAGGACGAAGTTGCAGTAATCGAGGCGGGAAAGGATGAGAGAGTGGATTAAAATCTTAGTTGTGTCTTGTGTAAGAAAATGTCTAATTTTAGAGATATTTTTAAGGTGGAAGCGGCAGGATTTAGCCAAAGACTGAATGTGAGGAGTGAGAGATCTGAGTCAAATATGACTCCAAGACATTGGGCATGTGGGGTAGGGGTAATGATGGAGTTCTCGACAGTAATAGATAAATTGGGGGTGGAGATTTTGGAAGAAGGGGGGAAAATAAGGAGCTCAGTTTTGGATAGATTTAGCTTTAGGTAGTGAGAGGACATCCAGGAAGAGATGTGAGAAAGACAGTTAGTGACACGGGGTAGCAAGGAAGGAGATAGGTCTGGTGCAGAGAAGTAGATTTTGGTGTACAAATGATATAGGAACCCGTGGGATTTTATTAGGGAACCTAATGATGACTTGCAGATTGAGAAGAGAAGGGGAACGAGGACAGAGCCTTGCGGTACCCCGACAGAAAATGGTGACGGGGCAGAGGAGGCCCCAGAGAAGGCTACTCTAAAGGTGCAGTTTGACAGGTAGGAAGAGAACCACAAGAGGGCTGTGTCACAAATGCTGAAGGATTGGAGGGTTTGGAGCAAAAGAGGGTGGTCACCAGTGTCAAAGGCTGCAGACATATCAAGGAGGATAAGCAGAGAGAAGTGGCCTTTGGATTTTGCTTTTAAGTAGGTCATTGGTAACCTTATCGATTGCTGTCTCTGTGGAGTGATGGGGATGAAATCCAGATTGCAGTGGGTCAAGGAGGGAGTTTAATATAAGGAAATGGGATAGGCGTGCATATACTAGCTTTTCGAGAAGCTTTGAGGCAAGAGGGACTAGGGAAATAGGGCGGTAGTTGAATGGGAAGGTTGGATCAAAAGAAGTTTTTTTGAGGATAGGTGTGACCAGTGAATGTTTCAGAGATGAGGGAAATATACTGGTGCGAGAGGGAGAGGTGAGTATAGGGGTAAGGGTAGAAGAGAGGGAGGGGAGTAGCTGTGAGGGGATAGGGTTAAGGGGACAGGTAGTAAGGTAAGAGCACAGTATAGGTGCAAAAACTTCTTCCTCTGTACCAGGGGAGAAAGAGCTAAGTTTATGGCTATGTGGGTTGTGGTTGATTGTGAGCTTTTGTGGGGGTGAGAACATGGAAGTATGTTGAGAGCTGATTTTGTTTCTGATGGAGTCAATTTTGCTATTGAAGTGGCTGGCAAAGTGGATCCATTCTTAAAAAAGTGTAATTTTTTATTGTACAGACTGGATTGCAGGAACCTTTGTATATATGTGTTTGTATACATTTTAGCAGAGTACTGTGGTACTCCCTGTACAGCTGAAGAATAGTGTAATTATGTATATGCATAGGGGCATGCATCAGGTCCTACAAATCTGCAAAAGATGAAGTAACACTTGGAGGGCAAGTCATTTCCTAAGTATTTTTTTATTCAATTATGTTCCTATCTCTCTCTGACAGGTTTTGTTCTCATTACTATATCATATTCTTAAAAAACTAACACCTTCAACACTACATCCAACTCAAACAACTTAATTACTCATAATGTTTCATGCAAATATCCACAGTGTTTTCAAATAATGTATGAAAGCCAAAATGTTCTTAAAACTACAGATCAGCAATATCTTTCCCAAAATAATGCCACACATGTACATGTAACCTAAAAATAATATAATATATACCGCATATAAGCTGACTCCGCCTATGAAACAAATTCAGATAAGCACACATGCTATTTAATGCTTATTTATTATATTTACATATTTTCATAATATTTCTATGAAATGTATCAGAGCTCTGTATGGTATCTATGAGGATAACTGGAGTTTGTACCACCAGGAGCAATGTTGTCTGTGCGTCTGATGAGTGGACATCATTGCATTAACTATATACTTACGCTTGCAGTTACAATATTATGGACCAAGTAAGATTCAGGCAATAAACCAATATCTTGTTTTGTGTAAATCATGTTTTTCTGTATGTATATTCATTACAACTGTTATTGGATTATCATTTTTTTCTGACTTGGCAAAAATAAACTGATTTTAAAACATCTACTGCAATCCCACTCCCACTGGAGTAATTAACTACATTGCTGCTATAGATCTACATCATTGATATCACAAACTCCATATTCTGTACCTCTGAAGCTGCAGATAGATGTTATTGAATTAAAAGTGCTTTCAGTCTGATTTCGGTAACCTAAATAGCCGCAATAAACATTAATCTCATAGTAAAGAGAGACAACTAAAATTTGTAAGATTGATTTACTCTACATAAGGGCATGTTCACAGCCCTTATTTTAAAAACATAGATTTTGATAGCAGATAAGAGCCATAGGCTCAACAAGTCTGCTCAAAAATTCCTAAAAGTGTAAACTTATCTAGTTTGTAGAATACCCTAATGCTTATCATAGCCATTCTTTTAAGTCCCCTGCAGGGCTTGCCCTTGCTACCTCTAATGGTTACATGAATTGGCCACCCTTTCTGTGAAGATGTACTTTTCCAAGGTACTCCTACTACCTTTCAGCTTGAGATCATTCATGACCCTTTTTCTGTAATTTTTGTTTTTGCAAACAGTTACAACTTTAGTAGGCCCCTTAATTTACTTGAAAGTTACTATCATATCACATATTTCTCTTCTTTCCTCTAAGCTATACATGTATAAGTCATTGAGCCTTTTTTGGAAAGTTTTATATTTAGACCATGAATCATTTTAGTAACTCTCCTTTACATAGATTCCTTTGGATTTTTCTTTCCTATATGCATAATTTTGCACTTTGCAAGGTTTAGTACATGGGCGAATGTGTTTATATTCGAATTCGAATGTTAGAACATATGTTATTGTAGAAATTCGATTTACATAATAGAATGTTGAACGAATTCTTAAAAATTCTATTATTGAATGATATTTACATTTTTCGAATATCACATTTGAATTTGAATGTGACATTTATAAAATAGAGTTGTAGACTAGAAATACTTTTTCGAATTTGAATGTGAAATTCAAATTCAAATGTAGCATTCAAATTCGGATATTACATTTATTAAACAGTGGTAGACTAGAAATACTATTTCAAATTCGAATGTCACATTCAAGTTCGAATATCACATTCAAATTCAAATGTCACATTTAAAAAACAGTATAAGACTAGAAATATTATTTCGAATTTGAATGTGACATTCGAATTCAAATGTAGCATTCAAATTCGAATATTACATTTATTAAACACAGTTGTAAACTAGAAATAATATTTTGAATTTGAATGTTTCATTCAAATTTGAATGTCACATTCGTATTTGAATATTACATTTTGAAATTGAATGAATACATAGCTAAACAATCTATTATTTGAACAAATATTTTCAAATTTTATTGAAAAATTTGAAAACGAAAATTCAAAATAGAATGTTAGAATGTTATATAAACATTCGAAATTCGATTTAAACAAACAAATGCATCATAATTCATTTTAAATTTAGAATTTTTAGAAACATTTGCCCATCCCTAGTCATTTGTGAAATCCATCCACTTCTTATTAGGGGCACGATGAGTTAAAGCTATCCTCTCTGGTGAGATTATCTAAGAGGTCTTGTCAGTATTGTAAGGTTCCTCAAATAATTTTAAAAAGGCAATTATTACCTTGAGAGCTGCTTCTCTCACTATGCAGGTTCTAAAAGTGAAGGAGGGACACCTACATTACAATATAATAATTGTATAAAGCTCAAAAGATTTTGTGTGATTTCTCTTCATGGCGGTGAAGTTTTGCGCATCAGGCCCTTGGGGTCCACCTCCCCTCCCTTGGATCATTAACACTATTACACATTTTTGTATAATCTGCAAACAGACATACCTCCCCCTGTAGCCCCTTGCTGACATCACTGCTAAATATCATAAACAAAACAGGCCCCACAACTGACCCATGAGGAGCACCACTAGCAACTACACTCTCTATTGAATGAACATCATTTATTAGGACACTCTACCCTACAACTCTAACAAGCATTCTACCCACTTCACAACTTTTGAGTATAGACCAAGGAAATACCGTTTATGAATTATTATTTTTTGTGGGAAAGCCTCAAAAGCTTTTCTGAAATCTAGATACAACATATTAACTGTACCACCTTGGTCAAGGTCAATCTGACTTAGATTATTTTGATTGTTCTAGTAGAGAGAAACATAGACAAGGAGATAACAGTCAATAGGATATTAAAAAAACAACAACATAATTTACGCTTACCTGATAAATTAATTTAATTTATAGCTGTGATCCATTACTCTTGGGAATTACTCTTCCTTACCACTAGAAGTAGACAAAGATTCCCAAACCCCAAGAGCTCTATAAAACCCCTCCCACCTCACACATACCTCAGTCTAATGCAGAGCTTTCCAAACTTTTCATGTTAGTGACACACTTTTTAGACCTACATCATTTTGCGACACAGTAGTTCAGTTGTACTAGCAAACAGGAGGTTAAACTAACTAGTTTTAAGAGATAAGGACGCATACATAAATTATATAATAATGAAATATATTTACAAGTAACAGTATGTAAGTATGTGCAAGAATTAAAAAAAAAGTTTAATAACACCAATAGCTACTTACAAATGAGATATATGAGGTTGATGGGATGAACACAATTTCTGAATATTTAGTGGAATATTAGATAAAGACACTCGCATTTCATCATCAAGAATTTTTAAGCTTACACTTCCTATTCATATATCAAGAGCAGGAGCAGCAATGTACTACTGGGAGCTAGCTTAAAAAAACAACAACACTTTGACTTCTGACTTCAGCTCAGCATTTAAGCTGCTGCCCTCAGAGCTCTGCAAGTCCGACTGACTACTGTCCATGCTGCAAACACACTACTGTCCCACTCACTGACTAACAAGCAAATTGAGGAGTCTACATGTGCAGTCAAGAGCCAATGGGTCAAGATGATCTGTGACTCACTAGGTATCAATCACGTGTCAACCACATGATTTGCATAGCAGGCAGGCAGAAAGTCGGAAACCAAAAAAAATGTAAAAATAATTTTACATTCCAAAAATGTTGTGCTGAAGCAGGGACACACCTACACACTGCCGACGACACACTAATGTGTCACAACACACAGCTTGGAAAGCACTGGTCTAATATATAGCCAAGCAAAGTGGGGTAAAAAAAGGAATAAGAGCCATAAAAAGAGCAGGGAAAAAAGATGTGCTAAAGGAAAAAATAAATAAACCTAAAACACAGAAAGGTGAGGTCTCGTCGACCCTTACCACCATGAAAGTTAGAAATTAATTTATCAGGTAAGCATAAATTATGTTTTCTTTCATACAAGTTGTGAGAGTCTACGATCCATTCAGCTGGGAACTAATAGCTGAGCTATGAAGACAACAAGCAATAACATAAAGGGAGGGATTAAAAAAACATATTTTTTACAGAGAAATTAAATCCATGACTCCAAAAAAAATCTTTTTTTATGCACTTAAAATAAATCAAACAAGGAAAAAAATCAAAATGATACAGCTGCCTGAAGAACCTTCCTACCAAAGGCTGCTTCAGAAGAAGCAAAAAC
The DNA here is from genome assembly GCF_027579735.1 of Bombina bombina. Classification (NCBI taxonomy): domain Eukaryota; kingdom Metazoa; phylum Chordata; class Amphibia; order Anura; family Bombinatoridae; genus Bombina; species Bombina bombina. The sequence goes on from NC_069500.1 coordinate 1,012,321,107, forward strand.
ATAAAAATAGTAGGATTTTGTAATAGTATGCAAATAAGAAAAAGTAGCTGCCTTGTGAATCTAGTCAACAGAAGCCTCATTCTTGAAATCCCAAAAAGTTGCATCTGACCTAGTAGAATGAGCAGTAATCCATTGTGGTGATGGGTAACCTGCCTTCAAGTAAGCTTTGTGAATCAAAAGTTTCAACCAAGAGGCCAAAAAAACTGCAGAATCTTTCTGACCTTCCCTATGACAAGACAAATAAATGAACAAACTATAAGTTTGTCTAAAGCCTTTAGTAGCATCAATGTAATATTGCAATGCCCTAACAACGTCCAAAGTATGCAAAGATCTTTCTTAAGCATTCTTGGGATTAGGACACAAAGAAGAAACAACAATCTCTCTGCTAATATTTACTGAAGAAACAACCTTAGGCAAAAAGTCAAAAGTAGGAGGATCACAAGAAAGAGCAGATCATTCAGAAAGTCTTCAAGCTGAAAATATAGCCGAAAAAAAACCACAACATTTTCCAAGAAAGCAGATTAATATCCACCTTATGCACAGGTTCAAAAGGAGAAGCCTGCAAAACCCTTAATACCAAGGTAAGATTACATGGAGGAGGGATTGGCTTGATTAGAGGTTAAATACAGAGCATAGCCTGAACAAAATCATGAACAAACCTGAACGAGCAGAAATCTGCCCCTTCAGAGAACTGGCTGATAGGCCCTTATCCAGAACATCCTGTAAGAACTGCAAAATCCTAGGAATTCTGAAACCATTATCTACACATCAAGAAATAAATGCCTTCCAGACCTTGTTATAGATTCTCCTAATTACAGGCTTACGAGCCTTGGTGGCCAGTGCTTGTAACAGATCATTGTCATTTGCTACACTGATGGATTTTGAAATTTATTAAATAAAAGTTTTTAACCCAAGAGATTGGTTCTGGGGCTCCTTTGTTATGAAAAAAGGTGAAAAAAAGAATCACAAACCATACCCCACATATATCCCTCTGACAAACACTGTACTCTGAGCAGAAACCAGGCCTCAATATAGACTGAAACCCCCTCTCTCTGAAGAATCAAATGCACATCTTCATTCTTCAACCACCACCAGTGAAGGCAAAGTAAACACTGAGGTATGTGTGAGGGGTTTTATAAGACTTTGGGGGTTTGGGAATCTTTCCCTCCTCTAGTGGAAGAGAAGAGTAATACCCAGGAGTAAAGGACCGAGGACTCTCACCACCTGTATGAAAGAAATACAATCAGAATTTATAGAGTAGCAGCACACATTACAAACACAGACGTACACCAACACACTTTTGATAACAACACAAAACACTCTCAAACAAAACTTTTTTTTCTCAAGAAAACTCTTAGGGCCAGATTACAAGTAGTGCACTAATTAACACTCCCCCTCGAGCGTTAATTGAGCTAGAAGTAAGCTTTTTGCGCTTGTCGGGTTGCGCTCGTACGATGAGTTGAAAGTAAAACTAAAGTAAAATAAGTAAATACATATATACACATATAAATACATACATATATATTTATACATATAAATAAATAAATATATATATATATATACACACTATACACACACACATATATACCCCTCTTCAGACATGTGTGTGTATGTATCTTAATGTTAAAGGCCTTTACCTGCCTTATCTTTGAGCTTTTATAACTTTTGTGAGCAATATTTTTGTTTAATAATTTTATTAGATAGTGTTATTATGAGTGTAACTGTACTGTATAATGTATTTTATGTGCTTTGTGTAACTTTTTTGTATCACAAAACAGTTAACCAGATTACCAGAGCTCTGAAGTCACGGTAATCATTCTAACGTTAATCACGATTGCGCTCATGCAACTGGATTTACTTTCAACTCCTCATACAAGCGGAAAGCCCAATGAGCGCGAACCCCAGCCATAAACCCCTTATCGGTCACTCACAAACACTCCCCTCGTAATCTGGCCCGTAATAGCTATTTTCCTAAGATTACCTACTGTCACATTTCTGCTGTTCCTTTAAATCTCTCTCCTTACCTGGCTGCAGTTTTCCTAATAAATAGCACCTTCTACATTCAGGAAGTGCTTGGATTTGCCTGTGTCTCTACTCAGAGAACCTTACTGCCTGTGTTTAAACTATCTTTTTTCCTCTACTTTCTACTCCAGCGGATTGATCTGCCTTCAGTGTTTGCTTCTTCACTCTCTCTAAGGTTATCCTTTGCCTTCCTGCTTATTTACAATATCCTGCCTGTTTAAAGTTCAATTCCCTGATTCATCTAACAGTAAGCTTTGTGGACATTATTTTTTATTTTTATTTTTTTTATCAGTTTGTCCTGCATCTACCTGTACCTTTGCCGGGACTTTATTCTCTTAATTCAAATTTGGCTAGATTACGAGTTTGGCGTTAGGCTTAAAAAGCAGGGTTGGCCGGTCCCAACGCTGCTTTTTAACGCCCGCTGGTATTCGAGTCTTGCAGGTACAGGTGTACCGCTCAGTTTTTTGGCCAGACTCAGAAATACTGCAAATCCACTTATGTGAATTGCGTATCCTCTTTTTTCAATGGGACTTGCATAGTGCCGGTATTACGAGTCTGCCAAAAAGTGAGCAGTAGACCCTCTCCTGTCAACACTGGGGCTGCATTTTAAAGTCAGTAGTTAAGAGTTTTACACTACAACGCCGTAGCATAAAACTCTTAACTAAAGTGCTAAAAAGTACACTAACACCCATAACCTACCTATTAACCCCTAAACCGAGGCCCCCCCACATTGCAAACACTTAAAAAAACAAAACTAACCCCTAATCTGCCAAACCGGACATCACCGACACTATATTAACCCCTTAATGACCGCAGCACTTTTCCATTTTCTGTCCGTTTGGGACCAAGGCTATTTTTACATTTTTGCAGTGTTTGTGTTTAGCTGTAATTTTCCTCTTACTCATTTACTGTACCCACACATATTATATACCGTTTTTCTCGCCATTAAATGGACTTTCTAAAGATACCATTATTTTCATCATATCTTATAATTTACTATAAAAAAAATTATAAAATATGAGGAAAAATTGAAAAAAAATACACTTTTTCTAACTTTGACCCCCAAAATCTGTTACATATCTACAACCACCAAAAAACACCTATGCTAAATAGTTTCTAAATTTTGTCCTGAGTTTAGAAATACCCAATGTTTACATGTTCTTTACTTTTTTTGCAAGTTATAGGGCCATAAATACAAGTAGCACTTTGCTATTTCCAAACCCCTTTTTTTCAAAATTAGCGCTAGTTACATTAGAACCCTGATATCTTTCAGGAATCTCTGAATATCCATTGACATGTATATATTTTTTTTTAGTAGACAACCCAAAGTATTGATCTAGGCCCATTTTGGTATATTTCATGCCACCATTTCACCGCCAAATGCGTTAAAACAAAAAAAATTGTTCACTTTTTCACAAATTTTTTCACAAACTTTAGGTTTCTCACTGAAATTATTTACAAACAGCTTGTGCAATTATGGCATAAATGGTTGTAAATTCTTCTCTGGGATCCCCTTTGTTCAGAAATAGCAGACTTATATGGCTTTGGTGTTGCTTTTTGGTAATTAGAATGCCACTAAATGCCACTGCACACCACACGTGTATTATGCCCAGCAGTGAAGGGGTTAATTAGGGAGCATGTAGGGAGCTTTTTGGGGTAATTTTAGCTTTAGTGTAGTGTAGTAGACAACCCCAAGTATTGATCTAGGCCCATTTTGGTATATTTCATGCCACCATTTCACCGCCAAATGCGATCAAATTAAAAAAAACGTTAAATTTTTCACAATTTTAGGTTTCTCACTGAAATCATTTACAAACAGCTTGTGCAGTTATGGCACAAATGGTTGTAAATGCTTCTCTGGGATCCCCTTTGTTCAGAAATAGCAGACATATATGGCTTTGGCGTTGCTTTTTGGTATTTAGAAGGCCGCTAAATGCCGCTGCGCATCACACGTGTATTATGGCTAGCAGTGAAGGGGTTAATTAGGTAGCTTGTAGGGAGCTTGCAGGGTTAATATCACATTTAGTGTAGAGCTCATCCTCCCACCTGAAACATCAGACCCCCTGATCCCTCCCAAACATCTCTCTTCCCTCCCCCACTCCACAATTGTCCCCGCCATCTTAAGTACTGGCAGAAAGTCTGCCAGTACTAAAATAAAAGCTATGTTTTTTTTTTTTTTTTTTTTAAAAAAAGCATATTTACATATGCTGCTGTGTACTATCCCCCCCTTAGCCCCCAACCTCACTGATCCCCCCCAAACAGCTCTATAACCCTCCCACTCTAACTTAATCTGCGCCATTTTGGGTACTGGCAGCTGTCTGCCAGTACCCAGTTTAGCAGAAAAAATGGTTTTTTTTTAGTTTTTATTAAATTTTTCTGCAGTGTAGCTTCCCCCCACACAAAACCAACCCCCCACCCCTCCATGATCTCTTTTTGTGCTTTTGCACAAACAAGATTTGGCCATTTGTTACCAAAAATTTTTTCCATAGTGTAGCGGTTCCCACCCGCTCCCGCCCCGTGCACGCGCCCGCCCGCCACCCTCCGTGCACGCGCGCGCGCCCGTGCGCGCCCCCTAACGGCCCGCCCCCGATCCCGCCCCCCTTGACGACACAGGGAACACCGATGGCCGCCCACCCGCCTCCCAAGTCGGCTCCCACCCACCAACGATACCGGCCATCGATGTCCGGTGCAGAGAGGGCCACAGAGTGGCTCTCTCTGCATCGGATGGCCGTGTAAGGTTATTGCAGGATGCCTCCATATCGAGGCATCACTGCAATAACCGGAAAGCAGCTGGAAGCGAGCAAGATCGCTTCCAGCTGCTTTCCACACCGAGGACGTGCAGGGTACGTCCTCAGGCATTAACTGCCTTTTTTTTGAGGACGTACCCTGCACGTCCTCGGTCATTAAGGGGTTAAAGTTATTAACCCCCAAAACTAAGTCTAACCCTAACCCTACCCCCCCAAACTTAAATATAATTTAAATAAATATAAATAAAATAACTATCATTAAATAAATTATTCCTATTTAAAACTAAATACTTATCTATAAAATAAACCTTAAGCTCGCTACAATATAACTAATAGTTACATTGTATCTAGCTTAGGGTTTATTTTTATTTTACAAGGTAATAGGTAATAGTTATTAATTATTTAATAACTACCTAGCTAAAATAAAGACAAAAGTACCTGTAAAATAAAACCTAACCTAAGTTACAATTACACCTAACACTACCACTATAATTAAATTAATTCCCTAAATTAAATAAAATTATCTAAAGTACAAAAAAACACTAAATTACAGAAAATAATTAAAAAATTACAAGATTTTTAAACTAATTACACCTAATCTAATCCCCCTAACAAAATAAAAAAGCCCCCCCAAAATAAAAAAAGCCCTACCCTACACTAAATTACAAATAGCCCTTAAAAGGGCCTTTTGCGGGGCATTGCCCCAAAGTAATCAGCTCTTTTACCTATAATGGATGTATGAAGATAGAAGATGCCGTCTGGATGAGACTTCTGCCCGTCTGGAGGACCACTTCTGCCCGGCTTGGATAAAGACTTCTGCCCGTCTGGAGGACCACTTCTACCCGGTTGGATGAAGACGTCTCCCGGTAGGTAGATCTTCAGGGGGTTAGTGTTAGGTTTTTTTTAAGGGGGGATTGGGTGGGTTTTAGAGTAGGATTGGTTGTGTTGGTGGTAGGTTTTAATCAGGTAAGTTCTTACATAAATTATGTTTTCTTTCATGTAATTGGCAAGAGTCCATGAGCTAGCGAAGCATGGGATAGCAATACCCAAGATGTGGATCTCCACTCAAGAGTCACTAGAAAGGGAGGGAATAAAATAAAAACAGCCATTTTCCGCTGAAAAAATTAATCCACAACTCAAAAAAATAAGTTTATTTTCATAATTTAAAGAAAAAAACTTAAATCAAAAGCAGAAGAATCAAACTGAAACAGCTGCCTGAATAACTTTTCTACCAAAAACTGCTTCCGAAGAAGCAAATACATCAAAATGGTAGAATTTAGTAAATGTATGCAAAGAGGACCAAGTTGCCGCTTTGCAAATCTGATCAACTAAAGCTTCATTCTTAAAAGCCCACGAAGTGGAGACTGATCTAGTAGAATGAGCTGTAATTCTCTAAGGCGGGGCCTGACCCGACTCCAAATAAGCTTGATGAATCAAAAGTTATAACCAAGAAGCCAAGGAAATAGCAGAAGCCTTCTGACCTTTCCTAGGACCAGAAAATAAAACAAATAGACTGGAAGTCTACCTGAAATATTTAGTAGTTTCCACATAATATTTCAAAGCTCTTACCACATCCAAAGAATGTAAGGATCTTTCCAAAGAATTCTTAGGATTAGGACACAAGGAAGGGACAACAATTTCTCTGTTGTTAGAATTCACAACCTTAGGTAAAAATTGAAAAGAAGTCCACAAAACTGCCTTATCCTGATGAAAAATCAGAAAAGGAGACTCGCAAGAAAGAGCAGATAGCTCAGAAACTCTTCTAGCAGAAGAGATGGCCAAAAGGAACAACACTTTCCTCAAAAGTAGTTTAATGTCCAAAGAATGCATAGGTTCAAATGGAGAAGCCTATAAAGCTTTCAGAACCAAATTAAGACTCCAAGGAGGAGAAATTGATTTAATAACAGGCTTAATATGAACTAAAGCCTGTATAAAACAGTGTATATCAGGAAGTATAGCAATCTTTCTGTGAAATAAAACAGAAAGAGCTTATCCAAACCATCCTGAAGAAACTGTAAAATTCTAGGCATTCTAAAAGAATGCCAGGAGAATTTATGAGAAGAACACCATGAAATGTAATTCTTCCAAACTCTATAATAAATCTTTCTAGAGACAGATTTATGAGCTTGTAACATAGTATTAATCACTGAGTCAGAAAAACCTCTATGACTTAGTACTAAGCATTCAATTTCCATACCTTCAAATTTAATGATTTGAGATCCTGATGGAATAACGGACCTTGATATAGTAGGTCTGGCCATAATGGAAGTGGCCAAGGCGGGCAACTGGATATTTGAACCAGATCCGCATACCAAAACCTGTGTGGCCATGCTGGAGCCACCAGCAACACAAATCATTGTTCCATGATGATTTTGGAGATTACTCTTGGAAGGAGAACTAGAGGCAGGAAAATGTAAGCAGGATGATAACACCAAGGAAGTGTCAGCGCATCCACTGCTTCCGCCTGAACATCCCTGGACCTGGACAGGTATCTGGGAAGTTTCTTGTTTAGATGAGAGGCCATGGGATCTATCTTTGGAAGACCCCACATCTGAACAATCTGAGAAAACATATCTGGATGGAGAGACCACTCCCTTGGATGTAAAGTCTGGCGGCTGAGATAATCCGCCTCCCAATTGTCTACACCTGGGATATGCACCGCAGAGATTAGACAGGAGCTGGATTCCACCCAAGTAAGTATCTGATATACTTCTTTCATAGCTTGAGGACTGTGAGTCCCACCCTGATGATTGACATATGCCACTGTTGTGATATTGTCTGTCTGAAAACAAATGAATGGTTCTCTCTTTAACAGAGGCCAAATCTGAAGAGCTCTGAGAATTGCACGTTCTAAAATATTCATTGGTAATCTTGCCTCTTGAGATTTCCAAACCCCTTGTGCTGTCAGAGATCCCCAAACAGCTCCCCAACCTGAAAGACTCGCATCTGTTGTGATCACAGTCCAGGTTGGTCGAACAAATGAAACCCCTTGAACTAAATGATGGTGATCTATCCACCATGTCAGAGATTGTCGTACATTGGGATTTAAGGATATTAATTGTGATATTTTTTTGTATAATCCCTGCACCATTGATTCACCATACAAAGCTGTAGAGGTCTCATGTGAAAACGAGCACAGGGGAATGCGTCCGATGCTGCAGTCATAAGACCTAAAACTTCCATGCACATAGCCACTATAGGGAATGACTGAGACTGAAGGTGCCGGAATGCTGCAACCAATTTTAAACGTCTCTTGTCTGTTAGAGACAGAGTCATGGACACTGAATCTATCTGGAAGCCTAAAAAGGTGACCCTTATCTGAGGAATCAAGAAACTTTTTGGTAAATTGATCCTCCAACCATGTTTCCGAAGAAACAATACTAGTTGATTTGTGTGAGATTCTGCAGTACGTAAAGACCGAGCCAGTACCAAGATATCGTCCAAATAAGGAAAGACCGCAATACCCTGTTCTCTGATTACAGAGAGTAGGGCACCCAGAACCTTCGAAAAGATTATTGGAGCTTTTGCTAGGCCAAATGGAAGAGCAACAAATTGGTAATGCTTGTTTAGAAAAGAGAATCTCAGAAACTGATAATGTTCTGGATGAATCGGAATATGAAGGTATGCATCCTGTAAGTCTATTGTGGACATATAATGTCCTCGCTGAACAAAAGGCAGAATAGTCCTTATAGTCACCATCTTGAAAGTTGGTACTCTTACATAACGATTCAAAATTTTCAGATCCAGAACTGGTCTGAATAATTTTTTCTTCTTTGGGACAATGAATAGATTTGAATAAAACCCCAAACCTTGTTCCTGAAGAGGAACTGGCATGATTACCCCTGAAGACTCCAGGTCTGAAACACACTTCAGGAAAGCCTGAGCTTTTACTGGATTTGCTGGGATACGTGAAAGAAAAAATATTCTCACAGGAGGTCTTACTCTGAATCCTATTTGATACCCTTGAGAGACAATGCTCTGAATCCATTGATTTTGGACAGATTTTATCCAAATATCCTTGAAAAACCTTAATCTGCCCCCTACCAGCTGAGCTGGAATGAGGGGCGCACCTTCATGCGGACTTAGGAGCTGACTTTGGTTTCCTAAATGTCTTGGATTTATTCCAATTTGAGGAAGGCTTCCAATTGGAAGCAGATTCCTTGTGGGGAGGATTGAGTTTTTGTTCCTTATTCTGACGAAAGGAACGAAAACGGTTAGAAGCCTTAGATTTACCCTTAGGTTTTTTATCCTGAGGCAGAAAAACTCCCTTTCCCCCAGTGACAGTTGAAATAATAGAATCCAACTGAGAACCAAATAAATTATTACCTTGGAAAGAAAGAGATAGTAATCTAGATTTAGATGTCATATCAGCATTCCAAGATTAAAGCCACAAAGCTCTTCTAGCTAATATAGCTAGAAGACATGGATCTAACATCAATTTTGATAATATCAAAAATGGCATCACAAATAAAATTATTAGCATATTGCAGAAAGCGAATAATGCTAGATAAGTCAGAATCCAATTCATGTTGCGCTAAATTCTCCAACCAGAAAGTTGATGCAGCCGCAACATCAGCCAAAGAAATTGCAGGTCTAAGAAGATTACCTGAATATAAATAGGCCTTCCTTAGATAAGATTCAAGCTTCCTATCTAAAGGATCATTAAAGGAAGTACTATCTTCCATTGGAATAGTGGTACGTTTAGCAAGAGTAGAAATAGCCCCATCAACTTTTGGGATTTTTTCCCAAAACTCTATAGATTTTGCTGGTAAAGGATACAATTTTTTAAACCTTGAAGAAGGAATAAAAGAAGTACCTGGCTTATTCCATTCCTAATCATATCAGAAATAGCCTCAGGAATAGGAAAAACCCCTGGAGAAACCACAGGAGGTTTAAAAACAGCATTTAAATGTTTATTAGACTAAACGTCAAGAGGACTGGTTACCTCAATATCCAAAGTAATTAACACTTCTTTTAATAAAGACGGATATTAAATAAGTAGATTTGTCAGTGTCAATGACTGAGGAAGGATCTTTTTGTATCAGATAGATCCTCATCAGAAGAGGATAAATTATTATGTTGTTGGTCATTTGAAATTTCATCAACTAAATGAGAAGACCTTTTACGTTTATTAGAAGGTGAAAATGCAGACAAAGCCTTCAAGATAAAATCAGAAACAAATTCTTTAAAATTTACAGGTATATCATGCACATTAGAAGTTGAAGAAACTGCAATTGGCAATGTACTATTACTAATAGATACACTATCTGCATGTAAAAGTTTATCATGACAACTATTACAAATGACATTCGGCGAAATAATTTCTACAATTTTACAACAAATGCACTTAGCTTTGGTAGAACCGATGTCAGGCAGCAATGTTCCAGCAGAAACTTCTGAGGCAGGATCAGATTGAGACATCTTGCAAAATGTAAGAGAAAAAACAACATATAAAGCAAAATTATCTATTTCCTTATATGACAGTTTCAGGAATGTGAAAAAAATGCAAATAGCACAGCCCTCTTATAGTGAAAAAAGCAAGAGGCAAACATCAATGGGGTATTGAAATAATGAAAAAGTTTGGCGCCAAATATGACGCACACTGTAACGTAAACTTTTTTAGCGCCAAAAATAACCGGAAATGACACACTCGCGTCACTAATGTTGCAACCGTGTGAAAGGTCTCGGCGTCAAGTATCACGCCGAAAATGACGAAGATGCATCATAGACGTATTTTTTCACGCCAAAAATATTTTCGTGCCAAGAATGACGCAATAAAGTTTAGCATTTGACGCACCCGCAGGCCTAATACCGCCCGCAATTTGCAAGAAGTAGTCAATTGAAAAAAGACTAAACCCCAGGTAAGAAAAAAATTTCTTTAAAAGATGTTTATATTTCCCAAATATGAAACTGACAGTCTGCAGAAGGAAATACATGAACCTGACTCAGGGCAAATATAAGTACAATACATATATTTAGAACTTTATATAAATGCATAAAGTGCCAAACCATAGCTGAGGTTTCTTAAGTAATAAAAAACATACTTACCAAAAGACACCCATCCACATATAGCAGATAGCCAAACCAGTACTAAAACAGTTATCAGTAGAGGTAATGGTAAATTGAGAGTATATCGTTTATCTGAAAAGGGAGGTAGCAGGAGATGGATCTCTACGACCGATAACAGAGAACCTATGAAATAGAACCCCGTTAGGGAAATCATCATATTCAATAAGTGTACTCTGAGAGGAATCGGGCTTCAACATGCTGAGAAGCGCATATCAACGTAGAAATCTTAGCACAAACTTACTTCACCACCTCCATAGGAGGCAAAGTTTGTAAAACTGAATTGTGGGTTTGGTGAGGGGTGTATTTATAGGCATTTTGAGGTTTGGGAAACGTTGCCCCTCCTGGTAGGATTGTATATCCCATACGTCACTAGCTCATGGACTCTTGCCAATTACATGAAAGAAATAAAAATAAACCCTAAGCTAGATACAATGTAACTATTAGTTATATTGTAGCTAGCTTGGGGTTTATTTTATAGGTAAGTATTTAGTTTTAAATAGGAATAATTTAGTTTATATTTATTTTTATTTAGATTTATTTAAATTATATTTAAATTAGGGGGTGTTACGGTTAGACTTAGGTTTAGGGGTTAATAACTTTAATATAGTGGCGACGATGTTGGGGGCGGCAGATTAGGGGTTAAGAAGTGTAGGTAGGTTGCGGCGACATTGGGGGAGGCAGATTAGGGGTTAATAAATATAATGTAGGTGTTGCGGTGTTGGGGGCAGCAGATTAGGGGTTAATAAATGTAAGATTAGGGGTGTTTAGACTCGGGGTTCATGTTAGGGTGTTAGGTGTAGACATAAATGTATTTTCCCCATAGGAATCAATGGGGCTGCGTTAGGAGCTAAACGCTGCTTTTTTGCAGGTGTTAGGCTTTTTTTCAGCCAGCTCTCCGCCATTGATTCCTATGGGGAAATTGTGCACGAGCACACTCAGCCAGCTCCCCGCTAACGTAAGCAGCGCTGGTATTGAGGTGAGATGTGGAGAAAAATTTTGCTCTACGATCACTTTTTTGCGGTTAACGCCGGGTTTGGAAAAACCCGTAATACCAGCGCTGTCTGTAAGTGAGCGGTGAGCATAAACTGCTTGTTAACACCGCACAGCTTCCAGCGGCAAACTCGTAATCTAGCCGATTGTTTGTCTCCTATTTTTGTATTAATATCAGTTCCATTTTCTTTGACTGCCTTGTTTTACTTCTGCAGCTCGTATTCTTTGTTGGGATTTATTTTTCATAAGTAAAACTTGTCTATATAAATTGCAGGTCTGTTTCTGAGTTTTTCTTACCATAAAACCTCATTTCCTTACCTGCATACAATCATTACTTAAAGGTTATCTATGTATTCAAGACCATCTTTGCTAGTAACTAGTAGAACAAGTTATTTTTTAGTAGAATTTTGATAGATATCCAAGCCCCAAAAAAATAAAAAATAGTTTTTTATTCAGTATCATGGAGCAAACACACATTACTATGCATGCTATGAATCTCACTCAACGTTTAGACCTATTATTTCAAAGATTCCAGGACTTACATACTAAACACCAGACTATGAAATTTTCCATAGCAACTCTGACTAAAACACACACTACTCCTATTGAAGCCCCTGAACCAACTGTTAGCCCACTTGACACATTTCATGGAGAGAGGTGCCAATATCGTGATTTTAAAAATGCATGTGCATTGTTATTCATGCTCAAGCCTAAGACTTACTGCTCTGACCATATCAAGGTATGCACTGTTATCTCTTACCTTAGAGGTGAGCCTAGGATCTGGGCCAATTTCTTTCTGGAAACTAATGATCCTGTCCTAAACTCTTTGGATTCATTTTTCTCTTCTATGTCCTCATTATATGCTGACTCTGACATTCAAATTACTGCAGAAACTGCTTTAAGAGCCTTAAAACAAGGTAGGAGACCAGTTGAGGACTTCATTATTGAATTTAAAAGATTAGCAAGAGACTCACAATGGAATGACATCAGTCTCCAAAATCAGTTCAGGCTCAGCCTCTCTGAGTCATTAAAGGACGAAATATCAAGGGTTCAGCTTCCAACCACCTTAGAAGAATTAATGTAATTGGCTACAACAATTGATAGGAGAATTTGTGAAAGGAGAAAAGAGAAATATAAGACTGACCAACATCATAGTTTCACACCCATTCCAGCTTACCGTTCTGCCTCTAGATGTTCCCCAAGTGAGCCTTTGGAGATAGGTTTCACTAGAGGAATGCTTATCTCTAAAGAAAAGTAGTGTCAAAGGAAAAATAATTTTTGTTTATGCTGTGCTTCAATTAATCACGATGTAAAGTCTTGTCCAACTCTAAAGAAAACTCATTCTGCTAAGAGTCAAGTACAAAATAACTGCTTGTCTATACATTCCATTTCTCCATCCTTCTTCACTCTTTCTCTATCCTTGCAGTGGGATCAAAACCATTTAGAATGTGATTTCATCCTCGACTCTGAGGCTTGTAGAAGCTTTATTGACTCTGAACTTGTCAGAAAAAATAATATCCCTATTACAAAGAAATCAATTCCTGTAACCATCAAAGTCATAGATGGCTCTTCCTTTGCTAATGGACGTATTATGCATCAAACAGTACCTTTACAGATGACAACTACTACTGGACATACAGAACACATAATTTTTTACTTAATTCCTTCACCACTCTACCCCACAATACTGGGGATCTCCTGGTTGCAACTCCATTCTCCCTCCATTTCCTGGAATAAGTCAGAACTAGACTTGCAGTCTGATTATTGTAAAAAATAACATGCCTTCAACATGGATTTCTCATGCATATTACAGAACCAACTTTACCTGAGAGATACTTGGAGTTCCAAGATGTGTTCAGTAAAAAAACAGGCAGAAACTTTACCTCCACATAGACCGTATGACTGCCCTATTGATCTTATACCTAGGGCAGTTGTTCCTTATGGTTGTGTATACCCTCTCTCCCAGCTTGAACTCAATGAATTAAACTCTTACCTTGAAGAAAATCTCTGCAAGGGTTTCATAAGACCCTCCACATCCCCTGCTGGGGCTGGTATGTTTTTTTGTAAAAAAAAACAAGGATTCCTCACTCAATGAACAAGATCACCATTAAAAACCTTTACCTACTATCTTTAATACCTGAACTAATCGAAAGGCTACAAGATGCAAAGATTTTCACGAAATTAGACATCGGGGGAGGGTGATGAGTGGAAAACTGCCTTCCGCACCAGATATGGCTTATATGAATATCTTGTCATGTCCTTTGGGCTATGTAATGATCTGGCCACTTTCCAATACTTTGTGAACAACATCTTCCAAGATTTAATAGATGTGTGTGTGTAGTTATCTACTTAGATGACATTTTGATATATTCTTAATCAGACCTTGAACACACCAAACATGTTCGATGGGTACTATCCAGACTTTGCACTCATTGCTTATATGCCAAACTTGAGAAATGTTTATTCCATTCAAAAGAGATCAGTTTTCTCGGTTATACAATTTCTCCAGATGGAATTCACATGGAGGATGACAAGATTGAAGCTATTAAAAATTGGCCTATACCTGAGAACAAGAATGCCCTACAGAAATTCCTAGGCTTTGCTAACTTTTATAGAAAGTTTATTCACAACTACTCAAGTAGTGTCAAACCTCTCACACATTTAACTGGCACCACCCCTTTTATCTGGTCACAAGAAACCCAGAGTGCATTTGATGACCTCAAAATAAAATTCACTTGGTGCTATTCTGTCACAAAGACATCCGGATACCGGTGTTATTAATCTTGTTGCTTACCATTCGCAAACTCTATCTGACGTCGAGACCCATTATCCAATTGGTGAAAAATAATTATTAGCCATAAAAGTCGCCTTCGAAATATGGAGACATCTCCTAGAAGGAACTATTCAACCTGTTATCATATACACTGACCACAAGAATTTAGAATTCCTCTAATCCAGCAAGACACTCTCCTCAAGACAGGTTCGTTGGAGTCTCTTCTTTGAAAGATTTAATTTTCATATCACTTACAGACCTAGTACATTAAACGGTATGGCTGACTCTCTATCAAGAATGTACACTGCTCAATTAACTGCAACTCCCACTTCTATTATCCCAAAGGATCAGTTCATTGGGATTGTTAAAGAATTTACTTCTAAAGTTAAAGACAGCCTTAGTACAGATCTTACTCTACTATCTTCTCACCTCCTAAAAGCCAGTGATGGCCTATTTTACAAGGATCAGAGACTATACAATCCACCAACCTTGAGAGTGGATGTACTTAAACAAATTCAAGATACACCATTATCTGGTCATCCAGGTATACAAAGAACCCATGAACTTCTAGAACGTGATTTCTGGTGGCCAAAAATGATTGAGGATATTCAGAAATGCATCACCTCTTGCCAAGTATGTTCCACATCCAAACCAAGTCGAACTTCCCCATATGGCCTATTATCCTCTCTACCAATTCCTTCTCATCCTTGGGCCTCAGTATCAAATGGATTTCATTGTTGACCTTCCACCTTCACAAGACTACACCACAATTTTTGTAGTGGTTGACAAGCTCACAGAAATGGCCCACTTCATTCCCCTGATAGGTCTCCCTTCAGCACCAAAGACTGCTGAAGCTTTCATTCATAATATTGTTAAATTACACGGTTTACTATCCAACATTATATCTGACAGAGGGATACAATTCACTTCTAAATTTTGGAGAGAATTATGCAAAGCTCTATCCATATCAAATAGTTTTAGCAGTGCATACCATCCACAGACTAACGGCTTAACAGAAAGAACTAATCAATGACTAGAACAGTACCTATGATGTTTCACGACACATCTTCAGGACAATTGGTACTCTCTACTACCCCTGGCAGAATTTGCCTTCAATAATAACTACAGTTCAACAACCAAATACACTCCATTCTTTGCTAATTATGGTTTTCATCCTGTATTCCACACTCTCACCAACCGTTCATCTCGTAACTATGCAGTAGGACAGACCTTATCAAAGATCCAGGACACCATGCGGATTAGTCAAGTTAACATTGCTAATGCACAAAAAAGACAAACATTATATTATGACAATCACAGGTCTACTCCTCCGTCTTACCAAATTGGTGATAAAGTGTGGTTGTCCACTAAGAATTTGTAACTCCAAACTCCCTCCAGGAAACTGAGTAAGATGTTCATTGGACCCTATGTTGTTTCTCGAATAGTCAATAAAAATGCTGTCACATTGAAATGACCTCTTTCTCTCCGGATACATCTTACCTTTCATGTTTCTCTACTCAAACTGTTTGTACCCAATCCTTACCAGATTCGGACCTTACCTCCTCCTGACCCAGTAATGATAGATGGTGAGCTTCAGTATGTTGTCAGACGTATTCTCGATTACAGGATCCGCAGACGTCAACTTTAATACCTTGTGAGTTGGAAGGGGTATGACTCCTCTGAGCACTCCTGAATTCCTGCCACCCACCTTCATGCTCCACGCTTGCTTAGAGCTTTCCATCAAGCTTATCCCACTAAACCTGCTACCCACCCAGGAGGGCGTCCTTGAGAAGGGGGTCATGTCACATTTCTGCTGTTCCTTTAAATCTCTCTCCTTACCTGGCTGCAGTTTTCCTAATAAATAGCACCTCTGACATACAGGAAGTGCTTGGATATCATTAGTGCTAGCTAACTTTGCCTGTTAATCTACTCAGAGAACCTTAATGCCTGTGAATCTTTTTTCCTCTGCAGTTTTTCAGGAGAACCTATTCTATTGCAGTTTATTCCATTTCCATGCATGCATAATTCTACCTGCCTAAAGTCCTGTTGTAAACTACTTTCTCAGTGAGTAGATTTAAAGTTTATTTGCTGTTTGCCTTTTCATTACAAAATGACCGGATCTACTTTCTACTCCATTGATCTACCTTCAGTGTTTGATCCTCACTCTCTCTAAGGTAATCCCTTTCCATCCTGCTTATTTAGAATATCCTGCCTGCTTAAAGTTTAATTTCCTCATTCATCTAACAGTAAGCTTTGTGGACATTTATTTTATTTTTTATTTTTTGCTCCTACCCTGGACTTATTCTCCATCAGTTTGTCCTGCACATACCTTTACCTTTGCCGGGACTTTATTCTCTTAATTCAAATTGTTTGTCTCCTAGTTTTGAATTAATATCAGTTCCATTTTCTTTGAATGCCTTGTTTTACTTCTGCGGCTCTTATTCTTTGTTGGGCTTTCTTTTTCATAAGTAAAACTTGTCTATATAAATTGCAGGTCTGTTTCTGAGTTTTTCTTACCATAAAACCTAATTTCCTTACCTGCATACATTCATTACTTAAAGGTTATCTATGTATTCAAGAGCATGGCCTCTAGTTATCAACGCGTCTACTTTACCTGCCTTCGCCGGCCCAATACACCCACCTAAACTTGCCTACCATTGCCGCCGCGGACCTGAAAAATTTCGCCAAAGTTATCAATAAAGCTGTCAAAAAGCTGCGCACCAAGTACGGGGCGATGAGCAGCGGACTGTGATAGTTATCACTCATCCGATCTCGCTGCTCTTCGGCTTTTTGACAGCTTTATTGACAAGCTGTCACTAAGCATCCACACTAACTACACTGTTCTACCCCCTATACCGGCGCCCTCGGAGCCCCCCACAACTAAAAAAAGTTAGTAACCCCGAAACCGCTGTGCCTGGACACCGCTGCAACTCTTATAAATGTATTAATCCTTAAACCACCGCTCCCGGGCACCTCAGCAACTATAATAAATGTATTAACCCCTAAACCGCCGCTCCCCGAGCCCACCGCCACCTACATTATACCTAGTAACCCCTATCCTGTCCCCCCTATACCGCCGCCACCTATAATAAAGTTATTAACCCCTATCCTGCATGACCCGGACCCCGCCACAACTAAATAAATTGTTTAACCTTAATGCCTGTGAATCTTTTTTCCTCTGCAGTTTTTCAGGAGAACCTATTCTATTGCAGTTTATTCCATTTCCATGCATGCATAATTCTACCTGCCTAAAGTCCTGTTGGAAACTACTTTCTCAGTGAGTAGATTTAAAGTTTATTTGCTGTTTGCCTTTTCATTACAAAATGACTGGATCTACTTTCTACTCCATTGATCTACCTTCAGTGTTTGATCCTCACTCTCTCTAAGGTAATCCCTTTCCATCCTGCTTATTTAGAATATCCTGCCTGCTTAAAGTTTAATTTCCTCATTCATCTAACAGTAAGCTTTGTGGACATTTATTTTATTTTTTATTTTTTGCTCCTACCCTGGACTTATTCTCCATCAGTTTGTCCTGCACATACCTTTACCTTTGCCGGGACTTTATTCTCTTAATTCAAATTGTTTGTCTCCTATTTTTGTATTAATATCAGTTCCATTTTCTTTGAATGCCTTGTTTTACTTCTGCGGCTCTTATTCTTTGTTGGGCTTTCTTTTTCATAAGTAAAACTTGTCTATATAAATTGCAGGTCTGTTTCTGAGTTTTTCTTACCATAAAACCTAATTTCCTTACCTGCATACATTCATTACTTAAAGGTTATCTATGTATTCAAGAGCATGGCCTCTAGTTATCAACGCGTCTACTTTACCTGCCTTCGCCGGCCCAATACACCCACCTAAACTTGCCTACCATTGCCGCCGCGGACCTGAAAAATTTCGCCAAAGTTATCAATAAAGCTGTCAAAAAGCTGCGCACCAAGTACGGGGCGATGAGCAGCGGACTGTGATAGTTATCACTCATCCGATCTCGCTGCTCTTCGGCTTTTTGACAGCTTTATTGACAAGCTGTCACTAAGCATCCACACTAACTACACTGTTCTACCCCCTATACCGGCGCCCTCGGAGCCCCCCGCAACTAAAAAAAGTTAGTAACCCCGAAACCGCTGCGCCTGGACACCGCTGCAACTCTTATAAATGTATTAATCCTTAAACCACCGCTCCCGGGCACCTCCGCAACTATAATAAATGTATTAACCCCTAAACCGCCGCTCCCCGAGCCCACCGCCACCTACATTATACCTAGTAACCCCTATCCTGTCCCCCCTATACCGCCGCCACCTATAATAAAGTTATTAACCCCTATCCTGCATGACCCGGACCCCGCCACAACTAAATAAATTGTTTAACCCCTAAACCGCAGCTCCTGGACCCCGCCGCAACCTATATTAAACTTATTAACCCCTAATCTGCCCTCCCCTACACCGTCGCCACCTATAATACATTTATTAACCCTTATCCTGCCCCCCCTACACCGCCGCCACTAAAATAAAATTATTAACCCCTAAACCTAAGTCTAACCCTAACCCTAACACCCCCCTAACTTAAATATTAATTAAATACATCTAAATAAATGTAACTCTTATTAAATTAATTATTCCTATTTAAAACTAAATACTTACTTTTAAAATAAACCCTAATATAGCTACAATATAAATAATAATTTTATTGTAGCTATCTTAGGATTTATTTTTATTTTACAGGCAAATTTCAATTTATTTTAACTAGGTACAATAGCTATTAAATAGTTATTAACTATTTAATACCTGCCTAGTTAAAATAAAGAGAAAATTACCTGTAAAATAAAAACTAACCTAAGTTACAATTACACCTAACACTACACTATACTTAAATAAATTAATCCTATTTAAAACTAAATACTACTATTAATAATTACATTGTAGCTATTTTAGGATTATATTTATTTTACCGGTAATTTATTTTAGCTAGTTAGAATAGTTATTAAATAGTTATTAACTATTTAATAACTACCTAGCTAAAAGAAACACAAAATCACCTGTAAAATAAATCCTAACCTAAGTTACAATTAAACCTAACACTACACTATCATTAAATTAATTAAATAAATTACCTACAAATAGCTACAATTAAATACAATTAAATAAACTAACTAAAGTACAAAAAATAAAAAAGCTAAGTTACAAAAAAAATAATAAGTTACAAACATTTCAAAAATATTACAACAATTTTAAGCTACTTACACCTAATCTAAGCCCCCTAATAAAATAACAAAGCCCCCCAAAATAAAAAAATGCCCTACCCTATTCTACATGAAAAAGTTACCAGCTCTATTACCTTACCAGCCCTTAAAAGGGCCTTTTGCGGGGCATGCCCCAAAGAAAACAGCTCTTTTGCCTGTAAAATAAAAATACAACACCCCCAACATTAAAACCCACCACACACATACCCCTACTCTAACCCAAAAACCCCTTAAATAAACCTAACACTACCCCCCTGAAGATCATCCTACCTTTAGCCGTCTTCAGCCAGCCGACCACCGATGGAACCGAAGAGGAGATCCGGAGCGGCAGAAGTCATCATCCAAGGGGCGCTGAAGAAGTCTTCCATCCGATTGAAGTCATCATCCAAGGGGCGCTGAAGAAGTCTTCCATCCGATTGAAGTCATCATCCAGGCGGCGTCTTCAATCTTCATCCATCCGGAGCCGAGCCATCTTCAGACGAGCCGACGCGGAGCCATCCTCTTCTTCCCGACGACTAATGACGAATGACGGTACCTTTAAGTGACGTCATCCAAGATGGCGTCCCTTCAATTCCGATTGGCTGATAGGATTCTATCAGCCAATTGGAATTAAGGTAGGAAAAATCTGATTGGCTGATTTAATCAGCCAATCAGATTGAGCTCGCATTCTATTAACTGATTGGAACAGCCAATAGAATTGAACTTCAATCTGATTGGCTGATTAAATTAGCCAATCAGATTTTGCCTACCTTAATTCCGATTGGCTGATAGAATCCTATCAGCCAATGGGAATTGAAGGGACGCCATCTTGGATGATGTCACTTAAAGGTACCGTCATTCGTCATTAGTCGTCAGGAAGAAGAGGATGGCTCCGCGTCGGCTCGTCTGAAGATGACTCCGCTCCGGATGGATGAAGATTGAAGATGCCGCCTGGATGATGACTTCAATCGGATGGAAGACTTCTTCAGCTCCCCTTGGATGATGACTTCAATCGGATGGAAGACTTTTTCAGCGCCCCTTGGATGATGACTTCTGCCGCTCCGGATCTCCTCTTCGGTTCCATCGGTGGTCGGCTGGCTGAAGACGGCTAAAAGTAGGATGATCTTCAGGGGGGTAGTGTTAGGTTTATTTAAGGGGGGTTTGGGTTAGAGTAGGGGTATGTGGATGGTGGGTTTTAATGTTGGGGGGGTTTGTATTTTTATTTTACAGGCAAAAGAGCTGTTTTCTTTGGGGCATGCCCCGCAAAAGGCCCTTTTAAGGGCTGGTAAGGTAATAGAGCTGGTATCTTTTTCATGTAGAATAGGGTAGGGCATTTTTTTATTTTGGGGGCTTTGTTATTTTATTAGGGGGCTTAGATTAGGTGTAAGTAGCTTAAAATTGTTGTAATATTTTTGAAATGTTTGTAACTTATTTTTTTATTTTTTGTAACTTAGCTTTTTTTATTTTTTGTACTTTAGTTAGTTTATTTAATTGTATTTAATTGTAGTTATTTGTAGGTAATTTATTTAATTAATTTAATGATAGTGTAGTATCTTCTTACTTATTTCTTTTAGCTAGGTAGTTATTAAATAGTTAATAACTATTTAATAACTATTCTAACTAGCTAAAATAAATACAAAGTTACCTGTAAAATAAATATAAATCCTAAAATAGCTACAATGTAATTATTAATTACATTGTAGCTATCTTAGGGTTTATTTTACAGGTAAGTATTTAGTTTTAAATAGGATTAATTTATTTAAGTATAGTGTAGTGTTAGGTGTAATTGTAACTTAGGTTAGTTTTTATTTTACAGGTAATTTTCTCTTTATTTTAACTAGGCAGGTATTAAATAGTTAATAACGATTTAATAGCTATTGTACCTAGTTAAAATAAATTGAAATTTGCCTGTAAAATAAAAATAAATCCTAAGATAGCTACAATAAAATTATTATTTATATTGTAGCTATATTAGGGTTTATTTTAAAGATAAGCATTTAGTTTTAAATATGAATAATTAATTTAATAAGAGTTACATTTATTTAGATGTATTTAATTAATATTTAAGTTAGGGGGGTGTTAGGGTTAGACTTAGGTTTAGGGGTTAAAAAATTTATTTTAGTGGCGGCGTTGTAGGGGGGGCAGGATAGGGGTTAATAAATGTATTATAGGTGGCGACGGTGTAGGGGGGGCAGATTAGGGGTTTAATATCGGATCGGCGTGGTCCGGGAGTGGCGGTTTAGGGGTTAAACAATTTATTTAGTTGCGGCGGGGTCCGGGATCGGCAGGATAGGGGTTAATAACATTATTATAGGTGACGACGGTGTAGGGGGGCAGGATAGGGGTTAATAAGTCTTATGTAGGTGGTGGCGGTGTCTGGGAGTGGCGGTTTAGGGGTTAATACATATATTATAGTTGCGGCGGGGACCCGGAGCGGCGGTTTAGGGGTTAACATATTTATTATAGTGGCGGTGGGCTCCGGGAGCGGTGGTTTAGGGTTTAATATGTATAATGTAGGTGGCGGTGGGCTCCGGGAGCGGTGGTTTAGGGGGTAATACTTTTATTTAGTTGCGTCGGTGTAGGAGGGACAGATTAGGGGTGTTTAGACTCGGGGTACATGTTAGGGTGTTAGGTGTACACATTTCCCATAGGAATCAATGGGATGTCTGGCAGCAGCGAACATGAACTTTCGCTATGGTCAGACTCCCATTGATTCCTATGGGATCCGCCAGGGCGGCGGATTGAAAACCAGGTACGCTGGGCCTGAAAAGTGCCGTCGGGCGTACCTGCTAGTTTTTTGATAACTAGCAAAAGTAGTAAGATTGTGCCGAACTTGTGTGCGGGACATCTGGAGTGACGTAAGAATCGATCTGTGTCGGACTGGGTCCGGCGGATAGAAGCTTACATCCCTATATTCTACTTTTGCCGGTGTCTAGGGCTTGATAACTAAGGCGAATCAACCGTGCCACAAATACGCTGCGGAATTCCAGCGTATTTGAGGTTGAAGGCTTGATAACTAGGGGCCCATATTTGCTAGTAACTCGTAGAACAAGTTATTTTTTAGTAGGATTGTGATACCTAAGAAATGTATTTTTTCATAGGGAGGTGCTAGTTTAAAGGTATAAATTAATGTGAAATATCAGTTGGGGATTCTTAGAAGAAACAAGTGGTAGAAAGTTATAGGGGCCCCAAATTTAAGCATAATGTTGGGAAAATTATCTATATATATATATATACCCCTGTTTTGGTTTAAAAATGAAATAAAAAAAATGACAACCAAATGCTTTTTCTTCCTATAAATATAAATAAGGTTTTACATTGTA
This sequence comes from Bombina bombina, assembly GCF_027579735.1. NCBI lineage: Eukaryota > Metazoa > Chordata > Amphibia > Anura > Bombinatoridae > Bombina > Bombina bombina. The sequence goes on from NC_069500.1 coordinate 1,012,344,246, forward strand.
TTAAAAATAAGATTAATTTAGAAACGTAATTTCAATATGTGCAGAAACTGGCTTCTTAAATGATAGGTTCATTTTTTATTACATTTTCTCTACTCTTTCTCTACTCTTGAGAAAGTCAGGACGTTGCCTGACGAAACGCGTAGAGACTCTCCTTTCGGTTCTACCACGTCCCTGGTCACACCGGGTTTTCATGTTGACGTATCCCCTGGTCAGGCGCAGTTTCCTGTGGAGGTTCCGGAAGTCCCTCAGATGAGCGCAAGGACAGGGTGACGTATTGCAGACCCATCGTAACCGGTTAAGAGCTTTGTGATGTCGTGATTGTGCCTGTTAATTTTTAACATTTTGTACGTGCGACTTATTGCGCTTTTTATTTGTGTTTAAATTAAACAATATTACTCTTAGGGTGGGATGCGCTCTGTTCTCTTTTGTATTTCTAAAGTATGAACTCAATAACCTTCTGTGAAAAAGAACCTTTAAATCCCAGTAGTATATGAAAGACACTGAAATATTTTTTTTTTTTTAGTACCACAAAAGATGGAAACAATAAGTTCTTGCATGCAATATAGTGCACAGTGATTGAATAATAGATCCTCTTGATCTTCTGGAGCAAGCAGGAAACATGGGCGAAATGTATGGCTTCCATGACACTGGGCATTCCTCCTTGTACATAAAAAATTCTGATACTTTATACTGCTTTCTATACCTGAAATGAGCATTAGCATAGGCAAGGAAAATATGCAAGTTAAAGGGATACTAAACCCACATTTTTTCTTTCATGATTCAGATAGAGCATGCAATTTTAAGCAACTTTCTAATTTACTCCTATTATCAATTTTTCTTCATTCTCTTGCTATCTTTATTTAAAAAAGAAAGCATCTAAGCTAAGGAGCCAGCCAATTTTTGGTTCAGACCCCTGGATAGCACTTGCTAAATGGTGGTTGCATTTAGCCACCAATCAGAAAGCACAATCCAGGTTGTGAACCAAAAATGGGCTGGCTTCTAAACTTACATTCTTGCTTTTCAAATAAAGATGGCAAGAGAATAAAGAAAAATTGATAATAAGAGTAAATTAGAAAGTTGCTTAAAATTACATGCTCTATCTGAATTATGAAAGAAAGAATTTGGGTTCAGTGTCTCTTTAACATATTTACCAACCATGAATTTCCATTTGCATGTGAAGATGTCAAAACATCTTCCTTCAGGAAATTATGTAAAGCAGAGATGTATCTGTACCATGTAATATCTGTACACTATTCCACATTCGTTAAGACCTGAAAAAATTAAATAAGTAATCTTTTGAGTAGAATCTAGCTTTTCACTTACACCTAATAAGTGCTCAGATTTTCCAGAGGCAATGTAGAGTCCATTGTGACATTCAATCCCTGTCACGGCCTACATGGGTATTAAACCCAGGACTGCTGGTTTGCGCTGTACTGAGTTATCTCTGAGCCACAGGTTAGCCTTAGATTCTGTTCTACTTTTCTAACCTGTCCTTTTGTTTTTTACTCTATGGGGTAGATTTATCATAGTGTGAGCGGACATGATATGATGAAGCGTATCATGTCCGTTGCACATCGATAAATGCCGACAACATTTATCATTGCTGGTGCAATGCCACCCACTGCAGATTCGTGGACAATCAACCGCTAGCAGGGGGTGTCAATCAACCCGATAGTATTCAATCAGGTTGATTTCTGTCCGCTGCATCAGACAAAAAGAAACACAATATTCTACTCCAAAACTTTGATTTTGAGAGTTCTGATTTTTTTTAAAAGCCCACGTAAAAAGATCTCAACAAACAAAATAAAATGTCAGGCGAACAGTTTAATACTGATCATGACAAAGCAATCACCGATAGACATTAAACACAAAAAGACAAAAGTACTGTAAATTACAATCATGAAAATACAAGCATGATATAAAAAAAAACATTTTAAGAACATTTCTCAGTTGTTGCAGTCATGATATTCAATTTCTTATGTTTCCCACAGATCTTGTTAGTTCAATAACATACAGGTAGATTACAAGTTGTGCGTTCGTGTATTAACGCTGAAAAAATGGCCATTTCAGCGTTAAAACAGTAACGCAGCCATTACAAGTCTTGTCGATATAGCTATACCGCACTCCACAAAATGTTGTTTTTTCATGGGACTTCCATAGCGCTGCCATTACGAGTTTTGTGGTGAGGCTAAAAAGCTTGAGTTACACCCTATAACGACAAGTTCCGTACCGCCATCTGAGAGCAGTAGTTATGAGTTTTAGGCAACAAAACTGTTACATAAAACTCATAACTAAACTGTTACAAAGTACACTAACACCCATAAACTACCTATTAAACCCTAACCACCGACCTCCTGCATTGCAAAACACTATTATAAAGTTATTAACCCCTAATCTGCCACTCCCGACATCGCTGCCACTAATAAAATGTATTAACCCCTATTACGCCACTCCCCGACATCGTTGCCACTATACTGTTTTTTTTTTGCAATAATAGTTTTTTTTTTGTAATTTTACTGTTTTTTATTTTTTGTAATGCTATTTTTTTTTATTTTGGTTAGGTTTTATTTCACAGGTAAGTTTGTATTTATTTTAACTAGGTAGTTAGTAAATAGTTAATAACTTTAGTATAGTGGCGGCGATATTGGGAGCGGCAGATTAGGGGTTAATAGATTTATTTTGGTGGCGGGGATGTCTGGAGCGGCAGATTAGGGGTTAATAAATTTATGTAGATGTCGGGGGCAGCAGATTAGAGGTGTTTAGACTTGGGGTTTATGTTAGGGTGTTAGGATTAAACGTACCATTTTGTTCAGTATAAAGCTCAATGCAACCATATCGCACGCACAAGCCGGCTTTTCTAAAACTTGTAATGGCAGCGCTATGAAGGGTGAAATAACGCAACTTTTGTTGCGTTTGTTAAATACCCTCAATAGCGCAAAACTTGTAATCTAGGTGATATTAAATACATATGTAAATTCCTGTCCAGCCCAATACAGATGGACTATACCTAGTATAGATTTATTGAGTCTAGTCCATATATTAATCTATACATCAAAAATGTAATTTGTGCCCATTTCAGAGAGTTTTGCACAAAACAAAAATATTCCAAAATGGCTTGGGATACTCACATATATGTCAAAAAGGTCTGTTTTATGCTCATCTACTGCCAAGTGTTTTTTTTTTGCAAACTGGTAAAACATAATGAAGAAATATGTAAACTGTGTGTTAAATAAGCGCTGTTGTGGAATATTGTGAAACATTATTTGTAATACTTTACAAATGCTGATTATTGACATCTATATAAAGTTATCTATTAAAGGGATATTAAACACTTAGGAATGACAACAAGGTTACACTTTGCTTGCATTTAACTGTCTATTATGGTATATGTTGATCCAGTCCTGTTTTTTTTTATTTTAACTGGCAATAATGGCTAAAGGAAAGCAATACCATTAGGCACAGGGTGTCCATACTTGTACCTAGGTATGTGCACTCTTATTGCTACAGACAGCACCCAGAGTAGAGGAACCAGCAATCACCCACAAAACAACACTGGCCCCTTTGGCAGTCCCACTGTGCATGCTTTACAATAAGAAGAAAAAATGCAGTTTGGGATCTGCATATACAGCAAGGTTTTCTCTAGTATGTAATGTCCCAAGGAACAAGCAGGTTATTTACATAAACCATTTAACAACATTAATCCTGATATCAGTGTTCATCAGACGGTGGCCTCTATTCAAAAAGTCGCACTGTGTATTTTAACTCGTACACTAGATTTTTCTATGCATAAATGTTTTGTAGATGATCTATTTATATAGCCCATAATCCTTTGTGTGCCTAAAGACATAAAAAAGATGAAATCTTTAGTTGGACCCAAACAAAAATGATGTTTTCTTCATATACAAGTACTTTTTCTGTACTGCTGTCTGCCTCTATGTCCTCTATTGCATACAATGGTGCTCAACAGCAAGTAGGTGGTGAAGATTTGCAGTGAGAATACAACTATGTTTGTATTCCTGTTTGATTTTTGAACAACGTTCCAAGCCAATATTACTGCTTGAAGTGTGAAATATTGCAACATGTGTATATTTTCCTGCAGCCATTCACACATAGGTCAAAGACCTGCGTATATCAACCGGACCCCTTGATTTTGAATACTGCCCACTGATTTTGTTGTGAATTTATCGCAAATCAGACGGTTTACTTTATTTTAATTAAGGGCCTACATATATATATATACAATACACTGAGAAAGTCCAGCACTCACTTACAAGCTCTCAGCTAAGATTAAAAGCAAAAATGGAAGGGTTAGTTACCGCATTTGGCCAAATGGGACAAGCCCGGGTACCACGTCAAGGTCCCTTACAAAAACCTGGGACCCTAAAGCAGTATTACAATGCAAGATTTCAATCCAACAAACTGGGAACAAGTGAAGGGTGCACAGGCTTATGTAATCACCCCAGACATATACAAAACACGGAAGGGGACTGAACTCTCAGACCAGACCAGGTACACATCCCATGACCCTGCAACATGCTCACTGACACTCACAGGAAGCTGTGCTGTCCCCAGAGTCACAGGCAGTTAACCCCAGGCAGGTCTAGGTGCAAGAACCATAGGGAAAGTTACAAAACAAATTGTTTGTTTTGTAATTTCCCCTATGGTTCTTGCACCCAGACTGGGGTGATTACATAAGCCTGTGTACCCTTCACTTGTTCCCATTTTGCTGGATTGAGAGCTTGCATTGTGTGGCTGTTTTAGGGTCCCAGGTTTTTGGAAGGGACCTTGACGTGGTACCTGGGCTTGTCCCATTTGGCCAAATTCAGTAACTAACCCTTCCATTTTTGCTTTTAATCTTAGCTGAGAGCTTGTAAGTGAGTGCTGGACTTTCTATGAGTGTTGTATTAATTTGTTTTGTAATTTTCTCTATGATTCTTGCACCCAGACCTGTCTCGGCTTAACTGCCTGTGACTCTGGGGACAGCACAGTTTCCTGTGAGTGGCAGTGAGCACCCAGGTTTGAGCATGTTGCAGGGTCATAGGATGTGTACCCGGTCCGGTCAGAGTGCAGTCCCCTTCTGTGTTTTATATATATATATATATATATATATATATATATATATATATATATATAAAAAAAATCTATTAAGTCTTCAAACTATAGCTTTAACTGTATCCCTCCTCAGAAAACATCCTGAAGTATTAGTATCCCACTGTATATAATGCTGTTTGTGACATATAATTCATGATCTATAAAAAGAATATGTTCTACTCTCTTAAATTATAATGTGCTTGATCTTGCATTCCTAGTTCCGTACTGAGTAGAACAAAAAACATTGGCAGCACATAAAAGCAGACAACATGGAAGCCAAACTTTAGGAGACTTTCATAATGGACATGATGCATACTCAATTACTCCCTAAAGGTTATACACATTAATATGGAAATTTTCTTTTGCATCCTTTTGAAGAGTCTCAAAATGTATGAAACATGAAATGAGTACAATAGAGAATGAAACTCAGCATCAACATTTTGTCTTAACTGGCCTTGCATGATCACTAAATGCACTAAAATGAAATAATTCTCACATTTTTATTTTCATCAAGAAATCAAATAAATGTAATAACAATATAGGTTATAAATTGAAGCAATGTGGGATACAATTTACAATTCCACCTTCTTTAAAGGGACATAAAACCCAATTGTTTTCTTTCATAATTCAGATAGAGCATACAATTTTAAACAACTTTCCAATTTAATTCTGTTATCAAATTGTCTTTGTTTTTTTTGTTATCCTTTGTTGAAAAGCTGGAATGTAAGCTCATGAGTGTGCACGTGTCCACAACACTATATGGCAGCAGTTTTGCAACAATATTATACATTAGCAGGAGCACTAGATGGCAGCACTATTTCCTGTCATGTAGTTCTTTAGGCATGTGCACGCTACCTACCTAGGTATCTCTTCAACAAAGAATAGCATGAGAACGGTACAAATTTGATAATAGAAGTAAATTGGAAACTTTTAAAAAAATTGTATTCTCTATCTAAATAATGAAAGAAAATTTTGGGGTTTACTGTCCCTTTAATATGACAGTAACAAGAGAGTTTAAGAAACAAGAAATTCTGGCATACATAAAACAGACAAAATGGCACTCGAACGTTTGAATAGCAACGTTATGTTTTTTTGTTTTTTTATTTCCAATGAGATAAAAATTACATTGAATTCATTTAACCATTTTATCAAACATAATACAAAATATTTTTTTTCAAACTTCTGAACAAACATTTTATCAAATTGCACCATGAGTGGACATTTCAAGATGAAGTATAGGAACAAGATGTATTGGATGAACGTTCAATCATAAATGTAAACAAGCATGCAGCTTAGTAATTGTAAAGAAGAGGAGCAGGTAAGCACTGCTACATGTGGCTTTGATGATCATTTAAAGGGACATGACACACACATTATTTCTTTCATGATTCAGTTAGAGCATGCAATTTTCCACAACTTTCCAATTTACTTCTATCAAACGTATTTTGTCCTCTTGGTGTCCTTTGTTGAAAAGTATACCTAGGTAGACTCATGAGCTGCTGATTGGTGGCTGCACGCATCTGTCTATTGTCATTGGCTTTCAGCTAGCTCCCAGTAGTGAATTACTGCTCCTTCAACAAAAGATACCACGAGAATGAAGAAAATTAGATAATAGAAATAAATTGGAAAGATGTTTAAAATTGTATGTTCTATCTGAGTCATGAAAGAAAAATATTGGGTTTCATTCCCCTTTAATCAATGATCTCATGTATATTCTCATTTTCTGGGGCTATTGTATGTGTGTATAAAATGGAGAACTAAACTGTAAAAGTACTGGCTGTACTGTCCATTGAAATATCTTTAGACATCAGACACGAGTAATGAACACATCATCTTATAAAGTTAATCCATTATGTGTAAATTAACATTGCTACAATCCCTTCAATTAGACAACATAAGTCATCAGAGGTCCATCATGCAACCCTATTTGTAAACATTAATTGCTCAACAACAAAGCAATTTAAAGTTGCATTTCCATCTGCTATGAGGGTAGGAAAGGTTAAAGCTTCTGAGTAAACCTTTCTATTAAAAAAATCTTTATTACTAGACTTATCCAAGTAAAACAGCACTTTTAAATTAGTTTGTTTATTTCAATAGGATTGTTCAAAACATGTATAGATTTTTTTATGCTGTTCTAAGCCAATTCTCTTTGCTGTCTCCTTCCTACCTTTCTAAATTATATCGCTATCTTCTTTCTGTTCTTTAACTGTTTGCTTAACAATCTATTGTACACCACACTGAGAGACGTAAAAGAGAATGTTCTGTCAATTATAAATGTCTTCCAACCCTTTCAGATTTGCATAAATCTACCTATCAATTATGTATAAGTATATTTTAATTTAAACCTTATAAAAACTATTCAAACATAGGAAGCCTTAGAGGTTCTATTGATTGTACAGAATAGAGCCTTTTTAATTCTAATTTGCTTTTAAACTTCAATAGAATATACAGTATTGGGCTACATTACAAGTGGCTTGCTAATGATAGCGTACGTGCGATAACCAGGTTCGGTTACTGCGCTACCATTAGTTAGCCACTTTGATATTACACACACACACACACATATATATATATATATATATATATATGTATATATATATATATATATATATATATATATATATATATATATATAAGTGTATACATGTGTATTTATTTGTTTGTATGTGTAAATGTGAATGTGCACACATACACATATAAACACGACACACATGTATATATATATATATATATATATATATATATATATATATATATATATAGACACTTTTGAGCCCTTTGCAGTCAAACACTTTGAAACATGTGATATTATTTTTATTTATTTTAATGTGTTTTGAATATAAATACTTTAAATTTGAATGTTCTTTAAATAGAAAAAAGTGTCCTTTTTATTTTAAAATAGATATATCTACCAATTTTTTCAGTTGTGACAGTATGGAAAATCCAGTCCACCCTGTACTATATTAAAAACACATTATTTGATGTTTTACTTTAATGTAATGAATTTAATGTATTTTTTAAAATATACACTCATTTCAAATCTGATAACACGTTTCAAAAAAGTTGGGACAGGGGCAATTTAGGACTAATAGCGATGTGACAATTTGAAATAAGAAGATGATGTGATACAGGTGATGCAATCGTATAATCATAGTATATAAGGAGCCTCCAAAAAAGGCCTAGTCCTTCGAGATCAAGGATGGGTCGAGGCTCATCAATCTGCCAACAGATGCGTGAGAGAATAATCCAACACTTTGAGAACAACATTCCCCAAGGACAATTCGGTAGGATTTTAGTCTTTTCACCTTCTATAGTGCACAATATTATTAAACGATTCAAGGAATCCGGTCAAATCTCAGTGCATAAAGGGCAAGGCCCGAAGACCACTTCTGAATGCGTGATATCTGATCCCTCAACAGATGCAAGTTAAGGCTTTACAATGCAATGCAGAAGCCATACATCAACACTATTTAGAAGCGCCGCCAAATTCTCTGGGCTCGGTCTCATCTGAGATGGACAGTAGCACAGTGGAATCGTGTTTTGTGGTCCAACAAGTCAACAATTACAATAGTTTTTGGAAAAAAATAGCCATTGTGTTTTCCAGGCCAAAGAGGAAAAGGACCACCCAAGCTATTATCAGCGTAAGGTCCAAAAGCCAAAGACTGTCATGGTATGGGGGTGTGTCAGTGCCCATGGCATAGGTAGCTTGCACATCTGTGAGGGCACCATTAATGCCAAAAGATATGTATACATTTATGAGCAAAATATGCTGCCATCCAGACGTCGTCTTTTTCAGGGACGTCCCTGCATTTTCCAGCAAGATAACGCCAAACCACCTTCTGCCCGGATAACAAGCGCATGATTTCATAAGTAGAGAGTGCGGGTGCTAGCATGGCCTGCCTGCAGTCTTGACCTGTCTCCGATTGAGTATGTGTGGCAAAAAAATGAAGCGCAAAAAACAGTTGTGCAGCTGAAAACATGCATAATGGATGAATGGGGAAAATTTGTTTCCCTGTTTACAATTCACAAAAACAACTCCGTCACCCTCATTTTAGATGGTTTGTTGTTTTAAAAGATAGATAATCCCTTAAATACCCATTCAACAGTTTTTCATAACCAACACAATTATAATAATACATGTTTTACCTCTCTAATTACCTTGTATCTAAGTCTCTGCAGACTGCCCCCTTATTTCAGTTCTTTTGACAGACTTGCATTTTAACCAATCAGTACTCACTCCTCTGTAAATTCATGTGCATGAGCTCAATGTTATCTATATGAAACACATGAACTAACGCCTTCTAGTGGTGAAAAACGGTCAAAATGCATTTGGATTAAAGACGGCCTTCAAGGTCTAAGAAATTAGCATATGAACCTCCTAGGTTTAGCTTTCAACTAAGAATACCAAGAGAACTGGTGTCTTCAGTGCCCAAATGCTTAATAAGTGTTGTTACACAGCAGTAAACAGTTGACTGTCCCAACTTTTTTGGAGTTGTTGCAGTCATCAGATTTTAAATGAGTGCATCTTTTCAAAAATTCATTAAATTAACAAAGTAAAACATCAAATAATGTGCTAATAATACGTTTTTTTTTTTCAATATAGTACACATATAGTATATATTGAATTCTCAAATTACTCTTTTTGTTTGTTTTTTGGCATTTTCCATACCATCCCAACTTTTTTGGAATTGGGGTTGTATATAAATCTGTATAAACAATATATATCTATACAGTACACATATATCTATATCTGTATATATTCATAGATATATATGTGTAGATATATAAAAAAATCAGATAGATTGAAATATATGCTCTAAAATAAAATGAATAAATCTTCTATGTGAAGAACATTGGAATTTAAAGGGGCAGTCTACTCCAGAATTGTTATTGTTTAAAAAAAGATAGATAACCCCTTTATTACACATTCCCCAGTTTTGCATAACCAACACAGTTATATTAATACACTTTTTACCTCTGTGATAAAATTGTTTCTAAGCCTCTGCAGACTTCCCCCTTATCTCAGTTCTTTTGACAGACATGCATTTTAGCCAATCAGTGCACACTCCACATGAGTGAGCACAATGTTATCTATATGACACACATGAACTAAGTGTCTAACGATCAAACTGTGAAAATGCACTGAAATTAGAGGCAGTTCAACGACTTAGAAATTAGCATATAAGCCTACCTAGGTTTAGCTTTCCACAAAAAATACCAAGAGAAAAAGCAAATTAGATGATAAGATTAAATTTGAAAGTTGTTTAAAATTGAATGTCCTATCTGAATCATGAAAGTTTAATTTTGACTATACTGTTTCTTTAAAGTATTTATAACTACCTCCGGGTTTAGTGCAGTTGGTCTAACGTGGTGTTGTGTTAGGAAGCAATTGATATATTTTTTTTTTTAACTGTGCACCCCATAGCAGTCTTTCACTCATGCACTAACTTTTTACTTTCAACTTGTAATATGCATGCTAATCAGGCTACATTAAAATTTAACTTTGAGGACAGTTAGCACGCAATTGAAACATTTAGTAGATCCGGACCGTTGTTAGCTAGTTGACACTGTTTGCAACCATCTAAAATGAGGGTGACAGAGCTGTTTTTGTGAATTGTAAACAGGGTAAGACATTAATATGTGACCTTTAGTAACATAATCAGATTCAGTTACCATATTTTTAGTCTATAAAATGTGCCTATCATTAAGATACACATTGGTAAGTGTTTCTATTTAAAAAATGAAGTGATGATAAGTCATCCTTCATACACCTTAAAACTCACACTTCAATGTCTCTCCTCCTCTCCTCTTTTGCTTTCTGCTTCTCTTTATTTTTCTCTGTACCTTTCTTCCTCTAGGCCCAATAATCAATAACTTGTAGGCATGGAGAGAAATCACACAATATATTTGGGATTATTTTTATCATTATATTGATAAATGTAGGTGTCTTTACTTCATTTTCAGTACACTGCTTAGTGAGATAAACAGCTCTAAAACTAAAATTTGCCGTTATAAAATTGTTTGAATAACCTAGCAGTATTGACGAGACCTCTTAGAAAATCTCACCAGCACAGACAGCTTTAGATTATCAGGCTCTCACTCATTTTCTTCCACCTACAACAAAAATGACCTCTTCTTTGTACTGACACCTACAATTACTGGCCAGCAGAGGGTAACACAGAGTTTTTGCATGTAATATGCATGAAAAATGAATCTCAATTTTTTAATAAAAAATACATATTTTATATCCAAAAATAATACAGTAAAATAGCAGAGGGAATGTGGAATTCTGCTCTGGCTGTGACCCTTAAGCACCACGTTTTAATATCTTTGAAACCTACAGACTTGTTGTCACGCTGCTCCTCCACTCTGCTGTGGCTTTTGCCACTGACGCAGACAGTCCTCCTGTTGCTAGCGATGCAGCAGTGTAACTGCAGCATGGTGATGACATCATCACCACCTGCCCTGTCTTCCCTATATAAGTGCCTCTGTCTCTCTCACCTGTGCCCAAGTATAGGTGTTACTTTGTGTTTTACTGGGTGCTGTATTTCTATTTACTGGATTGCTATATTGATACTCTGTTGATGAACTCTGTCTGTTTGATTGCTATACTGATACTAAACTCTGCTTGTTTGACTACTCACCCCTAAACTACTGGATTGCTACTTTGTTGCTGAACTCTGCCAGTCTGACCATTCTATTGGTTTACCCCTGAACTGCTATACTGCTGGATATCCTTTTGTTGCTGACTCCTGCCTGTTCCCAATCCTTCTATTGGTTTACCTCTGAACTGTTATACTGCTGGATATCCTTTTGTTGCTGACTTTTGCCTGTTCCTGGTCCTTCTATTGGTTTACCCCTGAACTGCCATACTTCTGGATTACCTTCCTGTTGCCACTTCGTACTACCCTGCCTGCTGTGAGTACTGCTTACCTCATTTTACAAACTCTCTTTGCTCTGGGATATTTTCTATCATTCCACTTGATGCCGGGATAAGAAGACTACTGGCCAAGTTTGGTCTGATAGTGGAATATCCCACGGGCATTACACTTGTCAGATCAGGCAATATTTTTAGAGGACAGCATTGCTTGAACTTAAAGGGATAGTCTAGACAGAATTAAACTTTTATGCTTCAGATAGAGCATGCACTTTTAAGCAACTTTCTAACTTACTCCTATTATCAATTTTTCTTTGTTTTCTTGCTATCTTTATTTTAAAAGCAAGAATGTAAGCTTAGGAGCTGGTCCATTTTTGGTTCAGAACCTGGGTAGCGCTTGCTGATTGGTGTCTAAATGTAGCCACCAATCAGCAAGTGCTACCCAGGTGTTGAACCAAAAATGGGCCGGTGTTCTGTCGAAAACTCCAAGTCATTGAAATCTCCAATTACATCACTTTTGCCTCTGTTAGGGGGGGCCCCCCGCTAATCCTCTGGCATGAACCCCAAGTGAACCTTGGGGAATGAGGTTTACTAGGGGGGCTTCACGCCCCTTGAAATCCCCAAGAGGAGGCAAAAATAGATAGTGAAGATAGGCGTTAATGCTGAATTAAAGTACCCATCTGATTGGCCCGTGTCTCCGTGAGGGACAGGATACACAACCAATCAGATGTGTAATTGGAGATTTTGACTACTTGGAGTTTTCAACAGGACACCCGATCCTAAGCTTACATTTTTGCTTTTTCAAATAAAGATTCCAAGAGAACAAAGAAAAATTGATGAGGAGTAAAATAGAAAGTTGCTTTAAATTGCATGCTCTATCTGAATCATGAAAGTTTAATTTTGACTAGACTATCCCTTTAACTTCAAACCTCCTTTTTTCAAGAGCCCTTTCAGATTTATTTGTACCATCAATTCAGCTTTTACTAATTTTTCAGGAATTTCCCATATTGCTCTGAGACAGAAAAAAGAATTAAGCTTAAAGCCGAGGTTACAACAAACCACATATCAGATTTAAACTGTACATAATATTAATGGTATTTTAAAAATAAAACTAACATTTAAACCATCAAATCATAATAATTGGGACATTTTTATTATTTATTTTTTATCAACTGGTTATTGTACTGATTTCTTTGTTTAATTCAAAATAGTTAATTGGTCAGGATGATGATGATAATATTAATTATTATTATTATTATTAGTGCTAGTAATAATAATAATAATAATAATATGCTAAATAAGCTATAATTACTTGTCTGACTTATCCCTGACAACCAACATAGCTGTATGATTTGTCCTTATCAGACAATGAGAAATAAATACTTTTTTACCTACTCTTTTTCATGCAAAAATAGGTTTCACCATATATAATTGCTGCTTTCAAATATACAGGATAAAAGAAAATGTTTGCCGACAGTATATTTTTAATGCATGGGGAGAAAGTTAACATGTTGACAAATATTTGTTCAATTGCAATTGTGAAAGATAGTGTACAATATAGTTTCCCATTCAATGGTTAGCAGAAAGTGCAATATTCTTACGGTAACTTATGACTTAAAGGCTACACACATTTCTATTTAGTTGACCCCTTAAAGGGACATAGTACACTAGATTTGTCTTTGCATAAATATTTTGTAGATGATACATTTATATAGCCCATTTATATAGCCCAGTTTTTTGGGGTTTTTTGTAAAAATGAATACTTTTACTTATTTTTAAATAACATTGTGTTGATTTTCAGACTCCTAACCAATCCCCAACGTTTTGAAGTGGACTTTTGTCTACCTACTACAGCTTGCTCCTGTTTGTGAAATGGGTCTTTTCATATGCAGGGGACGGGGGTGTCTGCTGTTCTTGTTTTCCCAGCCCAATTCACTGGGTGCTCCAGCCTAACCTCATAAACATTGCTAAACTGGAAGCTTCTAAGTAAGTTTTTAGATGGTTTTATACTGGATTTTTATATCAGTATCTGTGCATATTATTTTTTTATAGTAGTGTCTATTACATGCAGTTATATAAAAATCTGTGTATACCCTTTAATGGGATGGACATACCCTGTGGGTCTCACCAACAACGGTTAGACACACTATTACTACATACATCACTCCAGGATGCTTTTGGACATTAATCCTTTAGTGTAAAAATGACAACTGCCGTAATGGTACATCAGCATTTGTTAAGGGGTTCATATTCACAAAGAAATACAAATTACGACATTTGTACTGTTTACAAAGAAAGCAAACTTCCTGTTATGGTTGAGCATACTTTGAGGCATGCCATTACTAGGAGTGGGTGAAAATGTTTGAACATTTAAAAAAAAAAAAAAAAATAATAATATAATGATTGCAGATCACTTTTATTCTTTCTAAATGAATGTCAAATATTCGCCAAATGGTAAATTAACATGATTGTTTTTTACATGAGACGGTTAACTTTTATTACATTACATATACTAAAATGTAAAATCAATGTTGATTTCAATAGAAATCAACATTCAAAGGTTGTTTTAAAATGTTAAATTTGGTATCCTAGAAATATTCTAAGTGCAGAAAATAATGTCAAGGTAAATATTTGTTTTACCATTCCATTGTAACAACATAAAAAAAACATTCACTCGTTCTTAGTCAATACTTATGTAATAGGAATTTCCTATATGTACAGAAACATAAAAGAACATGTCTAATATACATCAAATTATAATATTTAGTTACATTGTTTTAGAGCTATATAAGTTAACCCTGTTCTAAAGAGCAATTTTGGCTATGGCACACATGGAGAGATTACCATTAAGGCAATATTTGGTTTTGATGTCATTTTTGGTCATTATTAAAACATACATAAAATATATTCCTGAGAGAACAATGTCCAGAAGACGTATATTTGATGTTACGCTGCTGATCCATTATATCACCTAGAGTACATGAATTCTTGTGGGTGCACCTGACAGCATCCACAAAAAACATCTATCCATTCATAAACAGGATAGTATCAACATGCACCTGTCTGCCTTATACTGTTTGGCATTTTACAGCAGGGATGGTTACACAATAAGCATTACCAGTCAAACCACTCTTACCACAATGCCTACAATTACTGAAAATGATTCAGACATAATGAAGACATCCTTAGTCCTGAGGTCTTTGGTGGTGATGTACATTACAGTTTAGTCTACCATCCTATGAAACTTCCAGTTCTCCTTGTGATTATAAATTGGCCACATTTTTAATCCATGTGGTAAAAGCAGACACCTTAGTATAAACTCCAGGAGAGTCTCTGACTCCACAGCCATAACCCCAAGAGGTTACCCCATACACTGTCCAGCTGCCTCCTGAGCGTTCACACACTAAAGGTCCACCACTGTCGCCCTGGCAACTATCCACATGTTTCTGTTCTGGAAAGCTTCCAGCACAAAGCATTCTTCCTGTAAATCTACTCCTGTAGCGCTCCTCACATATTCTCTTTGGTAGCAATTTAACAGCAGCTTGTTGTAATGTTCTTGAGTAGGCCCGCCCTAGGATGAAAAAATAAAATACATAGTTTTCAACATATTATAATACTTCTTCTGTGGTAATCATTATTACAGCTAATTTATTTCTTATTAATCACACACTAGGCTTATGGTGATTCAAATAACAAAAAGTACAAGTCATTGAAAGAAACATAACACTTCAGTGTGGGTTTGCAACTATAATTTTGCTCAGTTGAAAGAGGGTGACACAGGATGATAGATACTTTTATTACAAGACAAATATTTTACTTAACTCTTTGCTTTACTATTTAATATGAAATCATATAGGCAAAATAATAACTGATCATAAATGTTCAAATAAGAAATGAAGGCATGACATGAAAATAAGGATAAGGTAAATAAAACAGTCAATTGTAGTGTAATGCTGCCCTAACATGAGCTGACCAATAAATCAAGTACTAAAGCTGACCAATAAATCAAGTACTAAAGCTGACCAATAAATCAAGTACTAAAAAAACAGAGAAGTACTGCTTAATTAAGGTTCCCTTTTGTATTCTGGCCTTATTAACTTATAAATGTGAACTTATTTCACTTTTATCTATAATATCTCTTCCTTTATATCTATAAATGATCTATAATATCCATTTATTTCCTTAGACCTTTTTATCGTCCTGTCAAACTTGTGTCCAATGTTGTAGCTTTTCTCTTATGTTCCTTTGCATAGCCAAATCACTGTTCTCGCATCACTCATTGACTTCTGCAATTTATATTACCTACTTTTTGGACTCACTATTTTATTCCAAAATATAAACTTTGTTTCTGGGAAGCCTGCCAAGGTAATTTAAACACTAAATTAATATTTTCCCCTCAAATCTTTCAGTTTTGCATGTTTCTCTGTGCCAGTCCTCCATAACTCTGTGTAAACAAATGAACCCCTCCTGCCTTGAGGTGTTAAAAGTGCAATAAGCACAGTTCAAACTATTTCCTCCTCTAATGACCATAAGAAAGATAATTTCAGTATATCTTCTCTAATTCACACTTGTTCAATCTTAAATCTCATACTTTTACTGGCGTAATGGTCCTTTACCAAGTATACATACTACATCCTCATAAACATTCTTCTTCTATTCATGCCGTTTTAGCCATATTTGGGAAACCTCTTTTTAATCTAAAGAAGGCCAGTACAAAAAGGGGTTACAAATAGATAGAGCAGTGTCCTCTCTCTATTGCACCCTTCAGGTTCTGTGCTACACTTGAAACTGATCAAAAACTTCTACAGCTTTTAACAATACCTACTAATAAACATGCAGAAAATCTTGATAAATCCTAAAAATGTTGTCAGGATAAATTGTTAGATGATTTAGGTCACATTTTATACTCTCTGTATCAATGGAAATTATTTTATTTTAGAGAGAATGAGAGTTATTTTCAGAAAACTGTATCTGAAATAGTTCTTATATATAATTAGATCACTAATATAATATGTCCAAAATGTCTATAAATAAAATGTTCTACCCTAACATAACATAAGGCTTAGAATGGGAGATCCTTTATCCTTTAAAAATCCTAGAGAAAAAAATGGGAAGATTATAAAGAAAATAATAAACATATTAATGACCCCCAACTATTTTAGGAAACTTCTAAAGTGGTCTTAAAGGCAGAAATAATATCTAATAGGAAACATTATAAAAAGAGGAAACAGCAGGAAGAAGAGACTATGGGGTCGATTTATCATGTGTCTATAGCGGATCATGTCCACCCGACATCGATAAATGCCGACAGCATACGCTGTCGGAATTTATCATTGCACAGGCATTTCGTTTGAAATGCTTGTGCAATCGGCCGCTAGTAGGGGGTGTCAATCATGATTGCTGTCTGCCACCTCAGAGGTGGTGGACGAGTTAAGGAGCAGCGGTCTTAAGACCGCTGCTTGTTAAAGGGATACTGAACCCAAACTTTTTTCTTTCATGATTCAGATAGAGAATGCAATTTTAAGCAACTTTCTAATTTACTTCTATTATCAATTTTTCTTCGTTCTCTTGCTATCTTTATTTGAAAAAGAAGGCATCTTAGCTAAGGAGCCAGTAAATTGTTGGTTCAGACCATGGGCAGCACTTGTTTATTGGTGCTGTCCAATCAGCAAGGACAACCCAGGTTGTTCACCAAAAATGGGCCAGAATTTTAACTTACATTCTTGCTTTTCAAATAAACATAGCAAGAGAATGAAGAAAATTTGATAATAGAAGTAAATTAGAAAGTTGCTTAAAATGTCATGCTCTATCTGAATCACAAAATAAAATGTCATCAACATTTAAAATAGCTAATATAATAGTGATACCTAAGCCAGGAGAAGATCCTCAAAAGTGACAATAATATAGACCTATATTCCTAACTAATGTGGATTAAAAATATCTTAATGAAAATATTAGCTAATAGGCTAAAAATAATTTGACTGGTCGAGTTTCAGCAAAACAAATTAGAAATATATTACAATTTATAGAAAAATTCTGGTTTAGTCAACACTCAGAAGAGGGAAAGACTCTAATGGAGGCCTTTCTCTTATCAGTAGATGCTGAGAAGGCCTTGATAGGGTTAAATTGAATCATCTCTTTAATCCCCTTGTCAAATTTTAATTCAAAGGTACTTTTTTAGAATTAATAAAATCGGTGTATACACCTATATATATATATATATATATATATATATATATATATATATATGTATGATAATTAATGGGTAGATATCTTCTTCAATAAAATTATATAGAGGAAAACATCAATGGTGTTCACTATCACCCTTGCTATTTAATGTAGCATTAGAGTCCTTGGTGTATATATATTAAAGAATCTTTATGAATTAAGATTTCATGGAATCCTGCTTATATTTATAACCTTAAAGGGACATGCCACCCACATTTTTTCTTTTATGATTTAGAAAGAGAATGCAATTTTAAACATCTTTCTAATTTACTTATATTATCTAATTTGTTTTATTCTCTTGATATTCTTTGATGAAAAGCATATCTAGATATGCTCACTAGCTGCTGATTGGTTGCTGCACATAGAAGCCTCGTGTGATTGGCTCACCATGTGCATTGCTTTTTCTTCAACTAAGGATATTTAAAAAATGAAGCAAAATAAATAATGGAAGTAAATTGTAATGTTGTTTAAATTTCTATTCTCTATCTGAATCACGAAAACAGAATTTATGTTTACCTGATAAATTACTTTCTCCAACGGTGTGTCCGGTCCACGGCGTCATCCTTACTTGTGGGATATTCTCCTCCCCAACAGGAAATGGCAAAGAGCCCAGCAAAGCTGGTCACATGATCCCTCCTAGGCTCCGCCTTCCCCAGTCATTCGACCGACGTAAAGGAGGAATATTTGCATAGAAGAAATCATATGATACCGTGGTGACTGTAGTTAAAGAAAATAAATTATCAGACCTGATTAAAAAACCAGGGCGGGCCGTGGACCGGACACACCGTTGGAGAAAGTAATTTATCAGGTAAACATAAATTCTGTTTTCTCCAACATAGGTGTGTCCGGTCCACGGCGTCATCCTTACTTGTGGGAACCAATACCAAAGCTTTAGGACACGGATGAAGGGAGGGAGCAAATCAGGTCACCTAGATGGAAGGCACCACGGCTTGCAAAACCTTTCTCCCAAAAATAGCCTCAGAAGAAGCAAAAGTATCAAATTTGTAAAATTTAGTAAAAGTGTGCAGTGAAGACCAAGTCGCTGCCTTACATATCTGATCAACAGAAGCCTCGTTCTTGAAGGCCCATGTGGAAGCCACAGCCCTAGTGGAATGAGCTGTGATTCTTTCAGGAGGCTGCCGTCCGGCAGTCTCGTAAGCCAATCTGATGATGCTTTTAATCCAAAAAGAGAGAGAGGTAGAAGTTGCTTTTTGACCTCTCCTTTTACCGGAATAAGCAACAAACAAGGAAGATGTTTGTCTAAAATCCTTTGTAGCATCTAAATAGAATTTTAGAGCACGAACTACATCCAAATTGTGCAACAAACGTTCCTTCTTTGAAACTGGATTCGGACACAAAGAAGGCACGACTATCTCCTGGTTAATGTTTTTGTTAGAAACAACTTTCGGAAGAAAACCAGGTTTAGTACGCAGAACTACCTTATCTGCATGGAACACCAGATAAGGAGGAGAACACTGCAGAGCAGATAATTCTGAAACTCTTCTAGCAGAAGAAATTGCAACCAAAAACAAAACTTTCCAAGATAATAACTTAATATCAACGGAATGTAAGGGTTCAAACGGAACCCCCTGAAGAACTGAAAGAACTAAATTGAGACTCCAAGGAGGAGTCAAAGGTTTGTAAACAGGCTTGATTCTAACCAGAGCCTGAACAAAGGCTTGAACATCTGGCACAGCTGCCAGCTTTTTGTGAAGTAACACAGACAAGGCAGAAATCTGTCCTTTCAAGGAACTTGCAGATAATCCTTTCTCCAAACCCTCTTGAAGAAAGGATAGAATCTTAGGAATTTGTATCTTGTCCCAAGGGAATCCTTTAGATTCACACCAATAGATATATTTTTTCCATATTTTGTGGTAGATTTTTCTAGTTACAGGCTTTCTGGCCTGAACAAGAGTATCAATGACAGAATCTGAGAACCCTCGCTTAGATAAGATCAAGCGTTCAATCTCCAAGCAGTCAGTTGGAGTGAGACCAGATTCGGATGTTCGAACGGACCTTGAACAAGAAGGTCTCGTCTCAAAGGTAGCTTCCATGGTGGAGCCGATGACATATTCACCAGGTCTGCATACTAGGTCCTGCGTGGCCACGCAGGAGCTATCAAGATCACCGATGCCCTCTCCTGATTGATCCTGGCTACCAGCCTGGGGATGAGAGGAAACGGCGGGAATGCATAAGCTAGTTTGAAGGTCCAAGGTGCTACTAGTGCATCTACTAGAGTCGCCTTGGGATCCCTGGATCTGGACCCGTAGCAAGGAACCTTGAAGTTCTGACGAGAGGCCATCAGATCCATGTCTGGAATGCCCCACAGTTGAGTGATTTGGACAAAGATTTCCGGATGGAGTTCCCACTCCCCCGGATGAAATGTCTGACGACTCAGAAAATCCGCTTCCCAGTTTTCCACTCCTGGAATGTGGATTGCAGACAAGTGGCAGGAGTGAGTCTCCGCCCATTGAATGATTTTGGTCACTTCTTCCATCGCCAGGGAACTCCTTGTTCCCCCCTGATGGTTGATGTACGCAACAGTCGTCATGTTGTCTGATTGAAACCGTATGAACTTGGTCTTTGCTAGCTGAGGCCAAGCCTTGAGAGCATTGAAAATCGCTCTCAGTTCCAGAATATTTATCGGGAGAGTAGATTCTTCCCGAGACCAAAGACCCTGCGCTTTCAGGGGTCCCCAGACCGCGCCCCAGCCCACCAGACTGGCGTCGGTCGTGACAATGACCCACTCTGGTCTGCGGAAGCTCATCCCCTGTGACAGGTTGTCCAGGGACAGCCACCAACTGAGTGAATCTCTGGTCCTCTGATCTACTTGTATCGTCGGAGACAAGTCTGTATAGTCCCCATTCCACTGACTGAGCATGCACAGTTGATGTAATTGAAATCCAGCACTCAGACCCAAGGTGTGTGCAAGCTAGCATAGGATCACTGCAAGGATCCAAACAGTATCCAAAATCTTCAAAGAATGCAGCAGCACCACTTCTCATATAAAAAGTTCCTTTATTAAACACATAGTAGGAGCAGGTAAAATAGAACGACGTTTCGGGTGGTTATCCCTTAGTCATGTTCACATACTGTTTGTTAGACTTAATCACCTTTAAATAGCCATCAGTCAGGTGAGACCACACCTTTCACCTTAATTACTTAGATATACATTTTTCTTAACCTCTATTGCCATCTAGTGGTCTAACCCATATCAAACATACAATTTTATTATATAAAAAAATATTTTTTTAAAAAAAGAGAACAATCACATTTGTTGAAGAGCAGATATCAAAAATGTCAAAATTTAAAATTATAAAATTAAATACCAGAAATGGAATTGTATAAAGATAAAGATATTATACTTTACAGGAATATACTTAAATCAAGTTCTCTATTCATACCATTGGGGATTAAGCAATCTAATTTATTAATCCAAAATGCCTCACGTTTTTTGAGAAGCAGTTCTCTATTGCCGCCACGCCTAGGGCTCTGTATATGATCTATTATTTGAAATCTTAGTTGTGCAATAGAGTGACCTTTACTCAAAAAATGGTGGGCAACTGGGGCCTTTAAA
Organism: Bombina bombina; assembly: GCF_027579735.1. Classification (NCBI taxonomy): domain Eukaryota; kingdom Metazoa; phylum Chordata; class Amphibia; order Anura; family Bombinatoridae; genus Bombina; species Bombina bombina. The sequence continues at coordinate 1,012,366,019 of NC_069500.1, forward strand.
TCTCCTGTCCTAATATTTGATTTATGTTGAATTATTCTATCTCTCACCCTCTGGGTCGTCTCTCCGATATAAATTAACCCACACGGACATTTAATTAGATATATAACAAAATTAGCATTACAATTGTAGTAGCCCTTTATTTTAAATTTCTGTCCCGTAAGGGGGTGGATGAATATATCAGATTTTATCATGTTATTGCAACTGGAGCAATTAAGACAAGGAAAACAGCCATTATTCTCTGAAGTAATGTACCCCAATTTGGATTTCTTACTAGAACCCACGTCAGCCTTAACAATTTTGTCTTTTAAACTAGGAAGTCTAGTATAGGCTGGCATAGGTGGTTGGCGGAATGCTAGTACTTCAGGATTACACTCACTCAAAACATGCCAGTGTTTCCTAATGATCCTTTGTATTTCTGAACTGCAAGAATTGTATTCAGACACAAATACCATCCTATCAGGGTCCTTTCTCTTATTGGTATTTCCAATATTAACCCTTTCGTCAGGTAGTTGTATCACCTTATCAATCGTCTCCTGGATCAAATCAGGGGGATACCCACGTTGCACAAATCTAATGCCCATCTCCTGTAGTCTTTGCAAAGCCAGAGTTTTGTCTTTCACTATTCGCTTTACTCTTAACATTTGGCTGTAAGGCAAAGATCTCACCAAAGCAGGTGAATGGGCACTAGAGAAGTGCAGGAGGCTATTCCTATCAGTGTCCTTTCTAAATATATCTGTTTTTAGAAGGGAACCATCCTTATAGATTTTTGTATCAAGGAAGTTAATAGATTCTTCACTCCAAGACATTGTAAATTTAATGCATCTTGATGCCCTGTTCAATTCACTCACAAATTGTTGTAGGGATCCAACGTCACCCCACCAAATGCCAAATATGTCATCTATGTAACGCCACCAGGTGGCGCCACATAGAATGAAGAGCTCATTTTCATATACAAATTTCTCCTCGAAAATATTCATAAAAATATTGGCATAGGTTGGGGCGACGTTGGACCCCATAGCAGTTCCTTGTTTTTGTAAGAAATAAGAATCCTCAAAAAGGAAATAATTGCAGTGCAGAATAATTTCCATTAACTCTATGATAAATTGCTGTTGCATAGCAGTGAACCTATTACTTTTACCAATAGCATATCTGATAGAATCTAAACCACTGCTATGTGGTATGGACGTATAGAGGCTAACAATGTCCAAGCTATACAAGATGCATCTATCCATATTCCCTGGCAAACCTTCAATCTTAGATAAAAAATCATTAGTGTCTTTAATAAAAGACATAGCCTGAGCTACAAATGGTCTCAACAGTCTGTCAAGATATATGGATATATGTGTAAAAATAGAGTCAGAACCCGCCACTATGGGACGTCCAGGGGGGGGTCCCTAGATCCTTATGAACCTTTGGGAGAGTGTAAAGTACTGGTATAGTGTATTCCTCTTTAATTAAATAATTTTTGGTTTCATTATCAATAATTCCATTCTGGAATGCTCTCTGAATGCATCTTTTTATGTCTACTGCAATTTTAGATGTGGGGTCTGAGGTTAATAGCATATATACATCAGTGTTAGCTAATTGAGATTTAATTTCACCAATATAATACCCCCTATCTAAAATAACTGTGGCACCGCCCTTATCAGCTTGCTTGCAAATCAATTCTTTATTATTGCAAATTGCTTGTAGGGCTTGACTATCTTTTTTAGACATATTAGGCAAAAATCGTAATTTCTTCTTACAACATTTTTTCTTAAGGTTATCTAAATCAGACTTAACCAATTTCATGAAAACATCAACACTTGAATCATAGCAAGTTGGAACAAATGCACTCTTATTTTTGAGTCCATGACTCTTAATAGCTAAATCATCAGGGGTAGAAACATTTTTCAATTGACTTTTAAACCCATCATAAGCATTGGAAAAAAAAGGATTTTAGCTTAAGGTTTCTATTGAATTTGTAAAGGTCCTGATCTAATTTAAACCAATTGCAATGATCTTGTTTACAAAAAGAAAGTCCCTTCTCCAACACCTTGTATTGGGCATTTGAAAGTTCTACCTTAGAGATGTTCAGCACTAGTGTTTGTTCGCCCGGCGTGTCTTCCTTGGCGGTACCTGTGACACCTTGTTGTGGACTGGTTTTGCGGTGATGCCTCCTACCGCCCCGTCTCCTCCGACATCTGAATCCCCTGAGGTGGATTCCATGGTACTTTCAGAGCTGTTAGCCATCTTCTGTGACCTCCGTTCTCGTCGACGAGCCGCACCGGAAGTGACGTTTCTTGAACTTCCGGTTGGGTCCCGGGTCCACCTGTAAACCGCTCCGGTAAGGTAATCGTTCTCATCACGGTTGAATTTGATCCGCTTCTTATTTTCAAGCTCTTTTTTCAGCTCCATAATCTTCATGTTTATTTCCTTTATAGATTTATCGATGTCGAGATCTCCTGCGGATTGTTTGAGGCTTTCGACTACCTCCTTGATTTCATCTGTCTGGGCATCAATGGCCATCTGTAAATACTCAACCGTGAGTACGATTAAGTCCAGTGAACATTTGTTCAAAATTTGTTCAAATTTAGTGCAATAGTCCTTATTGCTTGATAAGAGTGTTGGTCTTGTACTCATCCTCAATCCTCTAGGGATACGTTTAATTCTGTAGTATTCTGCCAAAGTAGATGCATGTAATTGATAAGACATATTTCTTTTAGCAAGTCTCTCATAATTATTCATATTGACTTCTGTCTGTGGTGTCCTCAGAAAGTCACGAGAGCCCCTTACCAGGGTAGTGATTCTGGCAGCTTCAACATCTGTGTATGCAAAAACCTTTGCTCCTTGGGAATCTAATGTGTCCTCCATGGCAGGGTAGGTGCAGGGATAATAGCAGTAGTAATCCAGACAATGTAATTGAAATCCAGCACTCAGACCCAAGGTGTGTGCAAGCTAGCATAGGATCACTGCAAGGATCCAAACAGTATCCAAAATCTTCAAAGAATGCAGCAGCACCACTTCTCATATAAAAAGTTCCTTTATTAAACACATAGTAGGAGCAGGTAAAATAGAACGACGTTTCGGGTGGTTATCCCTTAGTCATGTTCACATACTGTTTGTTAGACTTAATCACCTTTAAATAGCCATCAGTCAGGTGAGACCACACCTTTCACCTTAATTACTTAGATATACATTTTTCTTAACCTCTATTGCCATCTAGTGGTCTAACCCATATCAAACATACAATTTTATTATATAAAAAAATATTTTTTTAAAAAAAGAGAACAATCACATTTGTTGAAGAGCAGATATCAAAAATGTCAAAATTTAAAATTATAAAATTAAATACCAGAAATGGAATTGTATAAAGATAAAGATATTATACTTTACAGGAATATACTTAAATCAAGTTCTCTATTCATACCATTGGGGATTAAGCAATCTAATTTATTAATCCAAAATGCCTCACGTTTTTTGAGAAGCAGTTCTCTATTGCCGCCACGCCTAGGGCTCTGTATATGATCTATTATTTGAAATCTTAGTTGTGCAATAGAGTGACCTTTACTCAAAAAATGGTGGGCAACTGGGGCCTTTAAATCTCCTGTCCTAATATTTGATTTATGTTGAATTTTTTGATATAATAAAATTGTATGTTTGATATGGGTTAGACCACTAGATGGCAATAGAGGTTAAGAAAAATGTATATCTAAGTAATTAAGGTGAAAGGTGTGGTCTCACCTGACTGATGGCTATTTAAAGGTGATTAAGTCTAACAAACAGTATGTGAACATGACTAAGGGATAACCACCCGAAACGTCGTTCTATTTTACCTGCTCCTACTATGTGTTTAATAAAGGAACTTTTTATATGAGAAGTGGTGCTGCTGCATTCTTTGAAGATTTTGGATACTGTTTGGATCCTTGCAGTGATCCTATGCTAGCTTGCACACACCTTGGGTCTGAGTGCTGGATTTCAATTACATTGTCTGGATTACTACTGCTATTATCCCTGCACCTACCCTGCCATGGAGGACACATTAGATTCCCAAGGAGCAAAGGTTTTTGCATACACAGATGTTGAAGCTGCCAGAATCACTACCCTGGTAAGGGGCTCTCGTGACTTTCTGAGGACACCACAGACAGAAGTCAATATGAATAATTATGAGAGACTTGCTAAAAGAAATATGTCTTATCAATTACATGCATCTACTTTGGCAGAATACTACAGAATTAAACGTATCCCTAGAGGATTGAGGATGAGTACAAGACCAACACTCTTATCAAGCAATAAGGACTATTGCACTAAATTTGAACAAATTTTGAACAAATGTTCACTGGACTTAATCGTACTCACGGTTGAGTATTTACAGATGGCCATTGATGCCCAGACAGATGAAATCAAGGAGGTAGTCGAAAGCCTCAAACAATCCGCAGGAGATCTCGACATCGATAAATCTATAAAGGAAATAAACATGAAGATTATGGAGCTGAAAAAAGAGCTTGAAAATAAGAAGCGGATCAAATTCAACCGTGATGAGAACGATTACCTTACCGGAGCGGTTTACAGGTGGACCCGGGACCCAACCGGAAGTTCAAGAAACGTCACTTCCGGTGCGGCTCGTTGACGAGAACGGAGGTCACAGAAGATGGCTAACAGCTCTGAAAGTACCATGGAATCCACCTCAGGGGATTCAGATGTCGGAGGAGACGGGGCGGTAGGAGGCATCACCGCAAAACCAGTCCACAACAAGGTGTCACAGGTACCGCCAAGGAAGACACGCCGGGCGAACAAACACTAGTGCTGAACATCTCTAAGGTAGAACTTTCAAATGCCCAATACAAGGTGTTGGAGAAGGGACTTTCTTTTTGTAAACAAGATCATTGCAATTGGTTTAAATTAGATCAGGACCTTTACAAATTCAATAGAAACCTTAAGCTAAAATCCTTTTTTTCCAATGCTTATGATGGGTTTAAAAGTCAATTGAAAAATGTTTCTACCCCTGATGATTTAGCTATTAAGAGTCTTGGACTCAAAAATAAGAGTGCATTTGTTCCAACTTGCTATGATTCAAGTGTTGATGTTTTCATGAAATTGGTTAAGTCTGATTTAGATAACCTTAAGAAAAAATGTTGTAAGAAGAAATTACGATTTTTGCCTAATATGTCTAAAAAAGATAGTCAAGCCCTACAAGCAATTTGCAATAATAAAGAATTGATTTGCAAGCAAGCTGATAAGGGCGGTGCCACAGTTATTTTAGATAGGGGGTATTATATTGGTGAAATTAAATCTCAATTAGCTAACACTGATGTATATATGCTATTAACCTCAGACCCCACATCTAAAATTGCAGTAGACATAAAAAGATGCATTCAGAGAGCATTCCAGAATGGAATTATTGATAATGAAACCAAAAATTATTTAATTAAAGAGGAATACACTATACCAGTACTTTACACTCTCCCAAAGGTTCATAAGGATCTAGGGACCCCCCCTGGACGTCCCATAGTGGCGGGTTCTGACTCTATTTTTACACATATATCCATATATCTTGACAGACTGTTGAGACCATTTGTAGCTCAGGCTATGTCTTTTATTAAAGACACTAATGATTTTTTATCTAAGATTGAAGGTTTGCCAGGGAATATGGATAGATGCATCTTGTATAGCTTGGACATTGTTAGCCTCTATACGTCCATACCACATAGCAGTGGTTTAGATTCTATCAGATATGCTATTGGTAAAAGTAATAGGTTCACTGCTATGCAACAGCAATTTATCATAGAGTTAATGGAAATTATTCTGCACTGCAATTATTTCCTTTTTGAGGATTCTTATTTCTTACAAAAACAAGGAACTGCTATGGGGTCCAACGTCGCCCCAACCTATGCCAATATTTTTATGAATATTTTCGAGGAGAAATTTGTATATGAAAATGAGCTCTTCATTCTATGTGGCGCCACCTGGTGGCGTTACATAGATGACATATTTGGCATTTGGTGGGGTGACGTTGGATCCCTACAACAATTTGTGAGTGAATTGAACAGGGCATCAAGATGCATTAAATTTACAATGTCTTGGAGTGAAGAATCTATTAACTTCCTTGATACAAAAATCTATAAGGATGGTTCCCTTCTAAAAACAGATATATTTAGAAAGGACACTGATAGGAATAGCCTCCTGCACTTCTCTAGTGCCCATTCACCTGCTTTGGTGAGATCTTTGCCTTACAGCCAAATGTTAAGAGTAAAGCGAATAGTGAAAGACAAAACTCTGGCTTTGCAAAGACTACAGGAGATGGGCATTAGATTTGTGCAACGTGGGTATCCCCATGATTTGATCCAGGAGACGATTGATAAGGTGATACAACTACCTGACGAAAGGGTTAATATTGGAAATACCAATAAGAGAAAGGACCCTGATAGGATGGTATTTGTGTCTGAATACAATTCTTGCAGTTCAGAAATACAAAGGATCATTAGGAAACACTGGCATGTTTTGAGTGAGTGTAATCCTGAAGTACTAGCATTCCGCCAACCACCTATGCCAGCCTATACTAGACTTCCTAGTTTAAAAGACAAAATTGTTAAGGCTGACGTGGGTTCTAGTAAGAAATCCAAATTGGGGTACATTACTTCAGAGAATAATGGCTGTTTTCCTTGTCTTAATTGCTCCAGTTGCAATAACATGATAAAATCTGATATATTCATCCACCCCCTTACGGGACAGAAATTTAAAATAAAGGGCTACTACAATTGTAATGCTAATTTTGTTATATATCTAATTAAATGTCCGTGTGGGTTAATTTATATCGGAGAGACGACCCAGAGGGTGAGAGATAGAATAATTCAACATAAATCAAATATTAGGACAGGAGATTTAAAGGCCCCAGTTGCCCACCATTTTTTGAGTAAAGGTCACTCTATTGCACAACTAAGATTTCAAATAATAGATCATATACAGAGCCCTAGGCGTGGCGGCAATAGAGAACTGCTTCTCAAAAAACGTGAGGCATTTTGGATTAATAAATTAGATTGCTTAATCCCCAATGGTATGAATAGAGAACTTGATTTAAGTATATTCCTGTAAAGTATAATATCTTTATCTTTATACAATTCCATTTCTGGTATTTAATTTTATAATTTTAAATTTTGACATTTTTGATATCTGCTCTTCAACAAATGTGATTGTTCTTTTTTAAAAAAAATATTTTTTTATATAATAAAATTGTATGTTTGATATGGGTTAGACCACTAGATGGCAATAGAGGTTAAGAAAAATGTATATCTAAGTAATTAAGGTGAAAGGTGTGGTCTCACCTGACTGATGGCTATTTAAAGGTGATTAAGTCTAACAAACAGTATGTGAACATGACTAAGGGATAACCACCCGAAACGTCGTTCTATTTTACCTGCTCCTACTATGTGTTTAATAAAGGAACTTTTTATATGAGAAGTGGTGCTGCTGCATTCTTTGAAGATTTTGAGCATGCACAGTTGTAATGGTCTTAGATGAATTCGCGCAAAAGGAACTATGTCCATTGCCGCTACCATCAAACCTATTACTTCCATGCACTGCGCTATGGAAGGAAGAGGAACAGAATGAAGTATTTGACAAGAGTTTAGAAGTTTTGATTTTCTGGCCTCTGTCAGAAAAATCCTCATTTCTAAAGAGTCTATTATTGTTCCCAAGAAGGGAACCCTTGTTGACGGAGATAGAGAACTTTTTTCTACGTTCACTTTCCACCCGTGAGATCTGAGAAAGGCCAGGACAATGTCCGTGTGGGCCTTTGCTTGTGGAAGGGACGACGCTTGAATCAGAATGTCGTCCAAGTAAGGTACTACTGCAATGCCCCTTGGTCTTAGCACCGCTAGAAGGGACCCTAGTACCTTTGTGAAAATTCTTGGAGCAGTGGCTAATCCGAACGGAAGTGCCACAAACTGGTAATGCTTGTCCAGGAATGCGAACCTTAGGAACCGATGATGTTCCTTGTGGATAGGAATATGTAGATACGCATCCTTTAAATCCACCGTGGTCATGAATTGACCTTCCTGGATGGAAGGAAGAATTGTTCGAATGGTTTCCATTTTGAACGATGGAACCTTGAGAAACTTGTTTAGGATCTTGAGATCTAAGATTGGTCTGAATGTTCCCTCCTTTTTGGGAACTACGAACAGATTGGAGTAGAACCCCATCCCTTGTTCTACTAATGGAACAGGATGAATCACTCCCATTTTTAACAGGTCTTCTACACAATGTAAGAATGCCTGTTTTTTTATGTGGTCTGAAGACAATTGAGACCTGTGGAACCTCCCCCTTGGGGGAAGCCCCTTGAATTCCAGAAGATAACCTTGGGAGACTATTTCTAGCGCCCAAGGATCCAGAACATTTCTTGCCCAAGCCTGAGCGAAGAGAGAGAGTCTGCCCCCCACCAGATCCGGTCCCCGGATCGGGGGCCAACATCTCATGCTGTCTTGGTAGCAGTGGCAGGTTTCTTGGCCTGCTTTGCTTTGTTCCAGCCTTGCATTGGCCTCCAGGCTGGCTTGGCTTGAGAAGTATTACCCTCTTGCTTAGAGGACGTAGCACTTGGGGCTGGTCCGTTTCTGCGAAAGGGACGAAAATTAGGTTTATTTTTGGCCTTGAAAGACCTATCCTGAGGAAGGGCGTGGCCCTTGCCCCCAGTGATATCAGAAATAATCTCTTTCAAGTCAGGGCCAAACAGCGTTTTCCCCTTGAAAGGAATGTTAAGCAATTTGTTCTTGGAAGACGCATCCGCTGACCAAGATTTTAGCCAAAGCGCTCTGCGCGCCACAATAGCAAAACCAGAATTTTTCGCCGCTAACCTAGCCAATTGCAAAGTGGCATCTAGGGTGAAAGAATTAGCCAATTTGAGAGCATGAATTCTGTCCATAATCTCCTCATAAGAAGAAGAATTATTATTGAGCGCCTTTTCTAGTTCATCGAACCAGAAACACGCTGCTGTAGTGACAGGAACAATGCATGAAATTGGTTGTAGAAGGTAACCTTGCTGAACAAACATCTTTTTAAGCAAACCTTCTAATTTTTTATCCATAGGATCTTTGAAAGCACAACTATCTTCTATGGGTATAGTGGTGCGTTTGTTTAGAGTAGAAACCGCCCCCTCGACCTTGGGGACTGTCTGCCATAAGTCCTTTCTGGGGTCGACCATAGGAAACAATTTTTTAAATATGGGGGGAGGGACGAAAGGTATACCGGGCCTTTCCCATTCTTTATTTACAATGTCCGCCACCCGCTTGGGTATAGGAAAAGCTTCGGGGGGCCCCGGGACCTCTAGGAACTTGTCCATTTTACATAATTTCTCTGGAATGACCAAATTCTCACAATCATCCAGAGTAGATAACACCTCCTTAAGCAGAGCGCGGAGATGCTCCAATTTAAATTTAAATGTAATCACATCAGGTTCAGCTTGTTGAGAAATTTTCCCTGAATCTGAAATTTCTCCCTCAGACAAAACCTCCCTGGCCCCCTCAGACTGGTGTAGGGGCACTTCAGAACCAATATCATCGGCGTCCTCATGCTCTTCAGTATTTTCTAAAACAGAGCAGTCGCGCTTTCGCTGATAAGTGGGCATTTTGGCTAAAATGTTTTTGATAGAATTATCCATTACAGCCGTTAATTGTTGCATAGTAAGGAGTATTGGCGCACTAGATGTACTAGGGGCCTCCTGTGTGGGCAAGACTGGTGTAGACGAAGGAGGGGATGATGCAGTACCATGCTTACTCCCCTCACTTGAGGAATCATCTTGGGCATCATTTTCTCTAAATTTTGTGTCACATAAATCACATCTATTTAAATGAGAAGGAACCTTGGCTTCCCCACATTCAGAACACAGTCTATCTGGTAGTTCAGACATGTTAAACAGGCATAAACTTGATAACAAAGTACAAAAAACGTTTTAAAATAAACCGTTACTGTCACTTTAAATTTTAAACTGAACACACTTTATTACTGCAATTGTGAAAAAGTATGAAGGAATTGTTCAAAATTCACCAAAATTTCACCACAGTGTCTTAAAGCCTTAAAAGTATTGCACACCAAATTTGGAAGCTTTAACCCTTAAAATAACGGAACCGGAGCCGTTTTTATATTTAACCCCTTTACAGTCCCTGGTATCTGCTTTGCTGAGACCCAACCAAGCCCAAAGGGGAATACGATACCAAATGACGCCTTCAGAAAGTCTTTTCTATGTATCAGAGCTCCTCACACATGCATCTGCATGTCATGCTTCCCAAAAACAAGTGAGCAATAGAGGCGCGAAAATGAGACTCTGCCTATGATTAGGGAAAGCCCCTAGAGAATAAGGTGTCCAATACAGTGCCTGCCGGTTATTTTACATAATTCCCAAGATAAAATAATTCCTCAAGGCTATGGAGTATAAAATATGCTTATATATAAATCGATTTAGCCCAGAAAATGTCTACAGTCTTAAAAGCCCTTGTGAAGGCCTTTTTTTTTTTCTTTCTGTAATAAAAATGGCTTACCGGATCCCATAGGGAAAATGACAGCTTCCAGCATTACATCGTCTTGTTAGAATGTGTCATACCTCAAGCAGCAAAAGTCTGCTCACTGTTCCCCCAACTGAAGTTAATTCCTCTCAACAGTCCTGTGTGGAAACAGCCATCGATTTTAGTAACGGTTGCTAAAATCATTTTCCTCTTACAAACAGAAATCTTCATCTCTTTTCTGTTTCAGAGTAAATAGTACATACCAGCACTATTTTAAAATAACAAACTCTTGATTGAATAATAAAAACTACAGTTAAACACTAAAAAACTCTAAGCCATCTCCGTGGAGATGTTGCCTGTACAACGGCAAAGAGAATGACTGGGGAAGGCGGAGCCTATGAGGGATCATGTGACCAGCTTTGCTGGGCTCTTTGCCATTTCCTGTTGGGGAGGAGAATATCCCACAAGTAAGGATGACGCCGTGGACCGGACACACCTATGTTGGAGAAAGAAAGATTTTGGGTTTAGTGGCCCTTTAAGTTTCATCACTTAAAGGATATAATAAAAGATCTTAAAACATGGGAAAATGTAAGTCTTAGCATCTCTGGGAGAATTCATCTTATTAAGATGTCTATTTTACCAAAACGTATATATCCCATTCATATGCTACCATTGAGAATTACAGATAGAGATACTAAGCAGTTAAATTTATATTTTAAAAGATTTATATGGAAGAAAAATAAATTGAAAATTAGTGTATCTAAACTTCAGATGCCTGTTAACAAAGGAGGGTTGGGACTCCCTAATATGAATATTACAGCTGGGCAGCACAATGATGAGATAAAAAATTAGAAAATAAATGGCACTGAAAAGTGGCTTTACATTGCGGTCAATGGGAACTGTGTGTTCCCAGTAAATATTTATATATATACTTATATACATATATATCTATGTGCTAATATGAGTATATACAGATATTAACACATACATATATATGTATATAATCATATATATTTATATTTGCTGCCATGGCTGTGCTACTTACCCCCTTTACTGCAGTAGGTTCTGATGCCGTCTCTGATGGCATCAGAACGAGGCACCCATTGGAGCCTACGGAAGTGCACTCTCATGCTTCCTAGCAATGTGAACGTGAGCTCACATTCGAATTGCGCTTAATTTGTAATACCAGCACACATTAGTGTGTGCTGGTATTACTCACTGGAGCTATAATATCTCTTGCGAGCAAGTGATATTTAGCTCTCCAATTGTAATCTAGCTCTTAAGGTCTACCAAATTCCATTAATTAATATGAACACATTTTTGTATGAGGCCTTACCATACTTATTCCCTTTTCTTTAGTATTGAAGCCATCACCATTTATACCCCACAGTCTACTTAAAAATGTTCAATATTCTTTTTTATTTATTACCTTGACCATTTATGGAGTTATAAATATTGGTTGTCTATTGATATACTAATTCAGCATAGTATAGTACACGTTATAGAGAATCTAACTGCAATTCCTCTGAGATGAGGTATCCAACACCAGTGTTGTGATAGAGATCTTGTGTCTGCCAAAATCTTGCCAACCATTAGATCCCATTGCAGCAATGTTGTAACCATGAATCTAAACAGGTTGCAGTTAACGATTTGCATTATATTTAGGAGTTGGAATTAGGGATCGAGGTAGTGTTAGAGTTTGCACTGCAACAAACCTGCTACAGTAACATTGCTACAGCTATACCCCCTGTATCATGTGAAAGCCATCAGTCAATCCCAAAATTAATATACGTATAAATTGTGCCATTTTGTGCATGTTCAGTAGGAGCTGGTGCGTCATATAGTGTGCATATAAAAAGAATCTGCACGTTTTGATAATGGATGTATAATGGAAAGTTTTATGTTTTAAATGGCATGCTTTATCTGAATCATGAAACTTTAATTTTTACTTTAGTGGCCCTTTAAATAAATATGTTCTCCATATCTATTCAGTAAACTTTAGTGAAGTTTCACACATAAAAATGATTTTCTTTCTATATTGAAAGGAACTTGAAAGCCACATTTTCTTTGATTCAGAGCGTACAATAAAAAATAAAAATAAAAAAAAATGGACTTCTATGATTGCATTTACTTTGTTCTCTTGGTATTCTTAGAAGAAGACCATACCTAGACAGGCAAGGGTTTGGAGCTCTATATGGCAACAGTTTTGCATCCATGCATGTTATACACTTTTCATCACAAGATGAAAGTAATGATGTAAAACTGTTGCCATATAGTGCACCACATATGAACATGCTCCTAAGCCTACCTAGGTATGCACTTCAATAAAGGACACCAAAGGAACAAAGCAAATTTGGAAAGTTTTTTAAAAATGGTACTCTATATTTGAATTGTCATTTAAAAAAGAGGTAGAGTTTTATGTCCCTTTAACCCATTGGGGATGAATTGTCAAGCTCTGAAAGGAGCTTGTTGCCCCTGTTTCCGTGCAAGCCTTAAGTCTCGTCGGAAACAGCAGTTATGAAGCAGCGGTCTAAAGACCGCTGCTCCATAACTTGTCCGCCTGCTCTGAGGCTGTGGACATCAATCCGTCCGATTCTATAAGATCGGGCTGATTGGCACCCTCTGCTAGCCGCAAATCTGCAGGGGGCGGGAATGCACAAGCAGTTCACAATAACTGCTTGTGCAATGATAAATGCAGACAGCATATGCTGTCTTCATTTATCGATGTGTGGCGGACATGATACTCTACATCGTATCATGTCCATCCGCACTTTAATAAATCGGCCCCACTATCTGTACTGGCTTGAATTGAAAAAAAAATGGTCATGCCTGTCAGATGCCAGCAGGGAGGTAACACAGTGGCTCTATAATAATTTAACTTCCAAAAATGGGACTAGTACAATGTACAGCAAGTATTTAATACTCTATGAAACTAAATCAGGGTATAGCCTGTACCACTATAATACTATTTAAAATGTGTTTAGATATTTTACATACATCGTTTAATAGAATATCTCACCTGTGTCACCCCAGCCTGTGATATAACAGTTTTGGGCAGTTTTCTGTGGCCTTTCCCTTCTTAGTGGTAAACAGGCTGGTAAAACATGGCTGCTGAAACGCACACATTGCTCTGATAACCCATGTAGCTTGATTAGAGCAATATCATAGTCACTGCCATCAGGTCTGTAGTCTTTATGTATTATAATTTGCTGGACTGCAATATCCTCTTCATATTCTTCTGGAACAAGTGTATGATAGTCCCCAACTCGTATCACATAATTACGAGTATTGTTACCATATCTAAAAAAGGAGATGATTAATTATAACATGGACATTTATATATATAACAACATTAAATCACAATTTATGGTAAAAATACAGTGATTTGGACCCATATAAAAAGATAGATAGATAGCTAGATAGATGCTTAAGGCCTGATATTCAAAAGCTCTCCACTCAGGCAAGATAATCTAAGACATTTTGTCAGTATGGAGAGGTTCCTAAAAAAATGTTAGAAACACAAATTTAATTTGAAAGATATTTATCTCACTATGTAGGGTTCTTGCTGGGAAGGAGAAATGCCTACATTACAAAATAAGGTCTAAAATAAATCAGAAAGTATTTGCTTGATTTCTCTCCATGATGAAAGCGAGTTTTTGAATATGAGGCCTTTATTCCTTTGCGATGTAATGCATTTGCAAGCAACATTGTTATACTGTAATTTTCAGGATTTATATCTCAAGATAATTCTACCTTTTGTATAGTCATATGAAAGAAATGTTTTTCACTCCCACCCATGTCTCCCACTTGCACATAATCATACATTTCCAGTTTGACTCACGTTAAACTTAAATAACTTTACTTAACTTTTTTTTTCCAGAAAAAAATAAAAATAAAAATAACTGCTGCCCTTATATATATATATATATATATATATATATATATATATATATATATATATATACCAGAAGTCCCACTTTTACTGGGATTGTCCCGGTTTGGAGGCGCTGTCCCAGTGTCCCACCCAGTTGTTCATTCTGTCCAAGTAGGGTTGCCACCTCCAGGTTTCAAATCATGTGTCTGGGTTTCAGACCACCTGAAATCCAGACACATTATTCAAAATGACTGGACTGTGGCTCTCCAGCATAGTTGGATGCTGGTACTTTACATACAGCCCTGCTTAGCTTAACGTTTGTGTCCTTCAAAGTTTACATTTAGTAAAACAGGCTGAGTGAGCAGCGTAGGGTTTTTTTTAATTTTGTAGTACTACTTGGTTTATTTTTCTAAGAATTTAACACCCCACTGACCCCTGGTGACATTGCCGGTAATACACCTTTAGGGGAATCATATGGGTATGACAAAGAAGTACAGACAGGCAGGATTTTTCGCCTGGATCTTGCTTTACTTCATGCAAGATAGCATTTTGGCTATAATCTTTCTGCATTATGGTATAGAGTAGCCTCTTAAACAGCTTTAGCAGGTACTTGTTTCTTTTTTACTTTCATTCAATGTAGTATTTATGCCTTATCAGTATTTGTGAAAATTTTAATACACTGCAGATATTAAATTGTGAAATAGATAATTATGAAAGTGATAATTATGCTTGATGTTTGGCATTATTTAGAATCTGAGATTTTGATTAATGATTTATTTGCCATGACAACGTAATGGTGCCTTTTTCACTAGGGGGTGGTGCTATGGTCTATTTAAACTGTGTGATTCACTTGTTTGACTGAGGAAGGGTAGCGTATCCACGAAACATTACACACATAAAAGCTACTACTTTAAAAAGACTGGTAATTGCCACGCCCCCTTGAAAATGCTCCTGACCACACCTCCACTGGCACTGCACCAGGTGGTCCCAGTTTCACCTCTAAAAATTATGGTAAGTATATATATATATATATATATATATATATACATATATATATATACAGGGAGTGCAGAATTATTAGGCAAGTTGTATTTTTGAGGATTAATTTTATTATTGAACAACAACCATGTTCTCAATGAACCCAAAAAACTCATTAATATCAAAGCTGAATAGTTTTGGAAGTAGTTTTTAGTTTGTTTTTAGTTATAGCTATTTTAGGGGGATATCTGTGTGTGCAGGTGACTATTACTGTGCATAATTATTAGGCAACTTAACAAAAAACAAATATATACCCATTTCAATTATTTATTTTTAACAGTGAAACCAATATAACATCTCAACATTCACAAATATACATTTCTGACATTCAAAAACAAAACAAAAACAAATCAGTGACCAATATAGCCACCTTTCTTTGCAAGGACACTCAAAAGCCTGCCATCCATGGATTCAGTAAGTGTTTTGATCTGTTCACCATCAACATTGCGTGCAGCAGCAACCACAGCCTCCCAGACACTGTTCAGAGAGGTGTACTGTTTTCCCTCCTTGTAAATCTCACATTTGATGATGGACCACAGGTTCTCAATGGGGTTCAGATCAGGTGAACAAGGAGGCCATGTCATTAGATTTTCTTCTTTTATACCCTTTCTTGCCAGCCACGCTGTGGAGTACTTGGACGCGTGTGATGGAGCATTGTCCTGCATGAAAATCATGTTTTTCTTGAAGGATGCAGCCTTCTTCCTGTACCACTGCTTGAAGAAGGTGTCTTCCAGAAACTGTCAGTAGGACTGGGAGTTGAGCTTGACTCCATCCCCTCAACCCGAAAAGGCCCCACAAGCTCATCTTTGATGATACCAGCCCAAACCAGTACTCCACCTCCACCTTGCTGGCGTCTGAGTCGGACTGGAGCTCTCTGCCCTTTACCAATCCAGCCACGGGCCCATCCATCTGGCCCATCAAGACTCACTCTCATTTCATCAGTCCATAAAACCTTAGAAAAATCAGTCTTGAGATATTTCTTGGCCCAGTCTTGACGTTTCAGCTTGTGTGTCTTGTTCAGTGGTGGTCGTCTTTCAGCCTTTCTTACCTTGGCCATGTCTCTGAGTATTGCACACCTTGTGCTTTTGGGCACTCCAGTGATGTTGCAGCTCTGCAATATGTCCAAACTGGTGGCAAGTGGCATCTTGGCAGCTGCACGCTTGACTTTTTTCAGTTCATGGGCAGTTATTTTGCGCCTTGGTTTTTCCACACGCTTCTTGCGACCCTGTTGACTATTTTGAATGAAACGCTTGATTGTTCGATGATCACGCTTCAGAAGCTTTGCAATTTTAAGAGTGCTGCATCCCTCTGCAAGATATCTCACTATTTTTGACTTTTCTGAGCCTGTCAAGTCCTTCTTTTGACCCATTTTGCCAAAGGAAAGGAAGTTGCCTAATAATTATGCACACCTGATATAGGGTGTTGATGTCATTAGACCACACCCCTTCTCATTACAGAGATGCACATCTTCCTAATATGCTTAATAAATAAAAAACAGATATTAAATTGTGAAATAGATAATTATGAAAGTGATAATTATGCTTGATGTTTGGCATTATTTAGAATCTGAGATTTTGATTAATGATTTATTTGCCATGACAACGTAATGGTGCCTTTTTCACTAGGGGGTGGTGCTATGGTCTATTTAAACTGTGTGATTCACTTGTTTGACTGAGGAAGGGTAGCGTATCCACGAAACATTACACACATAAAAGCTACTACTTTAAAAAGACTGGTAATTGCCACGCCCCCTTGAAAATGCTCCTGACCACACCTCCACTGGCACTGCACCAGGTGGTCCCAGTTTCACCTCTAAAAATTATGGTAAGTATATATATATATACATATATATATATATACAGGGAGTGCAGAATTATTAGGCAAGTTGTATTTTTGAGGATTAATTTTATTATTGAACAACAACCATGTTCTCAATGAACCCAAAAAACTCATTAATATCAAAGTTGAATAGTTTTGGAAGTAGTTTTTAGTTTGTTTTTAGTTATAGCTATTTTAGGGGGATATCTGTGTGTGCAGGTGACTATTACTGTGCATAATTATTAGGCAACTTAACAAAAAACAAATATATACCCATTTCAATTATTTATTTTTAACAGTGAAACCAATATAACATCTCAACATTCACAAATATACATTTCTGACATTCAAAAACAAAACAAAAACAAATCAGTGACCAATATAGCCACCTTTCTTTGCAAGGACACTCAAAAGCCTGCCATCCATGGATTCAGTAAGTGTTTTGATCTGTTCACCATCAACATTGCGTGCAGCAGCAACCACAGCCTCCCAGACACTGTTCAGAGAGGTGTACTGTTTTCCCTCCTTGTAAATCTCACATTTGATGATGGACCACAGGTTCTCAATGGGGTTCAGATCAGGTGAACAAGGAGGCCATGTCATTAGATTTTCTTCTTTTATACCCTTTCTTGCCAGCCACGCTGTGGAGTACTTGGACGCGTGTGATGGAGCATTGTCCTGCATGAAAATCATGTTTTTCTTGAAGGATGCAGCCTTCTTCCTGTACCACTGCTTGAAGAAGGTGTCTTCCAGAAACTGGCAGTAGGACTGGGAGTTGAGCTTGACTCCATCCCCTCAACCCGAAAAGGCCCCACAAGCTCATCTTTGATGATACCAGCCCAAACCAGTACTCCACCTCCACCTTGCTGGCGTCTGAGTCGGACTGGAGCTCTCTGCCCTTTACCAATCCAGCCACGGGCCCATCCATCTGGCCCATCAAGACTCACTCTCATTTCATCAGTCCATAAAACCTTAGAAAAATCAGTCTTGAGATATTTCTTGGCCCAGTCTTGACGTTTCAGCTTGTGTGTCTTGTTCAGTGGTGGTCGTCTTTCAGCCTTTCTTACCTTGGCCATGTCTCTGAGTATTGCACACCTTGTGCTTTTGGGCACTCCAGTGATGTTGCAGCTCTGCAATATGTCCAAACTGGTGGCAAGTGGCATCTTGGCAGCTGCACGCTTGACTTTTTTCAGTTCATGGGCAGTTATTTTGCGCCTTGGTTTTTCCACACGCTTCTTGCGACCCTGTTGACTATTTTGAATGAAACGCTTGATTGTTCGATGATCACGCTTCAGAAGCTTTGCAATTTTAAGAGTGCTGCATCCCTCTGCAAGATATCTCACTATTTTTGACTTTTCTGAGCCTGTCAAGTCCTTCTTTTGACCCATTTTGCCAAAGGAAAGGAAGTTGCCTAATAATTATGCACACCTGATATAGGGTGTTGATGTCATTAGACCACACCCCTTCTCATTACAGAGATGCACATCTTCCTAATATGCTTAATAAATAAAAAACAGCATAATTTCTTTAATAGGTCATTATAGTCAAAGAAATTACATGATCTCATCCATTAGAGCACTTCATTTTCAGAGCATCAACCCTAGACTGCTAGTCCCACATATGACTGGTGAGACTAGCACTGCCGATTAGGGGGTCGATACGATAAAAATTGTCACCCGCAAAAGCTGGCAACGCCAATATTTGCGCGGGTTTGGTATCCTATATACGGCGTAACCTAGAAGTTACGCACGTATATTTCTGCCGTCGCCCGTAGTTTTTTGGGCCATAGGCAGGTATACCAAACCCGCGCAGTTTGGTATCCAATATACAGCGTAAGGACTTACGTGGCGAAAATGGAGAAATCTTACTCCATTTTCACCTTGCCACAAAAAGCAGCCGTAAGAAGCCTTACGCTGACTATTGGAGCCCCGTAACTCTCTTAACTAGCTGCTAAATAAACCTAACACCTAACGCATGCGCAATGTCTATCTAACTGTCAACCGCGGTCTGCTAAATAAAACCTAACACCTAACGCATGCGCAATGTCTATCTACCTGTCAACCGCAATCCCTAATAAAGTATTTAACCCCTAAACTGCCGCCATCTACATAAACTAACCCCCTACTGTGAGCCCCTAAAACCGCCGCCATCTACCTGATCTATCCCCTAATCTGACCCCTTACACCGCCGCCAGCTATATTAATATTATTAACCCCTAATCTAATATCCATAAAGTAATAAACTCTATTACCAGCCCTTAAAAGGGCCTTTTGCGGGGCTTTGCCCCAAAGTTAACAGCTTTTTTGCCCTATAACCTGCCCTACCTACACCGCCGCACCTATATTAATGGTATTAACCCCTAATATAAGCCCCTTACACCGCTGCCATCTATATTAAAATTATTAACCCCTAATTTAATCTACCTACCCTGCCGCCAGCTATAATATCTATGTTAACCCTAAGTATATTATAGTTAATATAGTTATTACATTATATATATTAACTATATTAACCCTAATTATATTAGGGTTAAGATAGTTAATATAGTTACTATAGTATTTATATTAACTATATTAACTCTATCTAACCCTAACACCCCTAACTAAATTCTTATTAAATAAATCTAATTTATATTATAAACTAAAATATTCCTATTTAAATCTAAATACTTACCTATAAAATAAACACTAAGATAGCTACAATATAATTAATAATTACATTGTAGCTATGTTAGGGTTTATATTTATTTTACAGGTAAATTGTTAATTATTTTAACTAGGTATAATAGCTATTAAATAGTTATTACCTATTTAATAGCTACCTAGTTAAAATAATTACCCAATTACCTGTAAAATAAATCCTAACCTAAGTTACAAATACACCTACACTATCAATAAATTAAATAAACTACAAATATCTATCTAAAAATACAATTAAACTAAACTAAACTAAATTACAAAAAAAACAAAACACTAAGGCCTAGATTTGGAGTTCGGCGGTAAAAGGGCTGTTAACGCTCCGCGGGCTTTTTTCTGGCCGCACCATAAAATTAACTCTGGTATCGAGAGTTCAAACAAATGCTGCGTTAGGCTCCAAAAAAGGAGCGTAGAGAATTTTTACCGCAAATGCAACTCTCGATACCAGAGTTGCTTACGGACGCGGCCGGCCTCAAAAACGTGCTCGTGCACGATTCTCCCATAGGAAACAATGGGGCTGTTTGAGCTGAAAAAAAACCTAACACCTGCAAAAAAGCAGCGTTCAGCTCCTAACGCAGCCCCATTGTTTCCTATGGGGAAACACTTCCTACGTCTGCACCTAACACCCTAACATGTACCCCGAGTCTAAACACCCCTACCCTTACACTTATTAACCCCTAATCTGCCGCCCCCGCTATCGCTGACCCCTGCATATTTTTTTTAACCCCTAATCTGCCGCTCCGTAAACCGCCGCAACCTACGTTCTCCCTATGTACCCCTAATCTGCTACCCCTAACACCGCCGACCCCTATATTATATTTATTAACCCCTAACCTGCCCCCCACAACGTCGCCGACACCTGCCTACACTTATTAACCCCTAATCTGCCGAGCGGACCTGAGCGCTACTATAATAAAGTTATTAACCCCTAATCCGCCTCACTAACCCTATCATAAATAGTATTAACCCCTAATCTGCCCTCCCTAACATCGCCGACACCTACCTTCAATTATTAACCCCTAATCTTCCGATCGGAGCTCACCGCTATTCTAATAAATGGATTAACCCCTAAAGCTAAGTCTAACCCTAACACTAACACCCCCCTAAGTTAAATATAATATTTATCTAACGAAATAAATTAACTCTTATTAAATAACTTATTCCTATTTAAAGCTAAATACTTACCTGTAAAATAAATCCTAATATAGCTACAATATAAATTATAATTATATTATAGCTATTTTAGGATTAATATTTATTTTACAGGCAACTTTGTAATTATTTTAACCAGGTACAATAGCTATTAAATAGTTAAGAACTATTTAATAGTTACCTAGTTAAAATAATAACAAATTTACCTGTAAAATAAATCCTAACCTAAGTTATAATTAAACCTAACACTACCCTATCAATAAAATAATTAAATAAACTACCTACAATTAAACCTAACACTACACTATCAATAAATTAATTAAACACAATTCCTACAAATAAATACAATTAAATAAACTAGCTAAAGTACAAAAAATAAAAAAGAACTAAGTTACAGAAAATAAAAAAATATTTACAAACATAAGAAAAATATTACAACAATTTTAAACTAATTACACCTACTCTAAGCCCCCTAATAAAATAACAAAGCCCCCCAAAATAAAAAATTCCCTACCCTATTCTAAATTAAAAAAGTTACAAGCTCTTTTACCTTACCAGCCCTGAACAGGGCCCTTTGCGGGGCATGCCCCAAGAATTTCAGCTCTTTTGCCTGTAAAAAAAAACATACAATACCCCCCCCCCAACATTACAACCCACCACCCACATACCCCTAATCTAACCCAAACCCCCCTTAAATAAACCTAACACTAAGCCCCTGAAGATCTTCCTACCTTGTCTTCACCATCCAGGTATCACCGATCCGTCCTGGCTCCAAGATCTTCATCCAACCCAAGCGGGGGTTGGCGAACCATAATCCGGTCCAGAAGAGGCTCCAAAGTCTTCCTCCTATCCGGCAAGAAGAGGACATCCGGACCGGCAAACATCTTCTCCAAGCGGCATCTTTGATCTTCTTCCATCCGGAGCGAAGCGGCAGGATCCTGAAGACATCCAGCGCGGAACATCCATCCGGACCGACGACTGAACGACGAATGACTGTTCCTTTAAGGGACGTCATCCAAGATGGCGTCCCTCGAATTCCGATTGGCTGATAGGATTCTATCAGCCAATCGGAATTAAGGTAGGAATTTTCTGATTGGCTGATGGAATCAGCCAATCAGAATCTAGTTCAATCCGATTGGCCGATCCAATCAGCCAATCAGATTGAGCTCGCATTCTATTGGCTGATCGGAACAGCCAATAGAATGCGAGCTCAATCTGATTGGCTGATTGGATCAGCCAATCGGATTGAACTTGATTCTGATTGGCTGATTCCATCAGCCAATCAGAAAATTCCTACCTTAATTCCGATTGGCTTATAGAATCCTATCAGCCAATCGGAATTCGAGGGACGCCATCTTGGATGACGTGCCTTAAAGGAACAGTCATTCGTCGTTCAGTCGTCGGTCCGGATGGATGTTCCGCGCTGGATGTCTTCAGGATCCTGCCGCTTCGCTCCGGATGGAAGAAGATCGAAGATGCCGCTTGGAGAAGATGTTTGCCGGTCCGGATGTCCTCTTCTTGCCGGATAGGAGGAAGACTTTGGAGCCTCTTCTGGACCGGATTATGGATCGCCAACCCCCGCTTGGGTTGGATGAAGATCTTGGAGCCAGGACGGATCGGTGATACCTGGATGGTGAAGACAAGGTAGGAAGATCTTCAGGGGCTTAGTGTTAGGTTTATTTAAGGGGGGTTTGGGTTAGATTAGGGGTATGTGGGTGGTGGGTTGTAATGTTGGGGGGGGGGGTATTGTATGTTTTTTTTACAGGCAAAAGAGCTGAAATTCTTGGGGCATGCCCCGCAAAGGGCCCTGTTCAGGGCTGGTAAGGTAAAAGAGCTTGTAACTTTTTTAATTTAGAATAGGGTAGGGAATTTTTTATTTTGGGGGGCTTTGTTATTTTATTAGGGGGCTTAGAGTAGGTGTAATTAGTTTAAAATTGTTGTAATATTTTTCTTATGTTTGTAAATATTTTTTTATTTTCTGTAACTTAGTTCTTTTTTATTTTTTGTACTTTAGCTAGTTTATTTAATTGTATTTATTTGTAGGAATTGTGTTTAATTTATTTATTGATAGTGTAGTGTTAGGTTAATTGTAGGTAGTTTATTTAATTATTTTATTGATAGGGTAGTGTTAGGTTTAATTATATCTTAGGTTAGGATTTATTTTACAGGTAAATTTGTTATTATTTTAACTAGGTAACTATTAAATAGTTCTTAACTATTTAATAGTTATTGTACCTGGTTAAAATAATTACAAAGTTGCCTGTAAAATAAATATTAATCCTAAAATAGCTATAATATAATTATAATTTATATTGTAGCTATATTAGGATTTATTTTACAGGTAAGTATTTAGCTTTAAATAGGAATAATTTATTTAATAAGAGTTAATTTATTTCGTTAGATGTAAATTATATTTAACTTAGGGGGGTGTTAGTGTTAGGGTTAGACTTAGCTTTAGGGGTTAATACATTTATTAGAATAGCGGTGAGGTCCGCTCGGCAGATTAGGGGTTAATAAGTGTAGGCAGGTGGAGGCGACGTTGAGGGGGACAGATTAGGGGTTAATAAATATAATATAGGGGTCGGCGGTGTTAGGGGTAGCAGATTAGGGGTACATAGGGATAACGTAGGTGGCGGCGCTTTGCGGTCGGAAGATTAGGGGTTAATTATTTTAAGTAGCTGGCGGCGACGTTGTGGGGGGCAGGTTAGGGGTTAATAAATGTAATACAGGGGTCGGCGGGGTTAGGGGCAGCAGATTAGGGGTACATAAGTATAACGTAGGTGGCGGTCGGCAGATTAGGGGTTAAAAATTTTAATCGAGTGGCGGCGATGTGGGGGGAGCTCGGTTTAGGGGTACATAGGTAGTTTATGGGTGTTAGTGTACTTTAGGGTACAGTAGTTAAGAGCTTTATGAACCGGCGTTAGCCAGAAAGCTCTTAACTCCTGCTATTTTCAGGCGGCTGGAATCTTGTCGTTAGAGCTCTAACGCTCACTTCAGAAACGACTCTAAATACCAGCGTTAGAAAGATCCCATTGAAAAGATAGGCTACGCAAATGGCGTAGGGGGATCTGCGGTATGGAAAAGTCGCGGCTGAAAAGTGAGCGTTAGACCCTTTAATCACTGACTCCAAATACCAGCGGGCGGCCAAAACCAGCGTTAGGAGCCTCTAACGCTGGTTTTGACGGCTACCGCCGAACTCCAAATCTAGGCCTAAATTACAAAAAAATAAAAAAAAGATTACAAGATTTTTAAGCTAAGTACACCTATTCTAAGCCCCCTAATAAAATAATAAAGCCCCCCAAAATAAAAAAAATTCCATACCCTATTCTAAATTAAAAAAAGTTCAAAGCTCTTTTACCTTACCAGCCCTTAAAAGGGCCTTTTGTGGGGGCATGCCCCAAAGAAAACTGCTCTTTTGCCTGAAAAAAATCAAAACACAATACCACCCCCCAACATTACAACCCACCACCCACATACCCCTAATCTAACCCAAACCCCCCTTAAATAAACCTAACACTACCCCCCTGAAGATCTCCCTACCTTTTCTTCACCACACCGGGCCGAACTCCTCATCCGATCCGGGCGATGTCTTTATCCAAGCGGCAGCAAAGTCTTCTTCTATCCGGCAGCATCTTCCATCAAACGGCATCTTCAATCTTCAATCGTCGCTCCTCCGACGCAGAGCATCCACCCCGGCCGACGACTGAACGAGGAATGAGGTACCTTTAAATTACGTCATCCAAGATGGCGTCCGTCGAATTCCGATTGGCTGATAGGATTCTATCAGCCAATCGGAATTAAGGTAGAAAAATCTGATTGGCTGATTGTTGAATCAGCCAATCAGATTCAAGTTCTGATGCTCCGCGTCGGAGGAGCGACGAATGAAGATTGAAGATGCCGTTTGATGGAAGATGCTGCCGGATAGAAGAAGACTTTGCTGCCGCTTGGATAAAGACATCGCCCGGATCGGATGAGGAGTTCGGCCCGGTGTGGTGAAGACAAGGTAGGGAGATCTTCAGGGGGGTAGTGTTAGGTTTATTTAAGGGGGTTTTGGGTTAGATTAGGGGTATGTGGGTTGTAATGTTGGGGGGTGGTATTGTGGGGGGTTTTTCAGTCAAAAGAGCAGTTTTCTTTGGGGCATGACCCCACAAAAGGCCCTTTTAAGGGCTGGTAAGGTAAAAGAGCTTTGAACTTTTTTTAATTTAGAATAGGGTAGGGAATTTTTTTTATTTTGGGGGGCTTTATTATTTTATTAGGGGGCTTAGAATAGGTGTAATTAGCTTAAAAATCTTGTAATCTTTTTTTATTTTTTGTAATTTAGTGTTTGGTTTTTTTGTAATTTAGTTTAGTTTATTTAATTGTATTTTTAGATAGATATTTGTAGTTTATTTAATTTATTGATAGTGTAGGTGTATTTGTAACTTAGGTTAGGATTTATTTTACAGGTAATTGGGTAATTATTTTAACTAGGTAGCTATTAAATAGTTAATAACTATTTAATAGCTATTATACCTAGTTAAAATAATTAACAATTTACCTGTAAAATAAATATAAACCCTAACATAGCTACAATGTAATTATTAATTATATTGTAGCTATCTTAGGGTTTATTTTATAGGTAAGTATTTAGTTTTAAATAGGAATATTTTAATTAATAATATTAATATTAGATTTATTTTAATAAGAGTTTAGTTAGGATGTTAGAGTTAGATAGGGTTATTATACTTAATATATATATATAATATAATAACGATATTAACTATATTAACCCTAATATAATTAGGGTTAATATAGTTAATATATATAATATAATAACTATATTAACTATATTAACCCTAATATAGCTGGTGGCTGTGTAGGGGGATTAGATTAGGGGTTAATACATTTATTATCGGTGGCTGCGGTGTAGAGGGATGTAGATTGTAGGCAAAAGAGCAGTTTACTTTGTGACAAAGCCCCGCCAAAAGCCCTTTTAAGGGCTGGCAAAAGAGCTGAATTCTTTGGGGCATGCCCCACAAAAAGCCCTTTTAAGGGCTGGCAAAAGAGCTGTTACTTTGGGGCAATGCCATGCAAAAAGCCCTTTTCAGGGCTATTTGTAGGGTTAGACTTAGGTTTAGTGGTAGGGATAGTTTTGTATTTTAGGGGTTAAATAATTTAATATAGATGGCGGCGGGGTAGGGGGATTAGATTAGGGGTTAATAATTTTAAAATAGATAGCGGCGGGGTAGGGGCTCACTTTAGGGGGTAGGTAAGGTAGATGGCGGCGGTGTTAGGGGCTCACTTTAGGGGGTTATAGATTTAATATAGCTGGCGGCGGTTTAGGGGTTAATAACTTTATTAGGTAGCGTCAGGCTCCGGGAGCGGCGGTTTAGGGGTTAATACATATTTTATTGTTAGGATAGTGAGGGGGGATAGCGGATAGAGGGTTAGACGTGTCGGGCTATGTTAGGGAGGCGTGTTAGACAGTGCAGGTGATTTAGACTTTAGTCAGGTTTTGTAGGCGCCGGCAGTTTCTAACGTGCCGTAAGTCACTGGCGACGCCAGAAATTTGTACTTGCGCAGATTTCTGGACATCGCTGGTTTATCTGACTTACAGCACTTTAGCATCTGACGGCGCCGTATATGGGATAGCTCGAGTTGCGAGCTGAAACTGCGGGCGACGCGGGTTCCCTCGCTTGCGCCGCAAACTACGCCGTTTATCGGATTGCGCCCTAGATCAGCACTCTGGACCAGAAGTACTCTGCAAGTACCAAGCAGTATTTCTACTGTGTGTTTAACCCCTTTGCACTGGTTAAACACACAGTAGTCTAGGTTCCATAGTCTTACAATTACATGCTCTAAAGGAATACAGCATTTAATTTTTTTTCTAAAATGGCCCTTTAATAACGTAAAAATTAACTCATTTACTTCATATTTCCATTCTTTGAAGTAACTTCTGATCCTAAAAAAAACTACAAACATTTAGCCAAATCTATTCAACCCATGTTACAGCTAATTGAAAAAAAAAACTGTATTTATCATATAATATTTGCCCCCCCCCCCCTATATAATATTATTAGGGATTTACTGGTGAGTTTGATGAATATATTTAACACATTTAAGTGTTTCTAGTTGCTTGACATTCTCCCCTGTTTTTTTAGACTTGCTGAAATAAGCATATAGGGTTTTTAATCACTGGAGAGCACTGTTTCCCTATGAATGAACTGATAAAGTTAAAATCTGTAGTTACCAATAAGTAAGTGAAAGCAAAGTAAAGCAAGTAACCCACGCGGTCAGAGTGTCTTTGAAATTTCCTCATGTAAGGATTATTTAGGTAAGAGATCTCTATAATGGAATTCAAACTGCTTCCTGTTACTAGAATAGATTTTCCTCCGTGTCTGACATTTCAGACTTAGTGACATTACATAAGAGAGTGGGAATGAAGTGGAATATATCATTCTGCATACCAAGCAAAAGCATGTGTACAACAGCGTTGTCAATTTCTTACAGAGTATATAATATTTCATATTAATCATTATGAACATAGATTTATGCAACTCAATTTGAAAGAGAACAAGAGAAATACATGGATATGCAATATTATAATTACGTTTTTTCAGCATATGAAATTTTGATATAGTTCTCTGCTAGACAACTCATTAACTCACTGGGTTGTGCTATTAACTAGTTCTTTATGTATTGTTGGCTGGTATTGTGCACAAAATAACACAAAATAAGATTCTAGAAAGCAAAATTAAAGGGACAATATGCTGTAAAATTAGTTTCCTCTTATTGTGTTCCAAATTACTTTTTATACTCACTGCAGAATATTAAATGTATAGGCATGTGGTCCTTTGTGTTTATTTTTGTATTTGTTTTTCCTCATTAAAACCTATTGTTCTCAAGGGCATGTCCATTTTAATGGGCTGGCCATGCAGAAAGAGCAGACCTAGTCATGTTATCTATTTTGATACACAGAGTATCATAGTTACATATTGAAATGCTAATTAAGGTTGGGATAGTTCAATTAGCAAAACTAGCTATTTCAAATAAAAATATTTCTCTTTACAACCCCTCACTGGGAGGTTAATTATGCTGTTATTTTCATTGCTGTTGTAAGTTCTCTTTCTACTTGTCTAACTATACCTTTAGTGTAGCCTTCTCTGGGGCATCCTCTGCCCCATTACCCCTTTCTGTTGGGGTACCGCAAGGCTCTGTCCTCGGTCCCCTTCTCTTCTCAATCTACACATCATCATTAGGTTCCTTAATAAAGTCCCATGGGTTTCAATATCATCTGTATGCCGATAACACCCAAATCTACCTCTCTGCACCAGACCTAGCTCCCATTTCTCTATAACTGTCGATAACTCCATCATTACCCCTACCCCACATGCCTGATGTCTTAAGGTCACACTTGACTCAGATCTTTCTTTCACTCCTCACATTCAGTCCTTGGCTAAATCCTGCCGCTTCCACCTTAAAAACATCTCTAAAATTAGACATATCCTTACACAAGACACAACTAAGATTTTAATCCACTCTCTCATCCTTTCCCGCCTCGACTACTGCAACTCCATCCTCTCTGGTCTCCTTAGCTGCCACCTAGCTCGTTTACAATCCATAATGAATGCCTCTGCCAGGCTCATCTTCCTTACACGTAGCTCTTCATCTGCTGCATCTCTCTGCCAATCCTTTCACTGTCTTGCCTCCAGGATTAAACACAAAATTCTGACTCTGACATACAAAGCCCTCAAGTGCACTGCTCCCCTCTATGAGGCCAATTTACCAAATGTCTGTCGGACGTGATCCGGCAGTGCAGATCAGGTCCGACAGACATTGCTGAATGAGGAGAGCAATACGCTCTCCGTATTCAGCATTGCACCAGCAGCTCTTGTGAGCTGCTGGTGCAACACCACCCCCTGCAGACTCACGGACAATCAGCCACCAGCAGGGGTGTCAATCAACCCGATCATACTCAATCAGATTGAATTCTGACGATGTCTGTCCGCCTGCTCAGAGCAGGTGGACAGGGTTATGGAGCAGCGGTCTTTATACCGCTGCTTCATAACTGCTGTTTCTGGCGATTCTGCAGGCTCGCCAGAAACACAGGGCCTCAAGCTCCATTCGGAGCTTGATAGATATGCCCCACTATCTCAGACCTTTTCTCCAGATACTCTCCCTCCCATCCCCTTCGCTCTGCTCATGATCTCCTTGTCATGTCTATTTTCTCAGATAACCTCTTATGACCATCTATACACCTTTAAAGGGGTGGTACCTATTATCATCATGTCAGTATAAAGTTCACTCCTCCGCTTTACTCAGTGCTTAGTATTGATGCGTATTCTGTATGTATTACTTCCACTGAGCTCTGCTGTTTGATCTGAATAATTATCTGCAACCTCTGCACTCCGCAAACTGTTACCTACCTTCAGACCGGGAACCTGAACCGAAAGGAAACAGCTGTTGTGACGTCACACACCAACTCTCAGACTCCGATTCAGCTTACCGGTAAGACTGCAGCCTCACTCCGGATCAGTTAGGACTTACTCTTTCAAGGTATGATAACGAGGACTTATGCTTTATTGTCTATTATAAGGTGTAACTTAAGTAAACCTCTGCAGTACCCCAAGTGGCCACCTGTACCGCAATAGAGGCCAACATAGTAGCGCCTAATATTAAGGGAGTGAATGTGCTTCTCATGTTAAACTACGTAATTAACATACCTCTGCCTGAGAGACAAGAAGCAGGAGCACTACCACAAAACCACACTATGTATATATGTACTA
Source organism: Bombina bombina (assembly GCF_027579735.1). NCBI lineage: Eukaryota > Metazoa > Chordata > Amphibia > Anura > Bombinatoridae > Bombina > Bombina bombina. The sequence continues at coordinate 1,012,395,831 of NC_069500.1, forward strand.
TAACAACGTATAACTAGTATTCCATATCTACATCCTAAGTAAAGACTGTCTATTCCTTTCAGGTATACACAGAATCTAAAAGCATAACATTTCCAGTTTATGACACTCCTACTCTCTTGTTACCTCCTCACATTCCTGTTTACAGGACCTGCAGACTGGCTCTCATCTTGTGGAACTCTCTGCCTATTTATAAATAAAATGTGTATTACAATTAACAATTTATTACACAAAATTACAACAATAAATATAAAAATTACAACAATATATATATAAAAAAATCCAGAATTCATAAATTAAAACATTCAAACAAAAGGCATAGTTCATGTAATGCAATACTGTCAGGGTATATGTGAATAACATGAAGTTGACTACAGATGTACCACATGAATTGATGTTTCATTTTGGTTAATATAAAATTTGACATAAATTGTGTGGGCTATGGAGAGAGTCCATTTGTCTCACTATCCGATTCCAGATCTATCTATGGCTGTATCTTCAGAGGTAATCTGGACGGCATATCTCCTTTGCGGTGTAGAGATAGTAGAGGTTTGTACCAGACTATTAAGCTTTCTAGAGTATGCTACGGCTGAACTATGGCAAAGTACACTTCTTCCCTTACTCCAACAGGACCCAGACGTCAGAGATATGTGTTTTGTGGCAGTCCTCTCACCACTGTAGCTGCCGCTTTTCTGTTAAAACAAGAATTCCCTGTTAGATATCACCATGCCTCTAATCACTTGAGCCTGCTTTGACACCTCCTTGCAAAAAACAGACCAGATCACTGCTACGGAGTCTTGCTGTATCAATGGTGAATAATAGCTTAAGCTGGGTAACTGACTTAGCTGGGGTAGATAGTGCTCCAGTGAACTCCGGGCATCTTTAATCTCATCTTCCCCAGCCAGGCTCTGAGTGTCCGCTACTATGTCGCTAGGTTCCACCAGAGTATCCGAGTTCAACCTAGGTCCGGCGCCATCTTGGAATGTATACTGTATAGACGGCTGCATAAACCATTGCCGGGTTAATGTAATCATGTCAGAGAAGTGTCTCTGTATAATTTCGGATATCTCCACCTCGAGTGTTTCCATCTTTCAATAAAGATTGCAAGAATCGCCAGTTTATTGATCTCAATGTCCAGGAAAGTGCTATATTATCAGCTGTGGCCCATAGACTTGAGGTTACCATGTGGTGTAGTCGTACAACACGGGCTAAAATCACATTTCTAAGTTTGTCCCACTATTTCTTTTGGGGGCCTAAGTCATCTATAGACCTTCAGTGATTATTAATTGTTCGCCAGCATAGGTAAAAACCTAGTTGAATCAGAGAAGGCTATTGTCAATTGCGGAGCTCCCCAAAGATGCGACTTGTCAGTTCGGCTACTTGCTCCGCCCCCCCGTGTTTATAAATTTTAATTGTTTCTTATATGCATTTTATTGGGGGTTTATTTTATTGAATAATTATTAAATATATTGTATTATAACCCGGCTATATACTGACAATACAATATACACGAAACAAAGTTAGAACAATAATAACAATATTTTCAGCACGAGAAGTGCTTATACAACTAGAACAAATAGTCTTTAAGCAGTTTGAGAAAACAGAATCTAATCCAGAATCCAAAATCAGTTGTGTCTAAAGAGAAAGAAAGAGACAAATGGTCCCGTTACAGGAGGTAAGATGTTAAAGGATATTGTTAAAGGTCTTTAGACACAACTGATTTTGGATTCACTGGGATTCTGGATTAGATTCAGTTTTCTCAAACTGCTTGAAGATTATTTGTTCTAGATGTATAAGGAGTTCTCGTGCTAAAAATATTGTTATTATTGTTGTAAATTTGTTTTGTGTATATTGTATTGTATTATATGAACTATGCCCTTTGTTTGAATGTTTTAATTTATGAATTCCGGAATTTATTATATATATTGTTGTATTTTTTATATTTAGTGTTGTCATTTTGAGTAATAAATTGTTCATTTTAATACACATATTTTATTTGTAAATATATGAATATTTATTCAACAAATTTCTACCAAATTAACGGCTAGATTTAGAGTTTGGCAGTAGCCGTCAAAACCAGCGTTAGAGGCTCCTAACGCTGGTTTTTACCGCCCGCTGGTATTTGGAGTCAGTCAGGAAAGGGTCTAACGCTCACTTTCCAGCCGCGACTTTTCCATACCGCAGATCCCCTTACGTCAATTGCGTATCCTATCTTTTCAATGGGATCTTTCTAACGCCGGTATTTAGAGTCGTGGCTGAAGTGAACGTTAGAAATCTAACGACAAAACTCCAGCCGCAGAAAAAAAACAGGAGTTAAGAGCTTTCTGGGCCAACGCCGGTTCATAAAGCTCTTAACTACTGTGCTCTAAAGTACACTAAGGCCCCTAACACCGCCTACCCCTATATTATATTTATTAACCCCTAATCTGCCGCCCCCAACGTCGCCTCCACCTACCTACAATTATTAACCCCTAATCTGCCGACTGTACCTCACCGCCACTATAATAAATGTATTAACCCCTAATCCGCCTCACTCCCGCCTCAATAACCCTATAATAAATAGTATTAACCCCTAATCTGCCCTCCCTAACATCGCCGACACCTAACTTCAAGTATTAACCCCTAATCTGCCGACCGGACCTCACCGCTACTCTAATAAATTTATTAACCCCTAAAGCTAAGTCTAACCCTAACACCCCCCTAAGTTAAATATAATTTAAATCTAACGAAATAAACTAACTCTTATTAAATAAATTATTCCTATTTAAAGCTAAATACTTACCTGTAAAATAAACCCTAATATAGCTACAATATAAATAATAATTATATTGTAGCTATTTTAGGATTTATATTTATTTTACAGGCAACTTTGTATTTATTTTAACCAGGTACAATAGCTATTAAAAGGTTAATAACTATTTAATAGCTACCTAGTTAAAATAATTACAAAATTACCTGTAAAATAAATCCTAACCTAAGTTACAATTAAACCTAACCCTACACTATCAATAAATTAATTAAATAAAATACCTACAATTATCTACAATTAAACCTAACACTACACTATCAATAAATAAATTAAATTAAATACCTACAAATAAATACAATTAAATAAACTAACTAAAGTACAAAAATTAAAAAAGCTAAGTTACAAAAAAAAAAAAAAAAAATTACAAACATAATAAAAATATTACAACAATTTTAAGCTAATTACACCTACTCTAAGCCCCCTAATAAAATAACAAAGCCCCCCAAAATAAAATAAATGCCCTACCCTATTCTAAAATTAAAATAGAAAAGCTCTTTTACCTTACCAGCCCTTAAAAGGGCCTTTTGTGGGGCATACCCCAAAGAATTCAGCTCTTTTGCCTGTAAAAAAAAAACATACAATACCCCCCCCCAACATTACAACCCAGGGGTACATAGGGATAATGTAGGTTGCGGCGGTGTACGGAGCGGCAGATTAGGGGTTAATAATATGCAGGGGTCAGCGATAGGGGGGGGGCAGATTAGGGGTTAATAAGTGTAAGGTTAGGGGTGTTTAGACTCGGGGTACATGTTAGGGTGTTAGGTGCAGACTTAGGAAGTGTTTCCCCATAGGAAACAATGGAGCTGCGTTAGGAGCTTAACGCTGCTTTTTTGCAGGTGTTAGGTTTTTTTTTCAGCTCAAACAGCCCCATTGTTTCCTATGGGGGAATCGTTCACGAGCACGTTTTTGAAGCTGGCCGCGTCCGTAAGCACCGCTGGTATCGAGAGTTGCAGTGGCGGTAAATTATGCTCTACGCTCCTTTTTTGGAGCCTAACGCACTGAAAACGCAGCCATTCTGTGAACTCTAAATACCAGCGGTATTTATAAGGTGCGGGGAAAAAAAAGCATGCGTTAGCTACGCGGGTCATTACCGACAAAACTCTAAATCTAGCCGTAAGTGATCCTACAAACTATAGCCTATAGAAAATTACACTGTTTAGCAAGCTACCCATAGGCGATTTAATACATCTCCTATTATGGTTACCAGCGCTCCTTTTTTGGTGTTTAAATCTATGGAGCAATACATTAACGTGGTTGTGATATTCAAAATTTGGCTTATAGCTCACTTTAGCAGATGTTTTAAAATCAGGTTGGGAATCTAAGCGATATTTTACAAGGACTTTAACTGATCACTTCCAATAAAGATGCTCTGTAGCTTACTTTTTAATGTAGCCGTGTCATTCTAACACCCTGCACTTCTGCCACTCACTTTAAAAACTCATATTTTTTGTGAACTAATGGTTTGTATTGTTTTCCTATCGGCACTCTAGCCATACATCACTTTTTTGATTGGAAAACAATTCAAATTGTTAGTTCCCAAAAAATATGAATTTTGAATTGCAGGCTGGAGTGTGGGGCATTAGAATGGCATGGCTAGGTTAAAAAGTAAGTTAAAGCACATCTTTATCTGAAGTGTTCAATTAAAGTGCATCTAAAATATTGCTCAGTTTACTTCACTTTACATCACTTTAAAAAGGAGAAATTGAATACACATATAACAACATACAATTATAATGGAGAATGTGTATGGATAGATATTAATATTTTGTAAACTACATTAATTACTCTATAGGTCACATAAATGTTTTGTATTACTGAGGGAAATAGGTCTAATAGAATTCATGATGAATATGAAAGAGATAGCCAAGGTAGAAACCATTAAGACATAATATCACATTCTATTTCCTCTTAAACTGAGAAATAATGGTTCAAACATTTAAACTATGCATAAGATTATTCTTGTAAACCAACTTCTTTGTATCTGTAATTTTGGTCTATTTGTATGCTGAAACTTAAATTGAAAAAATAATTACTTGCTAAATTACAGAGGCTAAAAGCATTAAAAAAAAGCTCTGAAAGAAAATAGATTTAGGGTATTACACTAAATTATGATAAAGTATGATTAATTTACTTTGTAAAGCATGTAATATGATTGTATTCATATTTCTTTTAAAAACCAGAAAATAAATGTAATAACTGAAAATCAGTTTGTCCCTTCAGGTATATATTAAGTTATGACATCTATTTAAATCTTTTGAATGATCTACGTGCAGTGCTTTGCACAGGTTTTGTCCATTACAGTCCTTTGGAAAATCCAATTATTGTGTGGTTTTCATGGCTTTGTGCCAACCTTTTGAAAGACAATTTGACAATATTCCAATAACTAAAAAATACTCTCAAACCAATTTTCACTTGATTTTTTTATTGTTTTCCAACATGCTTGACTGCTTCCAAGTATTTTTTTTTATTTTTTATTTGTCTATTAACATGGGCATCAATGGAGGGAGAGAGAGGCGGGTAAAGGGGGTCATTTGCCTCCCACTTTGGTTTTTCCCCAATTGAATGTCTGTTTTTTTTTTTCTTTTTAATCCTCCAGAATGGAGTTCCATTTTAGAAGCACAGTATTCTAAAATTTATAGTTCTCTGTTTCACTCTTAGGATTGTAAAATTTTGCGTGAGGTACGCCCTCCTCCTCCATGCTGTGTGTGTATGTATCCCAGGCAAGGAATATACTTTGTGTAAGAAGCTATAAGCCCATTTTACACACGGGGAAAGGCAGCTCGGAGTATTGTATGACCCTTTACACAGGTAGGGGAATGCATTGTGTACCAGTGATCTTAAACTTTGCACTACCATCTCCCTGTTATATATTTATTTGAATGGTCAGACCATCAGCACAAGTGCTAGTAGGGGGATGCATTGGGTCAGTGATCTTAAACTCTGCATCATGACTTCCATGTGATATTTATATATCTATTTATCCACTCCCACCACCTTTTCAACAGCAACAAAGAATAAAGCATCTAATTAATTACTCACATACTGGAATAATTTGGTAAAAGTTTTGCCAATAAAACAAATAAATAAATGTACATTTTGAATATCTTAAGTAATATAATGTTAGTAGTTTTAGGCTTTATATGTATTTGCTAAATTATGTTGTTTTTAGTGTTTAATTTTGATTTGGTTTGTCTTTTTTATAACTGTATAATGCAACAGATCAAATACGAAAAAGATTAAATAAATTAATAAATAAAAATATATGCTCTTTCTATTCCATTTATAAGTGAATAGTCCGGATAAATACATTTATTATTACACCCTAATAAAAAGTATAAATGTGTATTAACATTTAGCATAGAGTGACTCTTTTTTTTCTAGTAGCATTTTGGGATAATTTTCAACCCCTAATTGAGATATATATATATATTTATATATATATATATATATATATATATATATATATATATATATACACAGTACTGTGCAAATGTCTTTGGCCACGATTAGATTTGCTGTTTTAGCAAAGTTTTTTTTTTTATATATAAATCTTTTATTGAGATTCTTGAGAAAAAAAACAGCACAATATATAACACAGTATACATATACAATACAAAATATACAATCATATGCCATTTATCACTGCATAGTTACGAGCACATCAGCTTGTCTTAACATTTAAATGCAGCAATTCATTATATGTAGCAAGATCAACTAACATGAGAATCTCTAGTTTTCAATTAAAGTTCTTGAAAATTCAAGAAATATAGTAGAACAATGGTTAGCGTGACAGTTACATAACAACCGACTGATATAGGAAACACTTGTTGCGTACTTAATATAAACATAACAATGATATATCATATAACATAAGTAAAAATAATATTCAAGCTTGCATGCAGCACATTAGAGCATATCATGGTCTTCAGGGTTTTACATGTTTGGCCGAAGAGAGAGAAAAAAAAAAGGGACAAAAAGGAAAGGAATGGAAGAAAGGAATCCCTCCTCCACATAGCCCAATCACCTACTAAAGAGAGTTCCCTATGTCTGTTGTGATTTATAGAGGTCCCAAGAGCTCCAGATTGCCTGATGTAGGTCTAGTTTATTCGTTATTTTAAAGACATAGGTTTCCATTTCTCTGATATAATCCATAATGGCTATAACTTTGGGAAGTGCAGGAGGTGATGGCTGCTTCCAGTCTCTCGCCACCGCCAATTTCGTGGCCATGAGTAGGTAAATTGATAAAGCTCTGTCTGCTTCATGAAGTTGAGATATGCCATGGTGTAGAAGGCCTAAGGCTGGTTGCATTGGTAGGTCAATATGGAGGGTCTGTAGGATGTTGAAGATTGTTCTCCATAATCCCTTAATTTTAGGACACTCCCACCAAATGTGCACGGGCGTGCCCAGATTACCACATTCTCTCTAGCATAGCGGTGAGGTTTTGAAGTACTTGTATAACGTGGTAGGGACCAAGTGCCATCGCACAGTAAGCTTATAATAGAGCTCCCACAAGGTAGCACAATGTAAATATGTTTTGGCCACCACCAACTCTCTGTGCCATTTGGATATGTCAGTAACTATGTGAAGTTCGTTTTCCTATGTTAAATATTGACTGTGTTTGGCGGGTATTGCGGGGGTGATTAATACTTGATAGTGAAAAGATAGTGATCCCTTAAAAGGTTTCCCCAAATCCCACTTAGACTCCCACTTAGTTTTTGGTCTAGGAACATTTTTTCCCATTCCCCAAGATGACAGTAGACTTGTAAGATGGAGATACTCAAAGCGTAGTGTAATGGGAAGGCCAAATTGCTCTCTAGCTGTTGTGAAGTCCATTAGTCTACTATCTCTATATAAGTTGGTGACAAAGAGATCTGTGGCTGTATCCCATTTGGATAGATGGGTCTCAGAATAGGGACACTAGTAGTGTATGAAGTTTAAAGAGAGGGGAAGGGTGGGGTGCTAAATTCGCCCAATGTTTAAGGGTATCCAGGATGACAGGGTGGTTGATAAGGAGTTTACTTCTTAGGTAGGGGGGGATCCATGGAAGGTCAGACAATGCAATACCTTTAGGTATCATGTCCTGCTCGACTTCCTGCCAGCAAAAACTGGTTGCCGGCACAGACCAGTTCATAAGCTGTGAAAGTCTGGCAGCATCATAATATAAAATCACACTAGGGAACGCAAGGCCTCCCAGGTGAATAGCTTTTTGCATAATTATACCATTAGTGCGTGGTCTCCTACCTGCCCAAACGTACATTGATATCATACTCTGGAGTTTATTTAAGAGGGCTCTAGGGACTGTGAGAGGTAGGCATCTGAACAGGTACGTAAGCTTAGGTAAGAAAGCCATCTTAACTGCAGCTATTCTGCCTGTCCAAGATAATTCTCTATATTCCCATCCCTTAAGTATGGCCTCAAACTCTACAAGACGCTCAGTAAAATTAGACGCAATAACTATACTTGCGTCTGGGCTCAGAAAAACTCCCAAGTGCTTGAGTCGGGGCACATTTACATGGAGTACCTCCGTTTTTGTAACATTAAGTTTGTACAGACTATGCTAACCATACGTATGGATAGTGTCAAAGACTGCTGCCATGGAGGTTACGAGCAAAGTCAAAAGAAGGGTAACGTTGTCAGCAAACAATGCAATTTTATGCTGGGAACATCCCAGAGATCTCCTCATTTAGTTGAATGGACTGGGTTAGGGGCTCTATCACCAAGGCAAAAGAAGGGGTGACAAAGGGCAGCCCTGTCTTGTACCATTGGTAACAGTAAAGGAGTCTGAGCGAAATCCCGCTCCACATATCCTAGCTGTCGGACCAGAATATAAGGCCTGGACTGCCAAAAGATATTGCTGAGGTATATGAAATATCTTGAGAACTTCCCAAAGAAAGGTCCACCTGACCCTGTCGAATACTTTCTCAGCATCTAATGACAGGGCCAGGAAGGGGTACCTCTTCTCTTGGCCTCATATAAGATTGCCAATATTCGCTGAGTATTGTCACAGCCCTCTCTGCCCGGTACAAATAAAACTTGATCCTTATGAATGACCGAAGGGATAACTTCAGCCAGCCTGTTTGCTAAAATTTTCGAGTACAGCTTAACATCTGAGTTAATAAGTGAAATGGGTCTATAATTTTGGCATAATTGGGGGTCTTTCCCTTGCTTTAAAATAGTTATGATTTCAGCCTCTAGGAATTCATTTAAGATAGAGCCCGTACTGGCCCATTCATGAAATGTCTTCAATAATAAGGGGGAAAGAAGTTCTTTAAAGGTTTTATAAAACTGCCCCGTATACCCGTCTGGACCTGGGGACTTGTTGGGCTTAAGCTGCTGAATCGCCTTGTTAAGGTCATCTATAGTAATAGGGGAGCATAGGAGATCAATTTGCTCATCATTAAGGGTTGGAAGCTGTAATGTTGAGAGGTAGGAATGTGAGGATGTAGAGTCTGGTTTGATAGTATCTAAATTGTATAGAGATGAATAATAGCGACAAAACACTTTTCCAATATCTGCAGGGGCAACTACAATATGATTTGGTGTCTTAATGGAGGTTATGTGTCTTTGAGCTAGTCTATGTCTGAGTTTGGTAGCTAAGAGAGCATTAGCCTTGTTATTATGAGTATAGTATACTTGCTTCAGCTTAGTTAACATTTTTTGGGTTCTAAGGAGTTAAAGACGTCTTATGTTTGCTCTGATTCCTTCTAACTGGGAAATCCCACTAGGCGTGGGGTTTGTTTTTTGCATAGTTGATACTACTCTATGAAGGCACATTAACTCTGCCAGGGACTTACCCTGTGTCCGGCGAGCTAAAGCCGCTTGCTTCAGACATAGTCCCCGAGTGTAGGCTTTAAAAGAAGCCCAAACATATGGTGTCAGAGTATGGCCCATGTCATTGAAGGTTAAAATTCCCTGATTGAGACTTTGAACTTTTAGGCTTGCTCTGGTCACAAGCTAGGTGGTCCCAAGCTTATTTGTACTGAATCATGATCTGACCAAGCTGTTAACGCAATAGATGCTCTAGATGCTGTATCAAGAACCCATGGCTCAGCGAAAAAGTAGTCTAGTCTGGAAAAAGACTTGTGAGGACTGAAGTAGAACGTAAAATCTTTATCTTCAGGGTGCAAAGATCTCCAGATATCATATAATCCATACTGTGAAGTAAGTGATCTGAATGCCGAGGCCAGGGAGCTGGTTGAACGATCTTCGGTGTATTGCTTAACCCCTTTTTTTATCCATGAGTGCGTCCCATATTAGGTTAAAATCTCCACCCAGTATCAATGTGCCTTGTTTGATGTCTGTAACCAGCCCTAAAATGCTTCTCAAAAAGGAATTTGATGTGGGTTGGGTGCATAGACATTCGCTAAAGTGTATATGCAATTATTAAACTTACAGATAGCTATGACATATCTCGCCTCTGGGTCACGCTCTACATGTAGGGTGTTTACATCTATAGTATCTTTAATGAGGATAGTGACTCCTCGTGACTTTCTGCAATAGGAGGAAGTGTACATATTGGAAAAATGCTTAAGTGAAAAACTGGAATCCACCATCCAATGGGTTTCTTGAATAAATGCCACACTAGTTTTAGTGCAGCGCAAATTACTTATTAGTAAACTTCTTTTGGTTGGTGTATTCAGACCTTGATCAATATGGGTTTGGAATGTGAGGGCCATGGCTTCAATATGATTGTGGATATGGAAGAGGGAAGGAGGGAGAGAAGAAGAAAGAAAAAAAAAGGTGGGAGAGGGAGACAGCAACGGCTATCAAAAAGGAACTTTGTAGTACCTGAAAAGTCCAAAAATATATTTCAAAGGTAGCTCGAATGCTAAACTAATGTGCCTGCTTGTAAATGTTAGAAGCAAAAACAGCGGGTAAACACCGCTTAACAAAACTTACATAATAGATAAGCTAAATAACCTTGATCCAACAGAAGGATAGAGTAGAGAAATGATAAAAAGAGGAGAGAGATAAAGAAGAAAAGAAAAATGTAGAAAGAAAAAAGGGTATAAAGACAGTGGGTAAACACTACTTAACAAAACTTATATAATGTTAAAGAGAAAAGAAGAGAGATAAAGAAGAAAAGAAAGATGTAGAAAGAAAAGAAGGGAAGGAAGGGGGCAGAGGAAAGAGTTTCAAGATGAGCTCACTGGACTCTAGTATAATTTAAGTTTGATGTTTCCTATGTATTAAGGCGTGTTACGTGGTTATCTATAAATGAGTTATGGAGAGGAAAAAAATAAATAAAAAATAAAATACTGAGATGGGATTGAACTGGAAAAGTGTAAGGAGTAGACGAGTAGGTGTACTACTCCTGGTCTTGTGGAAGACGATGATGACGGATAATTATAAAGAAGCTATATGCTAAGTAATACCTGCGTACTTGTGATAGGACAAAGTATCAGTAGATATTCAAAACAAGAAAATGGAAAGGTAGTAGGCTGGTAAGGAGGAAAAAGACAGTATTTAGAAGAGGTAGGGTCAGTCCCCTTTACAATACAATACTGAATCAGTTCTCAAGAGGGTCTGACATTTGCAGATCTACATTATATCTCACATATGTCACATGTCGTGATCAGGAGGGGTATGTGAGATACAAGATATAATATATGAGTAAATAAGGGAGTTGTGATTAATCTGCAACAAAGGCTCAAATAGTACCTAAGCAGTGAGTTGATAGTCTAAGTTACGGCTAAGTGTATATACAATCCCATACCTTATGAGAGTTAGATAAGTAAACAGTCCCATAGTTATATCGGTCAGAACGTATCGGTCGACACCACAGCGGGGGCAACCAGGGCGCAACCAACACCACCACTCAACACATCTGATGCTCTAGCTTAATGCAGGGCCTATGCACTTGCTACGTAGCTATTTAGTTAATTGTAGCAGTGGTACAGGTGCACCCCGCATCTCCTGCCACGGGACCGTACTTCCCCAACAGGCAGACATTCATCAACCATAATGAAAAATATACCCCCTGTGTTTTCCATGCTGAGGACATCAGTGACATAACATGTAGACTTTAATGAATCATTGATTGGAGAAAAAAGTATAGCATGACATAATTGCTCAGTATGGTGAGACAAGGAATCTGGTACATAAAGAAAGAGGACAAGAAGAAAAAAAAAGAAGAAAAAAAAAGAACAATAACATATCTCTTATAGCATATAAATCTGTTGATAGTCTTTTTGGGCAAGTGTCCAGTATTTTTTATTCATCATACTACCTGAACCTCCATAGATCTAAGATCTATTCTGTAAATCTAATAGTACAAGTAAAGGATACAGTTATCTGGACGCTTGTTTGGAAGGGTCTTTCCGTTTGGAACCACTCTCCACTCGACTAGTAGAGAGTTTCCACTCCAGTGCAACAGCATTCAATCTCTGTAGTTTAGACCGCTCTTTAGTAGTAGAAGTAGTTGGCTGTAGGAGCTCCAAACTTTTCAAAAGATCTAAACCTTGTTGAAGGGAAGTCACCACATAAGATTGTCCGTCATGTTGAAAAAACAGTTTCACCAAAAAACCCCATCTATACTTAATGTTCTGCGATCTTAGATGTTGAGTAATTGGATGAAAAGTTCTTCTTTTTGCCAGGGTGTGGGACGATAGATCTGGGAAAAGTTGTACTGTTTGATAAGGGTCCAGCAGGGCTTTATTGAGGTATGCAGCTTTCAGCAGTTTTTCCTTAAACGTAAAATAATGAAGTCAGATGATTATATCTCTTGGTTGCTCAGCGTTAGTGTTTTGTGGTCTGAGAGCTCTATGGGCTCTATCAATGAGCGAGTCCTGTGCAGTTATAAAGCCGAGTAAGGTTTTAAACAACTATGTGAGGTAATCAGGTAGATCTGCAGATGCAACACTTTCAGGAATGCCTCTAATGCGCACCTTATTTTGCCGTGAGTGATCTTCAAGGTTGGCCAGCTTTACTTCTAGATCAATTTTCTGCTCTGCTAAATTTTGAGTGTACGATAGTAAATTATTGTGATCAGTAGATAGGTCCTCATGTTTCCTTTCTAGGGTGTCTGTTCTCTCGCCCAAAGAGCCAATGTCCCTTTTTAAATCTGCTACGGATGTTTTGATATCTTGTTTCAAGAAGGCATGATGTGAATCCATTTTTGCTGACAGAGAGTTAATTAACTCAATTATTGATATATTATTATTCGCGTTTATGGGAACTTGTGGGCTATCAAGTCGCATCTGTCGGTGAGAAGTCAGAGAGTCTCTAGAGTCATCATCAGAGAACTCTCTGTCTATTTGCAATTTACTACCAAAGTGATCAGCTACTGTTCTTTTAGGTCACTCCTGGTGCTTAGGCTTTTTATTTTGCGAGTGCGCCATTTGCAGTGAACCTATAACTGTATAGTGGTAGAAAAGTGGTTCTTATCAAGGCTATCCTCTGTGCAAGGCGGAGGAAGAATTTCAAGTATTTTAGTATGCCAACTAGGTAGCAGCTTCCTTATCAATGAAGAGCCAGGGGGGTTATCCTACTCCATATAAGGTTTTAGCACAGCATCATTAGGCGGTAGATATGGTGATGTCATAAAAGAGTGGTCTTCTATTGAATTTGATTCCTTTGGAATTTCAGTTGTGCAGCTAACAGCGTAAAGCTAATCCCACTCTCCGGGGGCTATGTCTCCTATTGATGAAGTGGGAAAAGAAAAGGGAACATGGGATATGACCCAATTGGGAAATGGGGGAGAGTGGGGAGCAATACTATCTGTAAGGTGAAAGCTGATCATATATAACTACACAGCTGGTATTCAATTCTGTGTATAGGATACGTTTCTGGCTCTCTATCTTTATATTGAAGGGTTTATTCTTCTAGAGAATAGGGATGTAGTGTATAAAGAAATTGTTTCACTGTTCCAAGGTTATCAGTAGGGGCTCTTTGAGGCCTAAGAGTAGTTGTTCCAGCGTACTCCAGAGTGAGCTCCCATATATATGTCAAGAGGTCTTAGGGCAATCAGTATAGGGGTGGTATAAGGTCTAGTCCATTAATATGCCTGTAGTTATCCTGTTCTTTATGCTCCTATATCACATAAAGTCTCTCTTTAAATAATGTGCTATTAGCCTGTTTTTACAAGGCTTGATAAGATGGGACCTAGTAACCCCTGAGAGTCAAATCATCCCTTTGTAAGAGTGAAGGCCCAAGTCTCTTATATTACAAGTCTAGCTCCAGAGGGGACTCAAGGATTATTGTGTAACAGGCTCAGGGTGTATGCCACAAATTTATTGCTGTGTGAAATGTCGTGTGACTCACCCTCTTGCTGAACCCATTAGTTGCAGGGTTCCAGTAACTCTTCGCTCTCTGAGACGCAAGAGTGCCAGATCAAGGTGGTGGGTGTTCACGCCCTTTTCCTCCTCTAACCGCCGCTCCAGCCCAGTGGACTGCTATAAGTTATCAGTGATCCAGTTTATCTATTACCAGGCACTGTCTGTCGGTTCACATGAAAACTAGAGCTCTCTAGAAGCGATCAGGCCTCACCTCGCTCAGTCCGGAACCAGCTGTTCTATATTACTGGCCGAGCAGGCCGTTAAAGGGAGAGCGTTCTCAGGTTCCCGGTCAAGTATTAGGTTCCTGGACCCTGTGATAGGGCAGTACTGCCGCTCCGATCACACCTGACATTAGCTAGGAGTCACAGGTCACTTCAGGGTTTTACCGCACACAGTAAGTCGCTAGAACAAAGTCAGATCAGCTCCTTTTGACCAGTTGTCCAAGGTCTTATATGTCAGATACAACTCTGAAGCGGAGCCCCGACCCTCCGGAGTGTAGGCCTTGCACCGGACAATAAGAATCCACCAAAGTTTAGTCCAGTAATGTTGTTGTGGTATAGGCAGGCTCCTTTAAAAAAAAAAAAAATGTTCTCTCAGGTCACATTGAACCTGCTGCTTAATAAGAGTGCTTATTAACCACTTAAACTAGCAGGAATATTAGGGATTCCAACTTTTAACAATATTTTAGGGACTTGAGGTCCTGGAGTTCAAGCCACATACGTCTGCACAGCACGGCGGTTAGCTCCGCCCCCATTTTAGCAAAGTTTTAATGACCATCCATATTTATTTTTAGGTCTCTATGAAGATACAAACATAAAATACAGGAAATATGTACACAAAATATAAATTAAAAAAACATTTTTTAGAACAAAATTACTTCTTCAGGCAAAAAAGTCAGTATTTAGTGTGACCTTCATTGGCACAAAGCACATCTTGAACTCTTTTGGGAGACTGTCCTTAAGTTTTTTTTAAGTAATCTTCTGGTATATTATATCAGGGTTCTTTCAGCACTTCCCAGAGTTCTTCTTTAGATTTAGTTGTCTTTTATTTCTTTCTCTGTCCAGGTGATCCCATACTGCCTCTATATAATATTCAGGTCTGGACCGGAGGCCAGTCCATGACTGTTAGTGTTTTATCAGCTGTTTTTCTCTCCAATTATGATTTCACTGCATTAGCAGTGTGCTTGGGATCGTTTCATGCTGAAAAATAAAACCATTCCAAATCAGAAGCTTTCCAGAAGGACTTGCACAATGAATTAAAGCCTGTCTGTACTTTCAGCATTCATGATACCATCAATTCATACAATATCGCCAAAACCACTGGCAGAAATGCAGCCCCAAACCAGGACAGATGCTCCACCATGTTTCACTTAAGGCCGCAAGCATTCATTCTTCCATCTCTCTCCAACTCTTCTCACTTATTGTCGACAATTGGACCCAAACATTTCAAACTTGGATTATTTATTCCAATCATTGTGAGCTTTAGCATATCTTAACCTTTTCACCCTGTTCCCCTTCCGAAAAAGTGTTTTTTCTTGGCTACTACCCTTCCACAAAGACCATTCCTGATCAAGCTTCTTCAAAATTTAGAAGGGTCAACTTGGCACCCTGATGAAGCTGACAGATGCTGAGTCAGGTCCTTCCTGGACTTCCTCCGGTCTGTCAAAGAAGAAACTCTGAGAAACTTCTCATCAGATTTTGATAGTTTTCTTGGCCTTACAGTCCATTTATAGTCCTTGACCTCTTCTGATTCTTCAAATGTCTTTATAACAGCTTGAATATGACATCTTGAGTATCCTGTTTGTTTGCTGATTTCCCTTTGAGAATGGCCTTGCTGTTGCAAAAGTATGATTTTTTGTCTGTCAAATTCTGTGATCGTTGGCATTTTGAATAAAATGATGTGATTGAAAGTTGGTCTTATTTGCAAGCTTCCAATAAATTAAACTCATACCACATGTGTATGTAATGCTCGAACATGTCTTGCACAAACCTGGTGTAATAGAACTTTTTGACACCAGTCATTTTAATATGACATAGTAGGACAAATGTAGGTGTTAGCAATGACATTAATTAGGGTTCTATTGTATTCTGTATTCTATTATACAGCCTTGTTCTGCTTATGGACTATGATTCTAGTTGTTCCCAAGTGGCAATGTACTTAAAATGACACTTCCAAAATTCTCTCTGTTCTAAAATCAAAAATAAAATGGTAATTAGCGTGGTTGCAGTGTACGAAGCCCTGAAGTAAGTGCACATCGGTCTTTTGCTTGCGCGCTAACTTTTTACTTTCAACTTACATTTAACTTTTAGTGCAGTTAGTGCGCAAGCAAAAAAGTAATTATGTAAGTAAGTACTATGGCCCCTTATTTTTAATGTATAGATGAGATACAACTTTTGAGTACTATGTCCCTTTTATCCATTACAAATTAGCTAGGCTGAGTTATACAAAAATGTAAATCCAACAAATTAAATCATGTCATTTCTGAGTTAGAACGCAAATGTAACAGCATCTCTGCTTTAAATTTTGTGACATGAAAAAAAAGATGTAGTAGTGTTATGCAAGCAGACATTAATATATAATGTGGTTTAGGCATAATGGGAAAAGTCTGAAAGAGCAACATTAGTCTTTCTCAGACACTGATTGAAAGCACAGAAGAGGCAAAACATGCAACATGCTTATTTATTTATTTTTTTACTAATGGCTGCTACCAATGGAAAATCTTTTCTGACATCAGGTAATAAAATCCAGTCTAGAAAATATTAATATAATGTGATCGCTAACTGGCTGGCAGCCAGCATGAAATCATTGCAGAGGAAAAGAAGAAAAGCATAAAACTAAAACTGGTAAATTAATTATGCGTCAGTGTACACCTGGGAACAGATCTAAGATATTATTAAGAGTAAAAACTATGTCAGTAACAATTTCTGATCCTCAGAGCATTGCCATTTGCCACTCTCGGTGTCATCCATTTTTTATGTCTGCCATAAACTGCCATATGCGCAGACAGAAGTCTACATCTGCATTGAGTTACTTGAAAGTTTTCACTATAATAATCTACTACACAAATGACTAAGGCAAAGGCAATTTATTAATAAAGTAATCCAGAGGAAAATAAAATCCACATTGTTGAATCTCAATTCTGATTAGAAGCATTTTTGCAGTATATTCTATGATGCAAAAATGCTTCTATTAAAATATATCACTGTCATTAGACATGTGCACATACTTGGGGCGCGATCCGATATAGATCGTAGTTTGCGGCGCAAGCGAGGGAACCCGCGTCGCCCGCAGTTTCAGCTCGCAACTCGAGCTATCCCATATACGGCGCCATCAGATGCTAACGTGCCGTAAGTCGGATAAACCAGTGATGTCCAGAAATCTGCGCAAGTACAAATTTCTGGCGTCGCCAGTGACTTACAGCACGTTAGAAACTGCCGGCGCCTACAAAACCTGACTAAAGTCTAAATCACCCGCACTGTCTAACACGCTTCCCTAACATAGCCCGACACGTCTAACCCTCTATCCGCTATCCCCCCTCACTAGCCTAACAATAAAATATGTATTAACCCCCATCTACCTTACCTACCCCCTAAAGTGAGCCCCTACCCCGTCACTATCTATTTTAAAATTATTAACCCCTAATCTAATCCCCCTACCCCGCCGCCATCTATATTAAATTATTTAACCCCTAAAATACTAAACTATCCCTACCACTAAACCTAAGTCTAACCCTACAAATAGCCCTGAAAAGGACTTTTTGCGTGGCATTGCCCCAAAGTAACAGCTCTTTTGCCAGCCCTTAAAAGGGCTTTTTGCGGGGCATGCCCCAAAGAATTCAGCTCTTTTGCCAGCCCTTAAAAGGGCTTTTGGTGGGGCTTTGTCACAAAGTAAACTGCTCTTTTGCCTACAATCTACATCCCCCTACACCGCGGCCACCTATAATAAATGTATTAACCCCTAATCTAATCCCCCTACACCGCAGCCAGCTATATTAACTATATTAACCCTAATTATATTAGAGTTAATATAGTTAATATCGTTATTATATTATATATATTAACTATATTAACCCTAATTATATTAGGGTTAATATAGTTAATATCGTTATTATATTTTATATATATATATATATATATATATATATATATATATATATATATATATATTAAGTATAATAACCCTATCTAACTCTAACATCCTAACTAAACTCTTATTAAAATAAATCTAATATTAATATTATTAATTAAAATATTCCTATTTAAATCTAAATACTTACCTATAAAATAAACCCTAAGATAGCTACAATATAATTAATAATTACACTGTAGCTATGTTAGGGTTTATATTTATTTTACAGGTAAATTGTTAATTATTTTAACTAGGTATAATAGCTATTAAATAGTTATTACCTATTTAATAGCTACCTAGTTAAAATAATTACCCAATTACCTGTAAAATAAATCCTAACCTAAGTTACAAATACACCTACACTATCAATAAATTAAATAAACTACAAATATCTATCTAAAACTTGAACTTGAATCTGATTGGCTGATAGATCAATCAGCCAATCAGATTTTTCTACCTTAATTCCGATTGGCTGATAGAATCCTATCAGCCAATCGGAATTCGATGGACGCCATCTTGGATGACGTCATTTAAAGGTACATCATTCGTCGTTCAGTCGTCGGCCGGGATGGATGCTCCGCGTCGGTGGAGAGAAGATTCAAGATGCCGCTTGATGGAAGATGCTGCCCGATGGAAGAATACTTTGCTGCCGCTTGGAGAAAGACATCACTGGGATGAAGACCTCTTCTTTGCCACTTGGATAGACATCGCCCGGATCGGATGAGGAGTTCGGCCCGGTTGGATGAAGACAAGGTAGGGAGATCTTCAGGGGGGTAGTGTTAGGTTTATTTAAGGGGGGTTTGGGTTAGATTAGGGGTATGTGGGTGGTGGGTTGTAATGTTGGGGGGTGGTATTGTGTTTTTTTTTCAGGCAAAAGAGCAGTTTTCTTTGGGGCATGCCCCCACAAAAGGCCCTTTTAAGGGCTGGTAAGGTAAAAGAGCTTTGAACTTTTTTTAATTTAGAATAGGGTAGGGAATTTTTTTTATTTTGGGGGGCTTTATTATTTTATTAGGGGGCTTAGAATAGGTGTAATTAGCTTAAAAATCTTGTAATCTTTTTTTTATTTTTTGTAATTTAGTGTTTTGTTTTTTTTGTAATTTAGTTTAGTTTAGTTTAATTGTATTTTTAGATAGATATTTGTAGTTTATTTAATTTATTGATAGTTTAGGTGTATTTGTAACTTAGGTTAGGATTTATTTTACAGGTAATTGGGTAATTATTTTAACTAGGTAGCTATTAAATAGGTAATAACTATTTAATAGCTATTATACCTAGTTAAAATAATTAACAATTTACCTGTAAAATAAATATAAACCCTAACATAGCTACAATGTAATTATTAATTATATTGTAGCTATCTTAGGGTTTATT
Organism: Bombina bombina; assembly: GCF_027579735.1. Taxonomy (NCBI): domain Eukaryota; kingdom Metazoa; phylum Chordata; class Amphibia; order Anura; family Bombinatoridae; genus Bombina; species Bombina bombina. The sequence continues at coordinate 1,012,415,412 of NC_069500.1, forward strand.
TTATAGGTAAGTATTTAGATTTAAATAGGAATATTTTAGTTAACATAAATACTATAGTAACTATATTAACTATATTAACCCTAATATAATTAGGGTTAATATAGTTAATATATATAATGTAATAACTATATTAACTATAATATACTTAGGGTTAATATAGATAATATAGCTGGCGGCGGGGTAGGTAGATTAAATTAGGGGTTAATAATTTTAATATAGATGGCGGCGGTGTAAGGGGCTTATATTAGGGGTTAATACCATTAATATAGGTGCGGCGGTGTAGGGAGGGCAGGTTATAGGGCAAAAGAGCTGTTAACTTTGGGGCAAAGCCCCGCAAAAGGCCCTTTTAAGGGCTGGTAATAGAGTTTATTACTTTATGGATATTAGATTAGGGGTTAATAATATTAATATAGCTGGCGGCGGTGTAAGGGGTCAGATTAGGGGATAGATCAGGTAGATGGCGGCGGTTTTAGGGGCTCACAGTAGGGGGTTAGTTTATGTAGATGGCTGCAGTTTAGGGGTTAAATACTTTATTAGGGATTGCAGCGGGGGATCGCTGTTGACAGGTAGATAGACATTGCGCATGCGTTAGGTGTTAGGTTTTATTTAGCAGATCGCGGGTGACAGGTAGATAGACATTGCGCATGCGTTAGGTGTTAGGTTTATTTAGCAGATCGCGGTTGACAGTTAGATAGACATTGCGCATGCGTTAGGTGTTAGGTTTATTTAGCAGCTAGTTTAGAGAGTTACGGGGCTCCAATAGTCAGCGTAAGGCTTCTTACGGCTGCTTTTTGTGGCGAGGTGAAAATGGAGTAAGATTTCTCCATTTTCGCCACGTAAGTCCTTACGCTGTATATTGGATACCAAACTGCGCGGGTTTGGTATACCTGCCTATGGCCCAAAAAACTACGGGCGACGGCAGAAATATACGCGCGTAACTTCTAGGTTACGCCGTATATAGGATACCAAACCCGCGCAAATATTGGCGTTGACAGTTTTTGCGGGCGACGATTTTTATCGGATCGACCCCTTGATCTTTTGTGCAAAAACAAGTTTGGTTGAATTTTAACATTAATCGTTTGTTAACGGAAATTCATTAAAGGGACTGTCAACTTCAAAATTGTTATTGTTTAAAAAGATAGATAATCCCTTTATTACCCATTCCCCAGTTTTGCACAGCCAACATGGTTATATTAATACACTTTTTACCTCTGTGATTACCTGGTATATAAGCCTCTTCTGACAGCCCCCCTGATCACAACTTTTTATTTATTATCTATTGACTTGCATTTTAGCTTTCATCCTATAGGCTGATTTGAATTTGAAGAATCAAATCAGCCAATAGGAATGCAAGTTACCCCTTTTATATAGGGATGAAGATGAAGCACCGCCCATCATCATTGTTGAGTACCAATTTTGGGGTTAGAGTTGAGTTTGTTTGTTTTTTGGGGTGTTTTTTTAAGATTAGGGTTTTTTATTTTTTAATGGAAAGCAAAATTGCTGAATGCCCCCTTAAGGGCAATGCCCACTAAAATCCCCTTTTTGGGGAAATGGGTAGTTTAGTGGTTAATTGGTTTATTTAATGCAAAAGAGCTGTTAGCTTTAGGGCAATGGCCTACAAAATAGGTTTTGTTATTTCTTTCATGTAATTGGCAAGAGTCCATAAGCTAGTGACACATGGGATATACAATCCTACCAGGAGGGGCAACGTTTCCCAAACCTCAAAATGCCTACAAATAAACCCCCCACCACACCCACAATTCAATTTTACAAACTTTGTCAGAGGGACGTGAAGGGAGTATCACTTATTGAATACGATGATTTCCCTAACGGGGGTCTATTTCATAGGTTCTCTGTTATTGGTCGTAGAGATTCATCTCCTACCTCCCTTTTCAGATCGACGATATACTCTCAATTTACCATTACCTCTACTGATAACTGTTTTAGTACTGGTTTGGCTATCTGCTATATGTGGATGGGTGTCTTTTGGTAAGTATGTTTTCATTACTTAAGACACTCTCAGCTATGGTTTGGCACTTTATGCATTTATATAAAGTTCTAAATATATGTATTGTACTTATATTTGCCATGAGTCAGGTTCATGTAATTCCTTCTGCAGACTGTCAGTTTCATATTTGGGGAGTATAAACATTTTTTTTTTTAAAGAAATGTATTTCTTACCTGGGGTTTAGTCTTTTTTTCAATTGACTACTTCTTGCAAATTGCGGGCGGTATTAGGCCCGCGGGTGCGTCAAATGCTAAACTTTATTGCGTCATTCATGGTGCGAAAATATTTTTGTCGCAACTTCGTCATTTCCGGCGTCATACTTGACTCCGAGACCTTTCACACGATTGCGTCATTAGTGACGTGAGTGTGTCATTTCCGGTTATTTTTGGCGCCAAAACAGTTTTCAGTTACGTTGTGCGTCATACTTGGCGTCAAACGTTTTCATTATTTCAATACCCCATTGATGTTTGCCTCTTGCCTTTTTCCCTATCAGAGGGCTATGCTATTTGCATTTTTTCCCATTCCTGAAACTGTCATATAAGGAAATAGATAATTTTCCTTTATATGTTGTTTTTTCGCTTACAATTTGCAAGATGTCTCAATCTGATCCTGCCTCAGAAGTTTCTGCTGGAACATTGCTGCCTGACATCGGTTCTACCAAAGCCAAGTGCATTTGTTGTAAAATTGTAGAAATTATTTTGCTGAATGTCATTTGTAATAGTTGTAATGATAAACTTTTACATGCATATAGTGTATCCATCAGTAATAGTAAATTGCCAAAACAGAAAACTTTCTGCGCTAAAACACCCTCATTAATATACTCTTCAAAAATGTGTTAAAAAGACCCTTTACAGATCATACTTTTGCTAGCAGCAATTTAAATGAATAACCGTTATAAAACCTCTTCAACAAGCCAAATGGCCACACATTGATTCACATACAACGTAATATAACAGTTAAAATGTCCGGCATAAAATGTCCAGTTACAGGGACAACAAAGTTCTGGTTTCACAGGGAAAATAAAGTCATAAATATATGTCACTGAATGGGTCTAGATGTTTACCCGGTGTGAACGGAGCTGCTGCTAGTTTGTGTCCGCTGTCCTCCATGTACTCTGAGACCATGCAGGCGTGTCAAGTGGTGACATAACTCTGAATCAACTACGGAGGCAGAGGTGCAGCTGTACTGAAGCTGTGTTCTTCTCTCCACAGCCAACGGAAGCACATAAAGAAAAAGGAAAGACAAAAAAGTGCAACCTTGATTCAAGCAGTATTTATTGAACATATAACAGATGAATAGATACAGGGTAAGTAATACACTCACCAGAAATATAAAATCAACATGCATGTAAAACTTAAAGATGACCACACAGGAACGGCGGGGTATAATGATGTAAATCTCCATTTCCCACTTCTGACCTGTAGTAGCTGTTAGGAAATGTATATCGCTCATACAAAAAGCACCTCTTTTTGTATGAGCGATATACATTTCCTATCAGCTACTACAGGTCAGAAGTGGGAAGTGGAGATTTACATCATTATACCCCACTGTTCCTGTGTGGTCATCTTTAAATTTTACGTGCATGTTGATTTTATATTTCTGGTGAGTGTATTACTTACCCTTTATCTATTCATCTGTTATATGGTCAATAAATACTGCTTGAATCGAAGTTGCGCTTTTTTGTCTTTCCTTTTTCTTTAAGTAAATTGCCAGTTGCAGTTCCTTCAACTTCTAATGTGCATGATATACCTGTAAATTTTAAAGAATTTGTTTCTGATTATATCCTGAAGGCTTTGTCTGCATTTCCACCTTCTAATAAACGTAAAAGGTCTTTTAAAACTTCTCATTTAGTTGATGAAATTTCAAATGACCAACAACATAATAATTTATCCTCTTCTGATGAGGATCTATCTGATACAGAAGATCTTTCCTCAGACATTGACACTGACAAATCTACTTATTTATTTAAAATAGAGTATATGCGTTCTTTATTAAAAGAAGTGTTAATTACTTTGGATATTGAGGTAACCAGTCCTCTTGACGTTCAGTCTAATAAACGTTTAAATGCTGTTTTTAAACCTCCTGTGGTTTCTCCAGGGTTTTTTCATATTCCTGAGGCTATTTCTGATATGATTTCTAAGGAATGGAAAAAATCCCCAAAGTTGACGGGGCTATTTCTACTCTTGCTAAACGTACCATGGAAGATTGTACTTCCTTTAAGGATCCTTTAGATAGGAAGCTTCAATCTTATCTAAGGAAGGTCTATTTATATTCAGGTCATCTTCTCAGACCTGCAATTTCTTTGGCTGATGTTGCGGCTGCATCAACTTTCTGGTTGGAGAATTTAGCGCAACAGGAATTGGATTCTGACTTATCTAGCATTATTCGCTTACTGCAATATGCTAATCATTTTATTTTTGATGCCATTTTTTATATTATCAAAACTGATGTTAGATCCATGTCCTTAGCTATTTTAGCTAGAAGAGCTTTGTGGCTTAAATCTTGGAATGCTGATCTAAATTTAGATTACTATCTCTTTCTTTCCAAGGTAATCATTTATTTGGTTCTCAGTTGGATTCTATTATTTCAACTGTCACTGGGGGAAAGGGAGTTTTTCTGCCTCAAGATAAAAAACCTAAGGGTAAATCTAAGGCTTCTAACCGTTTTCGTTCCTTTCGTCAAAATAAGGAAGAAAAACTCAATCCTCCCCACAAGGAATCTGTTTCCAATTGGAAGCCTTCCTCAAATTGGAATAAATCCAAGCCATTTAGGAAACCAAAGTCAGCCCCTAAGTCCACATGAAGGTGCGGCCCTCGTTCCAGCTCAGCTGGTAGGGGGCAGATTAAGGTTTTTCAAGGAGATTTGGATACATTCTGTCCAAAATCAATGGATTCAGAGCTTTGTCTCTCAAGGGTATTGAATGGGATTCAGAGTAAGACCTCCTGTGAGAAGATTTTTTCTCTCTCATATCCCAGTAAATCCAGTAAAAGCTCAGGCTTTCCTGAAGTGTGTTTCAGACCTGGAGTCTTCAGGGGTAATCATGCCAGTTCCTTTTCAGGAACAAGGTTTGGGGTTTTATTCAAATCTATACATTGTCCCAAAAAAGGAAAATTTATTCAGACAAGTTCTGGATCTGAAAATTTTGAATCGTTATGTAAGAGTACCAACTTTCAAGATGGTGACTATAAGGACTATTCTGCCTTTTGTTCAGCGAGGACATTATATGTCCACAATAGACTTGCAGGATGCATACCTTCGTATTCCGATTCATCCAGAACATTATCAGTTTCTGAGATTCTCTTTTCTAAACAAGCATTACCAATTTGTTGCTCTTCCATTTGGCCTAGCAACAGCTCCAAGAATCTTTTCAAAGGTTCTGGGTGCCCTACTCTCTGTAATCAGAGAACAGGGTATTGCGGTATTTGCTTATTTGGATGATATCTTGGTACTAGCTCAGTCTTTACGTACTGCAGAATCTCACACAAATCAACTAGTGTTGTTTATTTGGAAACATGGTTGGAGGATCAATTTACCAAAAAGTTTCTTGATTCCTCAGACAAGGGTCACCTTTTTAGGCTTTCAGATAGATTCAGTGTCCATGACTCTGTCTCTAACAGACAAGAGACGTTTAAAATTGGTTGCAGCCTGCCGGCACCTTCAGTCTCAGTCATTCCCTTCAGTGGCTATGTGCATGGAAGTTTTAGGTCTCATGACTGCAGCATAGGACACAATCCCCTTTGCTCTTTTTTACATGAGACCTCTACAGCTTTGTATGCTGAACCAATGGTGCAGGGATTATACAAAGATATCACAATTAATATCCTTAAATCCCAATGTACGACACTCTCTGACGTGGTGGATAGATCACCATCGTTTAGTTCAAGGGGCCGCTTTTGTTCGGCCAACCTGGACTGTGATCACAACAGATGCGAGTCTTTCAGGTTGGGGAGCTGTTTGGGGATCTCTTACAGCACAAGGGGTTTGGAAATCTCACAAGGCGAGATAACCAATAAATATTTTAGAACTCCGTACAATTCTCAGAGCTCTTCAGTTTTGGCCTTGAACCGTTCATTTGTTTTCAGACAGACAATATCACAACAGTGGCATATGTCAATCATCAGGGTGGGACTCGCAGTCCCCAAGCTATGAAAGAAGTATCTCGGATACTTGCTTGGGGGGAATCCAGCTCCTGTCTAATCTCTGCGGTGCATATCCCAGGTGTAGACAATTGGGAGGTGGATTATCTCAGCCGTCAGACTTTACATCCAGGGGAGTGGTCTCTCCATCCAGATGTGTTTTCTCAGATTGTTCATATGTCGGGTCTTCCAGAGATAGATCTCATGGCCTCTCATCTAAACAAGAAACTTCCCAGATACCTGTTCAGGCGGAAGCAGTGGATGTGCTGACACCTCCTTGGTGTTATCATCCTGCTTACATTTTCCCGCCTCTAGTTCTCCTTCCAAGAGTGATCTCCAAAATCATCATGGAAAAATCATTTGTGTTGCTGGTGGCTCCAGCATGGCCACACAGGTTTTGGTATGCGGATCTGGTTCGGATGTCCAGTTGCCAGCCTTGGCCACTTCCGTTAAGGCCAGACCTACTGTCTCAAGATCCGTTTTTCCATCAGGATCTCAAATCATTAAATTTGAAGGTATGGAAAATGAACGCTTAGTACTAAGTCATAGAGGTTTCTCTGACTCAGTGATTAATACTATGTTACAAGCTCGTAAATCTGTCTCTAGAAATATTTATTATAGAGTTTGGAAGACTTACATTTCATGGTGTTCTTCTCATAAATTCTCCTGGCATTCTTTTAGAATTCCTAGAATTTTACAGTTTCTTCAGGATGGTTTGGATAAGGGTTTGTCTGCAAGTTCCTTGAAAGGACAAATCTCTGCTCTGTTTTATTTCACAGAAAGATTGCTATACTTCCTGATATACACTGTTTTGTACAGGCTTTAGTTCGTATTAAGCTTGTCATTAAATCAATTTCTCCTCCTTGGAGTCTTAATTTGGTTCTGAAGACTTTACAGGCTCCTTCATTTGAACCTATGCATTTTTTGGACATTAAACTACTTTCTTGGGAAGTGTTGTTCCTTTTGGCTATCTCTTCTGTTATAAGAGTTTCTGAGCTATCTGCTCTATCTTGTGAGTCTTCTTTTCTGATTTTTCATCAGGATAAGGCAGTTTTGCAGACTTCTTTTGAATTTTTACCTAAGGTTGTGAATTCTAACAACATTAATAGAGAAATTGTTGCCCCTTCCTTATGTCCTAATCCTAAGAATTCTTTGGAAAGATCCTTACATTCTTTGGATGTGGTAAAAGCTTTGAAATATTATGTGGAAGCTACTAAAGATTTCAGGAAGACTTCCAGTCTATTTGTTTTATTTTCTGGTCCTAGGAAAGGTCAGAAGGCTTCTGCTATTTCCTTGGCTTCTTGGTTGAAACTTTTGATTCATCAAGCTTATTTGGAGTCGGGTCAGGCCCCGCCTCAGAGAATTACAGCTCATTCTACTAGATCAGTCTCCACTTCGTGGGCTTTTAAGAATGAAACTTCAGTTGATCAGATTTGCAAAGCGGCAACTTGGTCCTCTTTGCATACATTTACTAAATTCTACTGTTTTTATGTATTTGCTTCTTCGGAAGCAGTTTTTGGTAGAAAAGTTCTTCAGGCAGCTGTTTCAGTTTGATTCTTCTGCTTTTGATTTAAGTTTTTTTCTTTTAATTATGAAAATAAACTTATTTTTTTTGGGTTGTGGATTAATTTTTTTCAGCGGAAAATTACTGTTTTTATTTTATTCCCTCCCTCTCTAGTGACTCTTGAGTGGAGATCCACATCTTGGGTATTGCTATCCCATACGTCACTAGCTCATGGACTCTTGCCAATTACATGAAAGAAAACATAATTTATGTAAGAACTTAAATTCATTTCTTTCATATTGGCAAGAGTCCACGAGGCCCACCCTTTTTATGGTGGTTATGATTTTTATTATAAAGCACAATTATTTCCAAATTTCTTTTGTTGATGCTTTCTACTCCTTTCTTTATCACCCCACTGCTTGGCTATTTGTTAAACTGAATTGTGGGTGTGGTGAGGGGTGTATTTGTAGGCATTTTGAGGTTTGGGAATTTTTTGCCCCTCCTGGTAGGATTGTATATCCCATACATCACTAGCTCATGGACTCTTGCCAATATGAAAGAAATTAATTTATCAGGTAAGTTCTTACATAAATTATGTTTTTTTGCAATGGTAGGTTTTTTTGTGTAAATGTTAGTTTTTTTATTGCGATATTTGCGATTCTCAGGCTACTGCTAGTGAAAAAACTTTTAAAATCAGCGGATCCCGAGAATCACAAAAACCATATCGCTAGCGGTGTTTTCGCTAACAATAAAGTTAGATTAACGCACGACTTGTAATCTTGCCCTGAGTTTTTTGCACATGTGTAAGATAATAGACTGTTTCCAAATAGCCATGAAATAGTTATAAAAATATTCAAAATACCCTTTCAAGGACTTATTAAACACCTAGAGGTGTTGAATTTGAAAAGCCAAAACTGGCCTCAAAAGGTGTTAAAAAGTCTCCTAAAAATGGATTGTGATCACAAGGTCTTTTTTTCCCCATAGGATGAACAGGGCTTTGGCAAGGGTCCAAAAACATGTTTGCATGAAAGAGCTAAAAACTCTCTATTGTGATTGCATCAAATTAAAAAAAAATTGCCTTTTTGGGCAGAAAAATAGCAGAAAAAGCCTCAGCTGATTAATCCCATTAAGCCTCAGGCCTATGTGCTTAATCCCATTCAAAGGGGTCAGCTCCTGACCAGCTATGCTCTACTTGTCTATAGATAAAATAGATGCTGAGACAGCTAGAGTTGGCATATGTGTGTAGCCGCCAATCAGATTCCAACCACATTATTAATCTTAAAATTACTTTAACTATGTGTGTAATCCCTTTGGAGGGGTTAAATATATAGTTCTCTGGAATAAATAGGGCAATACTACAATGCTATAGCACATTAGAGGAATGTATTAATGCTTCTTTTTGTCCCTTTTAGAAATGAATATATTACATAAGAGTAGTTCCTTAGTTTTCTTCTTTGCATAAAACTTTTCTCTCTAAAAAAGACTTGAAAGTAAGATGGAAAAGTGATATTCTAAATGCTTCACAGGCTGAGATTCCCACGAGATGTTGTTTTGTAAGCTGGTTCTCCTGTGGAATATACTGTATAGACATACATCTTCTCCATATTTTTTCTCTGAAAAGGATTTCTGAAAATAAGTGCTATGGATGGATCCATATAATGACCACTTTGGAGCTTTTTGTCAAACCAGATTAATAATTACCATGAAAACTGCTCGATGGAAAACTACTAAAACTTTTTTGTGTGTATTGACTATAGCATATGTATCAAATTCCACATCTACAGCAAATCTGTTTCTTTTCATAAAGTGCAGTTATAAATCACAAAAAGCAAACTGATTGAAGTCATGGCCTTTCATAATTATTTAATATGTGTGTGCATTAAACCATCTGTTAATCAATAAAGCAAATTATTTTTTATTAGTACAGATTTACAGAGAGATAGATGTTTCAAAGGGATCTAATAATTTGTCAGAACACCAAGTAATTCACATTATTTAGTTATTAAAAGCATTGCCTAAAGTTTTTTTCATTGTCTTTAATTGTTACGAGTTATAGAGAACTGCTTATTTTAAATCACTGCTTTGTGCTTTCTGCTCTGTGTTGTAAACATTAATTTTTATCAACAAAATAAAAACAGAAATAAATCCTTTTTATATAAGTATTTTATTCTTTGATGAAAATATTTGCAGTGTCAAAGAAATATAATATGTGCTGTTCTAAGAATTTGTTCATGACTATATTATTAAGAAATAACAGAATTCTGCAAAGTTTACTAACAAAGGCGCAATTTTAAATGCTTATAAAAAATGTAGGCCCTATTTTTCTTGCTGGTGTTAAAAGGCCAGTAAACATAGAAAATAATGTTATCTAATTCTGAACATAGTACAGAATTATATAACATTATATTAGTGCTAGATTTATACAACCTAATATTGCCGGTGAATTGTTATAAAAAATAGTGTTTTCCAGAACCGCTCTCTGTGCTCTACGGAGCGGGTCTGTTTTTTACACTTAGCGCATCTGGCCAGCTGTCTAGTCACAGCCCGGCCCGACCGCGCCATTACACACAGTGCAGCTCACTCCTGCTCTTTCTGACAGCAGGAGCGAGATGCACTGAGTGTAATGGCGCGGTCGGGCCGGACTGTGACTAGACAGCTGGCCAGATGCGCTCAGTGTAAAAAACAGACCCGCTCAGTAGAGCACAGAGAGCGGTTCTGGAAAACACTATTTTTTATAACAATTCACCGGCAATATTAGGTTGCATAAATCTAGCACTAATATAATGATATATAATTCTGCACTATGTGCAGAATTATATAACATTATTTTCTATGTTTACTGGCCCTTTAATGTTTTTCAATACTTCAATATAGTATGGAAGCCTCATTCTTGAAGACCCACGAAGTGGCAACTGCTCTAATGGAATGAGCAGAAAGGCGCTCAAGGGGAGTCTGCCCACAACCATTTACGCTTTACAAATCAAGGCTTTATGCCAATTGGCTAGGTTAGCTGCCGTAGCTTTCTTACCCTTACAAGGTCCAGAAAAATCAATGAACAAAGAAGAATGCCCTCACACCTGCCAGGTTTCTTAGTAGAAGGACATAAAGAAAGGACCAAAAATTATTGGTTGATAGTATCCGCACATACTACTTTAGGAAGAAAAGATTAACTGATTTGAAGAACAGACCTATCCAGATAAAAAAAACAGGAAAGGAGGATTGCAAAAAACTGTAATGGTTGATGAAAGGGTCAGGAGAAAGAGAACATTCCATGATAACATGTCTAAACCATGCATAGATTAAACTGGATGATCTTGAAGGGCCCTCAAAACCAGATTAAGATTAAGAAACTGGTTGAATAACTAGTCTAATCTTGATCAAGGCATGAACAAAGGTCTGGATATCAGAGATCCCGGTAATTTACTTGTGATACAAGAGGGATAAGGCCAAAATCTGACCTTTAAGAGAACTGTCCAATAAGCCTTTCTACAGACCGTCATATGGAAACTCAGGAATGCTAGGAACGTCATCTCAGGTAGGAATACAGCACACCTGATATATGGGGAACGAAAGGAGACTTGCCAAGTCCCAATTATACTTCAAAATTCACACACACACTATTTTTCTTGCTGGTGTTAATGTTTTTCCACCCAGCATTTTAAAATGGCTGCCGTATTTTGCACTCAGTTTACAAAGAGCACATTAACTACTTTTGGCCTGCCAAATTTTGTCAGTAATGGCTTGAAATACCCTTTACAATCAATATTAGCAAATGAGAAATCATTCTAAAACATATGTGTCTAGAGACATTAAAAAGATAAAGGACTAGATTACAAGTGGAGCTCTAAATTATCACGCGCCCCTGGCTGGTTATTGCTACCGCAAGCTTGCGGTAGTAATTAGCGCTTATAAAATTAACCAGAGATCAGATCTCTAGACACACTAACAGTATTTTATTATATGTATATTAGAGCAGAGGGGAAATAATCAGCTGATTGATGAGAGCAGGTTAGTAACCATGGAGAGCAGGTTAGTAACCATGGTTACTGGTCAGCTGATTACATCACCTGTGCTCTAGTTCAGGTATCATGAAAACCTGTCCTCTTGTTGTGCTTTGAGAACTGGAATTAAAAAAAACACTGCCCCGGTTTCTAAAGAGAAAATGGTGTGAGCCTGGTTTAACCATTTTAAAAGTTTATTAGGCCAAAGGCTTTGAATTAGGCTAAGTCTACAAAATGATCAACAGAAAGGAAAATGTCATGGCAAAAGAGACACAGAAATAAACATTGGAAAGACAAAAAAGAAATAACTTGAGCCTTGTTTCCACAGGATGGCAGCTGTTACACATATGGCCTCCAATATTGTTGAGAGTAATAGTAATCATTTGATTCTTATAAATATAAATATATGAATGGGATATAGTTAAGTAAAACAATGTGGATAAGAATAAAAGGAAAAAAAAGCTTAGAAGATAATCAAATTATGATATAATAGCAAATGCTGCAGGAGAAAATGTAAAATGTCAACAACACCTTATGTTGAAAAAGATTCAGCTATTAAAGGGACAGTCTACACCAGCATTTTTATTGTTTTAAAAGATAGATAATCCCCTTATTACCCATTTCCCAGTTTTGCATAACCAACACAGTTATAATAATATGCTTTTAACCTCTGTGATTATCTTGTATCTAAGCCTCTGCAAACTGCCCCTTTTTCAGTTCTTTTGATAGACTTGCAGTCTAGCCAATCAGTGCCTGCTCCCAGATAACTTCTCGTGCACAAGCACAGTGTTATCTATATGAAATACGTGAACTAACACCCTCTAGTGGTGAAAAACTGTTAAAATGCAATCTGAAAGAGGTGGGCTTCAAGGTCTAAGAAATTAGCATATGATCCGCCTAGGTTAAGCTTTCAACTAAGAATACCAAGAGAACAAAGCAAAATTGGTGATAAAAGTAAATTGGAAAATTGTTTAAAATTACATGCTTTATCTGAATCATGAAAGTTTATTTTGGCCTAGACTGTCCCTTTAATTGCTATATGAAACACACTTTGTATGGTCATCTGCCTATTGTAATCATTCTATTTATATCTGGATTTCTTTTCAAGGTTTCTTTAATAGAACTTTTATAGTCTCATTAACTATTATTCTTTTTTGACATCATCTTGTAAACTTTTATAGTGTTTATAGGTAATCATGTATATAAGATAATACTAGATGTGTATGCTGATTTGAGAAGTATTTGTAAACTAGTTTAAAATGGAAAACACATTAGAAACAAAATGATTGTGTTTAAAGGTAATGTAACTATTATTATTGTCATCAAGTGTATTCAGTAACATTATGGCTATATTACAAGTGGAGCACAAAATTGCGGGGGGTTTTAACGCAATATTTTCACTCTACTCAGTAATACAGGCGCACACAAATGTGCATTGGTATTACAAGTAAAGCGCAATGCGAACACGACCTCGCGTTCGCTTTGAATGGAAGCTTTGCCCTTACGAGAGCGCGTTTCCAAAGGCTCCATAGGGAGCCTCATTCTTATGCAGATAGACACAGCACAGAAACTAGTGCAGCGAAGGGGGTAAGTTGTGCAATGTTGAGCAGCATATTTAAAATATATATGTATATGAATATATACATATAAGGTATATTTATGTGTTTATATGTGTATATACAGATAGTAACACATAAATATATATGTACATGAATATATACATATAAGGTATATTTATGTGTTTATATGTGTATATACAGATAGTAACACATAAATATATATGTACATGAATATATACATATAAGGTATATTTATGTGTTTATATGTGTATATACAGATAGTAACACATAAATATATATGTACATGAATATATACATATAAGGTATATTTATGTGTTTATATGTGCATATACAGATAGTAACACATAAATATATATGTACATGAATATATACATATAAGGTATATTTATGTGTATATATGTGTATATACAGATAGTAACACATAAATATATAGGTACATGAATATATACATATAAGGTTTATTTATGTGTTTATATGTGTATATACAGATAGTAACACATAAATATATATGTACATGAATATATACATATAAGGTATATTTATGTGTTTATATGTGTATATACAGATAGTAACACATAAATATATAGGTACATGAATATATACATATAAGGTTTATTTATGTGTTTATATGTGTATATACAGATAGTAACACATAAATATATATGTACATGAATATATACATATAAGGTATATTTATGTGTTTATATGTGTATATACAGATAGTAACACATAAATATATATGTACATGAATATATACATATAAGGTATATTTATGTGTTTATATGTGTATATACAGATAGTAACACATAAATATATATGTACATGAATATATACATATAAGATATATTTATGTGTTTATATGTGTATATACAGATAGTAACACATAAATATATATGTACATGAATATATACATATAAGGTATATTTATGTGTTTATATGTGTATATACAGATAGTAACACATAAATATATATGTACATGAATATATACATATAAGTAGGCTTACCATAATTTTTAGAGGTGAAACTGGGACCACCTGGTGCGGTGCCAGTGGTGGTGTGGTCACGAGCATGGTCAAGGGGGCTTTGCAATTACCGATCCTTTTAAAGTAGTAGCTTTTGTGTGTGTAATGTTTCGTGGATACTCTACCCTTCATCAGTCAAACAAGTGAATCACACAATTTAAATAGACCATAACACCACCCCCTAGTGAAAAAGGCACCATTACATTGTCATGGCAAATAAATCATTAATCTAAATATCAGATTCTAAATAATGCCAAACATCAAGCATAATTATCACTTTCATAATTATCAATTTCACAATTTAATATCTGTAGTGTAATATGTGTTTTATGTGTCTAATTAAGGAACAGAGCCAAATACTGATAAGGCACAGTGACGTGCGGTGAGATCACAGGTTGGTGAGGCGCTAGCTATGATACTCGCGAGAAGAACATATATAGAGTGAGGGAAAGGGAGAGGGTAAGTGAGAGGGAGAGGGTAAGAAAGAGGGAGAGGGTAAGAAAGAGGGAGAGGGAAAGAGAGGGAAAGGGAGAGAGGGAAAGAAAGGGAGAGGGGAAGAGAGGGAGGGAGAGAGAGAAAGGGTGGGGGAGAGCGAGAGAGAGAGGGGGGAAAGGGAGTATATACAAGTAATGTGTATATATAGGTGTATTTAGTTTTTGTGTTTTACAATTGTGCTGGTCAGGGTGTAACATAACAATTTTTTTAATGGGTTTTCCAAAGTAAATGAGGAGGAGGAAGGACAAAGAGAGGAGGGAGGAAGAGGAAAGGGAGGGATGCATTTGTGGGTGATTAAACTGTGCCACATAAAGTTCAATTATTTGTTAGACAGGTTTTTAATAATGACTGCATAATGTGTTATGTAGGCAGTTACTGTGCACATAATTTTAACACATTACACAGTCTTTGATTATTAAAAGCCTGTCTCACACATTTCTGATTTTATGTATAGGAAGCAAGGAGCTGTATCACACTATTGTAAAAGTCTAAGATAAAACACATTTTCGGGTTTCTTGGTATATATCTCAAGAAACCAGGAATGTTGGCTTTCTTATATTTTATTTTACACTATAACAGAAGAGTTTTAAACAAAAAATAAACAATTATGTTTTTTTAAATTTATTTTATCTTTTGAGATTTTACTTGAGTTCCCCCATTTGCTTTCCATGCAGTGGTTTAAAAGAAGTAATAAAGCTAAACAAAATATGAGCAGTTTAAGAGACTTATTTATGGCATGCATTTCATGGGCAATAGTTTCAGGGCAGTTCAAATAATTAAATACAAAACTTAAAATATAAATGCTCTTTAAATAAAAAAACAACACAGGAACAGTTACTTGCTATAGATACTGTATAAAAATCTATGTGTGTGTGTGTGTATTTGTGGAAGGTGTTCATGTGTACCTTAACATCAATGAGTATTAGGAAGCTGTACATTATAGGAGCAAATTGGTTAAATAAACCAAGCATTTGTGTAAGCTGCAGAGAGGGCCAGCACATAAGAGAAACAGATGTTATCCGTGCTGCTGAGGGTCACAGCAGAATGATTTAAACACAGACCACTAAAATCATCATAAACAGATAACCTCTGGCTCCTCTTACCTCTGATCTTTGTCTGTGTTTAAATCCTTGCCGTTCTGCTGTGACACACTCAGATTCAACACGGCTCTCAGGCAGAAAGAAGGGGGAGGGGATTTCAGACGGTGCAGCTCTCTCTGTGAGGTTTAGCAAAATCCACAACTTATCTGCTTGCAAAAAAACCTATACAAATGCAGCTGCCTCTACAGTGTGTTTATCCAGATGAAGATCATGACGCTATTGATTAATCTAATGCTGCTGCAGAAACTGAATTTATATCATGCACATATAAATTCAGTTTCTGCAGCAGCATTAGAATAATCAATAGCGTCATGATCTTCATCTGGAATGGATAAACACACTGTAGACAGTTTAGTGTACCTTTCTAATCAACCTGGTCCTTGATAGTTCATGACTTCAACTGCAATAGTGCACCACAAGTCACAGAGACACTCGACTCACCTTACACTCTGAGAGCCACTGTCTGACCCCAGTCACCCCACGCCAGCATGAGAGGCCTGAGCCTGGAGCCACCGTCACTGTGAACATCTGCTGATCTGTTGTGTCAATCACTGAGTCAGTCTGAGCAGTGCGTGTATGTGTATTATTATTATACCTCAGCCATGCCTTATATACAGCTCCATCCTGTGTATTACACCACAGCCGTGCCTTATATACAGCCCCATCCTGTGTATTATACATTGCTATGCTGCCGTGTACATTGTACACGGCAGCATAGCAATGTATAATACACAGGATGGTACACGGCAGCATAGCAATGTATAATACACAGGATGGGGCTGTATATAAGGCACGGCTGTGGTGTAATACACAGGATGGAGCTGTATATAAGGCATGGCTGAGGTATAATAATAATACACATACTGCTCAGACTGACTCAGTGACTGACTGTTAGTGTCTAACTATGAGACCTACTAGAGAGACTGTATATATCGACGTCAGACTACACAGTGACCGGACCGGTGTGACTGAAAGCTCAGCCTGAGACTCTGAGTCAGTCAGCTCAGTGCGAGTGGTTCGGTATATGCAGTGCAAACAAAGTTAACCATCATACTATTAGGTCATCAGTACATCAGTGGAATAGTGGATGGATGAACAATGACAGTATGGACTCCGACTACTAACCTTAGTTCCTTGCTTCTTCTCTCGACTCTTGACTCTTATTTCCCGCCCGCAACTCAGCCCAGAGACTCAGACATACTGATGTCTGATTGGCTGAGGGGCGGGCAGGCAGGGCTCAGGGCTCCCGAGGCTAGCCTCCGGTGGGAGCAGTTATGGGCTGCATAGAGACTGCTGCATTAGTTTTATTCCCCACTGGGTGGCAGTCTCTAAAGCAGCCCATAACATAACAGACTAATACATTCATATTGCGCAATGGAAGGACAGCTGGCCTCTTACCTTCTTGCGCAATATGAATGCAATGTAGTAAAGTTAGGAAACAATAATAAAATTGCAATAATAAGCATAATTTGGTGGAGGGGTGGGGGGGTAGGGGGGGTCACCTTTCATATGTTAAAAAAAAAAAAAAAAAAAAAAAAAAATTTTTTTTTTTTTTTTTTTTTAATTAAAAAATAGATGTAATTCCCACATTGGCCAGGGTAGGCACTGCCTCACCTGCCTCTAATGAATGCACGTCCCTGATAAGGCATAAATACAACATTGAATGAAAGTAAAAAAGAAACACATACCTGCTAAAGCTGTTTAAGAGGCTACTGTATACCATAATGCAGGAAGATTACAGCCAAAATGCTATCCTGCATGAAGTAAAGCAAGATCCAGGCCAAAAATCCTGCCTGTCTGTACTTCCTACTCATACCCATATGATTCCCCTAAAGGTGTATTACCGGCAATGTCACCAGGGGTCGGGGGGTGTTAAATTCTTAGAAAAATAAACCAAGTAGTACTACAAAATTAAAAAAAACCTATGCTGCTCACTCAGTCTGTATTACTAAATGTAAACTTTGAAGGACACGAACGTTAAAGGGCCACTAAACCCAAATTTTTTCTTTCATGAATCAGATAGAGAATACAATTTTAAACAACATTCCAATTTACTTCTATTATCTATTGCTTCATTTTTTAGATATCCTTTGTTGAAGGAATAGCAATGCACATGGGTGAGCCAATCACACGAGGCATCTATGTGCAGCAACCAATCAGCAACTACTGATCCTATCTAGATATGCTTTTCAGCAAAGCATGTCAAGAAAATAAAACAAATGAGATAATAAAAGTAAATTACAAAGTTTTTGAAATTGCATACTCTTTCTATACCATGAAAGAAAAAAAATGGGTTTCATGTCCCTTTAAGCTAAGCAGGGCTGTATGTAACAAAGAACCAGTATCCAACTATGCTGGAGAGCCACAGTCCAGTCATTTTGAATAATGTGTCTGAGTTTCAGGTGGGCTGAAACCCAGACACATGATTTGAAACCTGGAGGTGTCGACCCTACTGGGACAGAATGAACAACTGGGTGGGACACTGGGACAACACCTCCAAACCGGGACAATCCCAGTAAAAGTGGGTAAGCCTACATATAAGGTATATTTATGTGTTTATATATGTATATACAGATAGTAACACATAAATATATATGTACATGAATATATACATATAAGGTAAATTTATGTGTTTATATGTGTATATACAGATAGTAACACATAAATATATATGTACATGAATATATACATATAAGGTATATTTATGTTTTTATATGTGTATATACAGATAGTAACACATAAATATATATGTACATGAATATATACATATAAGGTATATTTATGTGTTTATATGTGTATATACAGATAGTAACACATAAATATATATGTACATGAATATATACATATAAGGTAAATTTATGTGTTTATATGTGTATATACAGATAGTAACACATAAATATATATGTACATGAATATATACATATAAGGTATATTTATGTTTTTATATGTGTATATACAGATAGTAACACATAAATATATAAGTATATAAGCATATACATATATATATTAACAGTTTAAACACAATCCCCATAGACTGCTATGTGAAGACACTTTTCAGTGCCATTTTTTCTAACACCCCAAATCCCCTTACTTTAACCCCTTATAACTGTTTTGTGCAGTTATTTTAATTAAAAAATAAAAAAAGAAGCTCATATTTTGTTTTTTTAGAAACGAACTGTACATTTTATTTTATTAATCAGAGATCTAAACTCTGGATAATTAATTTGAGTGCAAATTGCTACCACAAGCTTGTGGTAGCATTAACCAGCCACTTGTAATGGCTGGTTATTTAACATGCGCCCGTAAACAGCAAATTTGCCCGTTTACGGGTGCACATTAAAATTGCACTCCACTTGTAATCTAGCCCTAAATTGGGTAATAGTTGTAAATCCAAAGAAAACCTTTAATAACCCATTGTTACTAAATATATATACATTTCTAATTTTGCACACAAATATTTATTTTGAGTATAAACTTATTGTGAGCCAATAACAACACCATAAAACCTTGGTATTTTAGGTTTTCCCAAATGGAAAAACTGCATAAAACAAAAGTTAGCTGTAAACAGATAACAGGCCACCTGCTAACAAACTACTAGCGCCATGAAGTTTTCAAACAGCATTAATTAAATTAATGTAATGTAACTTTTTACAAATAGAAATTATGGGCTGATGATTAGGTCAATTTTATATTTGATAAATTTCTTACCATTTTTAAACAAGGTTTCCAGCTATAGAGGATGTAACATAAAAAAGGAAACCCCACTCTTTCCAATGAGAAAGACATGACTCACAAATGTACAGCCCTGGCTATTAACACAACCATAACATGCTCTGTTACAGAGTTTTAAAAGGAACATTAAACACCTTGGGCTGAAAAATGGTAAATTCCTGGTACAGGAACACTAAAGTAAAAATGTCATGATTCAAATAGAGCAGGCAATTGAAAAAAAGGAGAAATTTCTATTGACTTAAGTTATCAAATTGCAAAATCTTAACATATATGAACACTTTTTTAAGGCACCAGCTCCTTCTGAGCTTGTGCTAAGCACAGTATATACATATAAAGGTCTGTGATTTGCTGGTATCTGTCACATGATACAGAGGGCAGGGGCATTTTACAATTTGTCAGAAAAAAATCTATTGCTTACTTGAAACTTTAAAGTGCTATTGCATTTTTAATGTGTATCCAATGATTCTATTCTACTGTATTTAATAAACCTTTACAAATGGAAGTGCAGACTTTAGACTTAAAGGGACAGTCTACACCAGAATTTTTATTGTTTTAAAAGATAGATAATCCCTTTATTACCCATTCCCCAGTTTTGCATAACCAACACAGTTATAATAATATACTTTTAACCTCTGTGATTATCTTGTATCTAAGCCTCTGCAAACTGCCCCTTTTTTCAGTTCTTTTGACAGACTTGCAGTTTAGCCAATCAGTGCCTGCTCCTAGATAACTTCACGTGCACGAGCACAGTGCTATCTATATGAAATACGTGAACTAACACCCTCTAGTGGTGAAAAACTGTTAAAATGCATTCTGAAAAGAGGTGGCCTTCAAGGTCTAAGAAATTAGCATATGAACCTCCTAGGTTAAGCTTTAAACTAAGAATACCAAGAGAACAAAGCAAAATTGGTGATAAAAGTAAATTGGAAAATTGTTTAAAATTACATGCTCTATCTGAATCATGAAAGTTTATTTTGGCCTAGACTGTCCCTTTAATACTGCTTTATTTCTCATTACACACCACTGATTTCATTATAACTGCTCCACAAAGGCCTCAGCAGAGAAGGTAACATGGTAATGCTCATTGCTTTATGAAATCTAAAACTTTAATTATAAATCTATTATTTATTAAGGGGCATATTTATCAAGCTCCGTATGGAGCTTGATAAGACCGCTGCTCCATAATCCATAATCCATAATACGATTGGGTTGATTGACACCCCCTGCTAGCGGCAATATCAGATCATGTCCGCTCGCCTATTAATAAATAGGCCCCTAAGTGTTTAACCACTTAACGACCAAGGACGTTATGCAAAAACTGTCAGTTAGTGTCAATGGACGTACCTGGCATGTCCTTGGTCTAATTGAGTGCTGGAGGCAATTGCGATTGTACCGATCGTTGGTGGGTGGCAGCTTAGCAGGGAGGCGGGTGGGAGGCCCATCGCTACCCAGCATCCGGTACCCAAGATGGCGTCAAATAGGTAGCGGTTGGAGGGTTAGAGAGCTGTTTGGGGGGGATCAGGGAGGTTGGGGGCTAAGGGGGGGTCCATCAGAGCTGAATAAATATTTATTTTTATTTTTTTTTAAAAAGAAAAAAAAAAAACTTTTATTTTAGTACTGGCAGACTTTCTGCCAGTACTTAAGATGGCGGGGACAATTGTGGGGTGGGGGAAAGAAGAGAACTGTTTGGGAGGGATCAGGGGGTGGGATGTGTCAGGTGGGAGGCTGGTCTCTACACTAAAGATAAAATTAACCCTGCAAGCTCCCTACAAGCTACCTTATTAACCCCTTCACTGCTGGGCATAATACAAGTGTGGTGCGCAGCGGCATTTAGCGGCCTTCTAATTGCCAAAAAGCAACGCCAAAGCCATATATGTCTGCTATTTCTAAACAAAGGGGATCCCAGAGAAGCATTTACAACCATTTGTGCCATAATTTTTTGTTTGTAAATCATTTCAGTGAGAAACCTAAAGTTTGGGAAAAAAATTAGTAAAAAAGTAAACAATTTTTTTTATTTGATCGCTTTTGGTGGTGAAATGGTGGCATGAAATATTCCAAAATGGGCCTAGATCAATACTTGGGGTTGTCTACTACACTACACTGAAGCTAAAATTAACCCTACAAGCTCCCTAATTAACCCCTTCACTGCTGGGCATAATACACGTGTGGTGCGCAGCAGCATTTAAAGGCCTTCTAATTACCAAAAAGCAACACCAAAGCCATATAAGTCTGCTATTTCTGAACAAAGGGGATCCCAGACAAGCATTTACAACAATGTGTGCCATAATTGCGCATGCTGTTTGTAAATAATTTCAGTGAGAAACCTAAAATTGTAAAAAATGTAACAGTTTTTTTTATTTGATCGCATTTGGCGGTGAAATGGTATCATGAAATATACCAAAATGGGCCTAGATCAATACTTGGGGTTGTCTTATACACTACACTAAAGCTAAAATTAACCCTACAAGCTGCCTACAAGCTCCCTTATTAACCCCTTCACTGCTGGGCATAATACACGTGTGTTGCACAGCGGCATTTAGCGGCCTTCTAATTACCAAAAAACAACCCCAAAGCCATATATGTCTGCTATTTCTGAGCAAAGGGGATCACAGAGAAGCATTTACAACCATTTGTGCCATAATTGCACAAGCTGTTTGTAAATAATTTCAGTGAGAAACCTAAAGTTTGTGACAAAATTTGTGAAAAAGTGAACAATTTTTTTATTTGATCGCATTTGGCAGTGAAATGGTGGCATGAAATATACCAAAATTGGCCTAGATCAATACTTTGGGATGTCTTCTAAAAAAAAATATATACATGTCAAGCGATATTCAGGGATTCCTGACAGATATCAGTGTTCCAATGTAACTAGCGTTAATTTTGAAAAAAAGTTGTTTGGAAATAGCAAAGTGCTACTTGTACTTATTGCCCTATAACTTGCAAACAAAGCAAAGAACATGTAAACATTGGGTATTTCTAAACTCAGGACAAAATTTAGAAACTATTTAGCATAGGTGTTTTTTGGTGGTTGTAGATGTGTAACAGATTTTGGGGGTCAAAGTTAGAAAAAGTGTGTTTTTTTTTCCATTTTTTCCTCATATTTTATAAAAAAAAATAATAAATCATTTTATAAATTATAAGATATGATGAAAATAATGGTATCTTTAGAAAGTCCATTTAACGCTATATAATATGTGTGGGTACAGTAAATGAGTAAGAGGAAAATTACAGCTAAACACAAACACTGCAGAAATGTAAAAATAGCCCTTGTTCTTAAGGGTAAGAAAATTGAAAAATGGTCTGGTCATTAAGGAGTTAGAGGGACATGAAACCCCCAAAAAATCTTTCATTATTCTGATAAAGAATATAATTTTAAAAAAGTTTCTAATTTACTTATAATATCAAATTTGCTTCGTTTTCATGTTATTCTTTGTTTAAGACATACCTAGGTAGGTAGCGTGCACATGCCTGAGGCCCTACATGACAGGTAATAGTGCTGCAAAACTGCTGCCATATAGTACTTCAGACATGTGCACACTCATGAGTGTACCTTCCTGCTTTTCAACAAAGAATAACAAGAAAACAAAGAAAATTTGATAATAGAAGTAAGTTTGAAAGTTGTTTAAAATTGTATGCACTATCTAATTCATGGAATATATTTTGTTTTTTTTATGCCCCTTAATGTACTTTTAATGTACAAGCAGGTGGTTAAGACCATGGAAAAAGGGGGTTTTCCTCCACATTATAACTTTAGGGAAGCTAAAGATTTGCACCCAATCTTAGTACAACATATGCTATATGACCCTCAGTTTTGAAAGAGGAGAATCCACTCTTCTGTCATATCCTCACTTGGGTGATAATCATAATTCATATAATATACTGTATATAATGTGAGTTGGATAATCCTTATCTCATCACACTTAAAGCATAAAGGAGCATGAGCACTCAAATATGTGGTCGTTTGAACATCCAATTTATAGGTAACTGTCGTAATTATGGGGAAAACCTTACAGAATGTTTGTGGAAAGATTAATAATCAAATAACAAGATTCTTAATTATAATAAATATTTTTGTTCATATTCTAAGCGGATATATAAAATTGTAGTAAGATGGTACCAGAGCTAGTAGAGACACAAAGGATTCAATCACACTCTATCAGCGTTTTGCTCCTGAAAGTGATTGTTGCTCTCTTGACAAATTGCGACACGTTTCTCGAGTGATCACAATGCTGTATCGTTTGTTAAAAACCCACTGCCACAAATGCATTTTCAACTGAAAAGCTCCTAAAAAGGACTTTACGTGTCATAAGTACAGGTTTTTTTAAATAGAAACTGTGAGGTCTCCTGAAACTGAGAGGATACAGGAAAGATTTATTTATGTAACACCTGTCACGGACCTGCTGTCTTTGCTCCTCTGGCTGTTTTCATGGCCGCATCAGGTTGTTTTGGAATGGTTGTAAATCAAAACAGTTGTAAATCAGCGGATCATGTCCGTCAGACATCGCTGAATGCGGAGAGCAATAAGCTCTCCGCATTCAGCTTTGCACCAGCAGCTCTTGTGAACTGCTGTTGCAATGCCGCCCCCTGCAGATTTGCGGCCGCTAGCAGGGGGTGTCAATCAACCCGATCGTATTCAATATATATATTCGATGTCTGTCCGCCTCCTCAGAGCAGTTGGACAGGTTATGGAGCAGCGGCCTTTAGACTGCTGCTTTATAACTGGTGTTTCTTGCGAGCCTTCAGGCTTCAAGCTCCATATGGAGCTTGATAGATAGGCCCCTGAATGTCAGCAGCTTAATTTAAAAATAGCTTAATGTACCAAAATTCACCTAAACATCAATCAATTGTCTTGAAAATTGGCACAAACTCAGTTTTTCACTTTCCAAGCCTATCCTAGAAGTTTCATGGATTTTGGTTTCCCACAAGGCAAATGAGTGCAAATTGTTTTTTGGGGAGCTTAATGTAGCTTAACGTACAAAATTGAACTTAGATGTTAATCCATTTCCCCCAAACTTCACACAATACATTAATCTATCTATTCAAACATATTCTGAAAATTTCAGGACATTTGATAAAACATACCAAAAGTTATTCACATTTAACAATTTTTTACAATCCTAAAACATTTTGGGCGATATTTATCAAGCCGTCAACCGCAAATACGCCGGAATTCCGCAGCGTAATTGTGGCAAGCTTGATTTGACCTAGTTATCAAACCCTACAGACCGACAAAAGTTGAAATCTGTGACGTAACATATGATCCGCCAGTCTCAATCCAACACAGATCGATGCTTACGTCATTACAGATGTTCCGAATACACATTCGGCACTATTTGATACTTTTTCAATAGCTCGTGGCTACCTGGTTTTCAATCCGCCACCCTGGAGGCCGCGGATGCCATATGAATCAATGGGAGTCTGAAAGCAGCGAAAGCTCATGTTCGATGCTGCCAGATATCCCATTGATTTCTATGGTAGAAAACCAGTAACGTGTTCACCTAACACCCTAACATAAGCCCGGAGTCTAAACACCCCTAATCTGCCGCCCCACATTGCTGAAACCTACATAAAATTATTAACACCCTATTCTGCCGCTCCCGGACCCCGCCGCCACTAAATAAATGTATTAACCCCTATCCCGATGCTCCCGGACCTCGCCGCCACTAAATAAATGTGGTCACCCCTATGCCGCTGCACCCGGACCCCACCGCAACTAAATAAAGTTGTTAACCCCTATCCCGCCGCTCCTGGACCCCGCCGCAACTAAATAAAGTTATTAACCCCTATCCCGCCGTTCTCAAACCCGCTGCAACCTAAATAAAGTTATTAACCCCTAAACCTCTGGCTTCCCACATTACTACCATTAACTAAACCTATTAACCCCTAAACCTCTGGCCTCCCACATCACTACCATTAACTAAACCTATTAACCCCTAAACTGCCAGCCCCCCCCACATCGCCATAAACTAAATTAAGCTATTAACCCCTAAACCTAACAACCGACTAACGATGCTGCCAGATATCCCATTGATTTCTATGGTAGAAAACCAGTAACGTTTACACCTAACACCCTAACATAAGCCCGGAGTCTAAACACCCCTAATCTGCCGCCCCGACATTGCTGAAACCTACATAAAATTATTAACACCCTATTCTGCCACTCCCGGACCCCGCCGCCACTAAATAAATGTATTAACCCCTATCCCGACGCTCCCGGACCTCGTCGCCACTAAATAAATGTATTCACCCCTATCCCGCCACTCCCGGACCCCAACACAACTAAATAAAGTTATTAACCCCTATCCCGCCGCTCCTGGACCCCGCCGCAACTAAATAAAGTTATTAACCCCTATCCCGTCGTTCTCAGACCCCGCTGCAACCTAAATAAAGTTATTAACCCCTAAACCTCTGGCTTCCCCCATCACTACCATTAACTAAACCTATTAACCCCTAAACCTCTGGCCTCCCACATCACTACCATTAACTAAACCTATTAACCCCTAAACCGCCAGCCCCCCACATCGCCATAAACTAAATTAAGCTATTAACCCCTAAACCTAACAACCGACTAACTTTATATTAAAATTACAACATCCCTATCTTATAATAAATTTAAGCTTACCTGTAGAATTAAAAAACTATATTAAACTATTAATTAACCTACCCTAACTATTATACTAAAATTACATTAAACTAGCAATTAAATTAACTATATTACATATTAAAAAACCCTAACCCTACTCAAATTATTTAAATCCACTATTAAAAATTACTAAATTACAAAAAAAATAAACGCTAAGTTACAAAAAATAAAAAACACTAAATTACCACAAAAAAAACACAGTATCAAAAATAAAAACGAATTACACCTAATCGAATAGCCCTATCAAAATAAAAAGCCCCCCCAAAATAAAAAAAAACCCTAGCCTACAATAAACTACCAATGGCCCTTAAAAGGTCCTTTTGCGGGGCATTGCCCCAAATAAATCAGCTCTTTTACCTGTAAAAATAAATACAAACAGCCCCAACAGTAAAAGCCACCACCCAACCAACCCCCCCAAATAAAAAGTCTATCTAAAAAACTTAAGCTCCCCATTGCCCTGAAAAGGGCATTTGTATGGGCATTGCCCTTAAAAGGGCATTTAGCTCTTTTACCTGCCCAGACCCTACTCTAAAAATAAAACCCACCCAAAATACCCTTAAATAAACTAACTAACCCCCGACGATCCACTTACAGTTTTTGAAGTTCGGCTTGAAGGATCCATCCAGCCGGCAAGAAGTCTTCATCCGGGTGGCCTCATCCATCTTCATCCATCCGGCAAAGTCTTCATCCATGCAGCCTCTTCTATCTTCATCCATACTGCGCGGAGCGGGTCCATCCTGAAGACATCTGGCTCCTCTTCAATACAGTCGCCGCCATAAACTGGAACTTGAATGCAAGTGACGTCATCCAAGATGGTTCCAATCAGCCAATAGGATTCAAGCTGCTAAAATCCTATTGGCTGTTCCAATCAGCCAATAGGATTAGAGCTGCTAAAATCCTATTGGCTGTTCCAATCAGTTAATAGGATTGAGCTCTGGGCAGGTAAAAGAGCTAAATGCCCTTATAAGGCCAATGCCTATACAAATGCCCTTTTCAGGGCAATGGGGAGCATAAGTTTTTTAGATAGGCTTTTTATTTGGGGGAGTTGGTTGGTTGGGTGGTGGGTTTTACTGTTGGGGGGTGTTTGTATTTTTTTACAGGTAAAAGAGCTGATTTCTTTGGGGCAATGACCCGCAAAAGGCCCTTTTAAGGGCCATTGGTTGTTTATTGTAGGCTAGGGTTTTTTTTTATTTTGGGGGGACTTTTTTATTTTGATAGGGGTATTAGATTAGGTGTAATTCGTTTTTATTTTTGATACTGTGGTTTGTTTATTTTTATAATTTAGTAATTTTTAATAGTAGATTTAAATAATTTTAGAAGGGTTATGTTTTTAATATGTAATTTAGTTACTAAAGTAGTTAATTGGTAGTTTAAATTAATTTTAGTATAATAGTTAGGGTAGGTTAAGTAATAGTTTAAAAATAGTTTATTTTAATTCTACAGGTAAGTTTAAATTTATTTTAAGATAGGGATGTGTCAATTTGAATGTAAAGTTAGCGGGTTGTTAGGTTTAGGGGTTAATAGCTTAATTTAGTTTTTTTGCATTTTGGGGGGCTGACGGTTTAGGGGTTAATAGGTTTAGCATTACAGAGGTAAAGAGAGATCACGGACACCTTGTTAAGATACTCAAATCCTCTTTATTTATTAAAACAAAGAATCCAACTTGATGCTCATAAAAACAAATTTTGAGAAATCCGCCAGTGTTTTCACAGCGCTCAGGGCTATAGCACAGGATGGTGGTCACTAAAGCTGACGCGTTTTGGCTTCACTTGCCGTAGTCATAGCTTAATTAGTGACCGCCAGCCTGCCAATTTAAGACAGTGTATTCCTCACACCATTGGTTAAAACATAATTGCACCAATCCTGTTCACTATACAAAATCTCTATATGCGCCCACTGACCACTTTTATTTAATTATGACACTCCCAACAGCCTTAATGCTTATTCCATTGCAGGTAGTTAGAAAAACAGTTTTACATACACATTTTCAAAGAACATAACTTGTGCAGATTTGATATATTATACCACACAACAAGTTAAGACATGCTCGCTTCATGTTAAGCCTATTGAACTTTAGTTGTGTGTACATCGCTCACCAGGATGTCATTACACATGTTATGATTACATTAATTATCCTGCAATACATATTTTAACAGACAAATGCGAAATATTAATAATACTGATATTCAAGCAGTGGAATAATGCATTAAATTGCAACTTGTTTAAATTTAATAACAAGAGCATTCCAATTTAGTAACCTTTGTAGCCTTTTTAGAACAACAACGTTGTGTGCTAAGTTAAACCCCTATTTTGTTTTGTTTTAATTAGTAATCTATGCTCTAAAAGGGGGTCGATATAGATAGTATTACTAAAGTTCTTATATTTTACACTATATTATAAGTTGTCAGACACTTATTAGTGCCAAAAATGTATGAGGTCATATTCACTATTTAGACCAGATGGTCTCCTGGTTCTTAATCTCAGTATCCAGTAGACCTCTTCCCTTGCTAGTAGTTGATCTCTGCCCCCCCCCCTACAGACCGACAAAAGTTGAAATCTGTGACGTAACATATGATCCGCCGGTCTCAATCCAACACAGATCGATGCTTACGTCATTACAGATGTTCCGAATACACATTCGGCACTATTTGATACTTTTTCAATAGCTCGTGGCTACCTGGTTTTTAATCCGCCACCCTGGAGGCCGCGGATGCCATATGAATCAATGGGAGTCTGAAAGCAGCGAAAGCTCATGTTCGATGCTGCCAGATATCCCATTGATTTCTATGGTAGAAAACCAGTAACGTGTTCACCTAACACCCTAACATAAGCCCGGAGTCTAAACACCCCTAATCTGCCGCCCCACATTGCTGAAACCTACATAAAATTATTAACACCCTATTCTGCCGCTCCCGGACCCCGCCGCCACTAAATAAATGTATTAACCCCTATCCCGATGCTCCCGGACCTCGCCGCCACTAAATAAATGTGGTCACCCCTATGCCGCTGCACCCGGACCCCACCGCAACTAAATAAAGTTGTTAACCCCTATCCCGCCGCTCCTGGACCCCGCCGCAACTAAATAAAGTTATTAACCCCTATCCCGCCGTTCTCAAACCCGCTGCAACCTAAATAAAGTTATTAACCCCTAAACCTCTGGCTTCCCACATTACTACCATTAACTAAACCTATTAACCCCTAAACCTCTGGCCTCCCACATCACTACCATTAACTAAACCTATTAACCCCTAAACTGCCAGCCCCCCCCACATCGCCATAAACTAAATTAAGCTATTAACCCCTAAACCTAACAACCGACTAACGATGCTGCCAGATATCCCATTGATTTCTATGGTAGAAAACCAGTAACGTTTACACCTAACACCCTAACATAAGCCCGGAGTCTAAACACCCCTAATCTGCCGCCCCGACATTGCTGAAACCTACATAAAATTATTAACACCCTATTCTGCCACTCCCGGACCCCGCCGCCACTAAATAAATGTATTAACCCCTATCCCGACGCTCCCGGACCTCGTCGCCACTAAATAAATGTATTCACCCCTATCCCGCCACTCCCGGACCCCAACACAACTAAATAAAGTTATTAACCCCTATCCCGCCGCTCCTGGACCCCGCCGCAACTAAATAAAGTTATTAACCCCTATCCCGTCGTTCTCAGACCCCGCTGCAACCTAAATAAAGTTATTAACCCCTAAACCTCTGGCTTCCCCCATCACTACCATTAACTAAACCTATTAACCCCTAAACCTCTGGCCTCCCACATCACTACCATTAACTAAACCTATTAACCCCTAAACCGCCAGCCCCCCCACATCGCCATAAACTAAATTAAGCTATTAACCCCTAAACCTAACAACCGACTAACTTTATATTAAAATTACAACATCCCTATCTTATAATAAATTTAAGCTTACCTGTAGAATTAAAAAACTATATTAAACTATTAATTAACCTACCCTAACTATTATACTAAAATTACATTAAACTAGCAATTAAATTAACTATATTACATATTAAAAAACCCTAACCCTACTCAAATTATTTAAATCCACTATTAAAAATTACTAAATTACAAAAAAAATAAACGCTAAGTTACAAAAAATAAAAAACACTAAATTACCACAAAAAAAACACAGTATCAAAAATAAAAACGAATTACACCTAATCGAATAGCCCTATCAAAATAAAAAGCCCCCCCAAAATAAAAAAAAAAACCCTAGCCTACAATAAACTACCAATGGCCCTTAAAAGGTCCTTTTGCGGGGCATTGCCCCAAATAAATCAGCTCTTTTACCTGTAAAAATAAATACAAACAGCCCCAACAGTAAAAGCCACCACCCAACCAACCCCCCCAAATAAAAAGCCTATCTAAAAAACTTAAGCTCCCCATTGCCCTGAAAAGGGCATTTGTATGGGCATTGCCCTTAAAAGGGCATTTAGCTCTTTTACCTGCCCAGACCCTACTCTAAAAATAAAACCCACCCAAAATACCCTTAAATAAACTAACTAACCCCCGACGATCCACTTACAGTTTTTGAAGTTCGGCTTGAAGGATCCATCCAGCCGGCAAGAAGTCTTCATCCGGATGGCCTCATCCATCTTCATCCATCCGGCAAAGTCTTCATCCATGCAGCCTCTTCTATCTTCATCCATACTGCGCGGAGCGGGTCCATCCTGAAGACATCTGGCTCCTCTTCAATACAGTCGCCGCCATAAACTGGAACTTGAATGCAAGTGACGTCATCCAAGATGGTTCCAATCAGCCAATAGGATTCAAGCTGCTAAAATCCTATTGGCTGTTCCAATCAGCCAATAGGATTAGAGCTGCTAAAATCCTATTGGCTGTTCCAATCAGTTAATAGGATTGAGCTCTGGGCAGGTAAAAGAGCTAAATGCCCTTATAAGGCCAATGCCTATACAAATGCCCTTTTCAGGGCAATGGGGAGCATAAGTTTTTTAGATAGGCTTTTTATTTGGGGGGGTTGGTTGGTTGGGTGGTGGGTTTTACTGTTGGGGGGTGTTTGTATTTTTTTTACAGGTAAAAGAGCTGATTTCTTTGGGGCAATGACCCGCAAAAGGCCCTTTTAAGGGCCATTGGTTGTTTATTGTAGGCTAGGGTTTTTTTTTATTTTGGGGGGACTTTTTTATTTTGATAGGGGTATTAGATTAGGTGTAATTCGTTTTTATTTTTGATACTGTGGTTTGTTTATTTTTATAATTTAGTAATTTTTAATAGTAGATTTAAATAATTTTAGAAGGGTTATGTTTTTAATATGTAATTTAGTTACTAAAGTAGTTAATTGGTAGTTTAAATTAATTTTAGTATAATAGTTAGGGTAGGTTAAGTAATAGTTTAAAAATAGTTTATTTTAATTCTACAGGTAAGTTTAAATTTATTTTAAGATAGGGATGTGTCAATTTGAATGTAAAGTTAGCGGGTTGTTAGGTTTAGGGGTTAATAGCTTAATTTAGTTTTTTTGCATTTTGGGGGGCTGACGGTTTAGGGGTTAATAGGTTTAGCATTACAGAGGTAAAGAGAGATCACGGACACCTTGTTAAGATACTCAAATCCTCTTTATTTATTAAAACAAAGAATCCAACTTGATGCTCATAAAAACAAATTTTGAGAAATCCGCCAGTGTTTTCACAGCGCTCAGGGCTATAGCACAGGATGGTGGTCACTAAAGCTGACGCGTTTTGGCTTCACTTGCCGTAGTCATAGCTTAATTAGTGACCGCCAGCCTGCCAATTTAAGACAGTGTATTCCTCACACCATTGGTTAAAACATAATTGCACCAATCCTGTTCACTATACAAAATCTCTATATGCGCCCACTGACCACTTTTATTTAATTATGACACTCCCAACAGCCTTAATGCTTATTCCATTGCAGGTAGTTAGAAAAACAGTTTTACATACACATTTTCAAAGAACATAACTTGTGCAGATTTGATATATTATACCACACAACAAGTTAAGACATGCTCGCTTCATGTTAAGCCTATTGAACTTTAGTTGTGTGTACATCGCTCACCAGGATGTCATTACACATGTTATGATTACATTAATTAT
This sequence comes from Bombina bombina, assembly GCF_027579735.1. Taxonomy (NCBI): domain Eukaryota; kingdom Metazoa; phylum Chordata; class Amphibia; order Anura; family Bombinatoridae; genus Bombina; species Bombina bombina. The sequence goes on from NC_069500.1 coordinate 1,012,447,729, forward strand.
CCTGCAATACATATTTTAACAGACAAATGCGAAATATTAATAATACTGATATTCAAGCAGTGGAATAATGCATTAAATTGCAACTTGTTTAAATTTAATAACAAGAGCATTCCAATTTAGTAACCTTTGTAGCCTTTTTAGAACAACAACGTTGTGTGCTAAGTTAAACCCCTATTTTGTTTTGTTTTAATTAGTAATCTATGCTCTAAAAGGGGGTCGATATAGATAGTATTACTAAAGTTCTTATATTTTACACTATATTATAAGTTGTCAGACACTTATTAGTGCCAAAAATGTATGAGGTCATATTCACTATTTAGACCAGATGGTCTCCTGGTTCTTAATCTCAGTATCCAGTAGACCTCTTCCCTTGCTAGTAGTTGATCTCTGCCCCCCCCCCCCTCTTTGTGGGGGTAAGACATGCTTGACAATGGTCAATCTCAGACTGTTGTGATAGTAATAAAAATGTGAAATCAATGGAGTTGTCAGAATTCCTGCTTTTATATTACCTACATGCTCGCGAATTCTTGATCTGACCTCTCCTGAAGTCATGTCTATGTATTGCAAATTACATTGTGAGCATGTAAGAAGGTAAATCCCCTCAGTTGCTCTACAATTAAAGCATTTCTCATGTACAAAGTTTTCACCTGTTACCTCACTTTTATACCCATTTCCCATTTGTAAATGGTTGCAAGCTATGCAGTTAGTGTTGTGACATTTGAAAACTCCTTTTGTTGTCAACCAAGAGCTTTGTATGTTCCTACTCTTGTTCTTTAGAGTCGTGGGTGCTACTCTGTTGCCTGTTGTTACACCTCTTTTAAATGCAAACCTACAGCCTTTCCTCACCGTATCTGCTAATTCATTATAAGCTGTGAGTAAGGAATAATGTTTGGAGATGATGTCACAGATCTCTCCATATTGCTCGCTATAGGTGGTAAGGAATGTCATTTTGTGTGTATCTACCTTAGTGTGCCTGGTATCTTTCCTTATTAATAAGCTTCCCTGTCTCTTTTTTCTACATCATTTTGATGCCCATGACCATCTTTCTCGAATAATCCCTTGATACCAGCCTCTCAGTTAATTTGCTGGCTTGTTTCTCAAATATTGTCTTGTCCGAGCAATTTCTTAAGGTTCTCACAAATTGCCCTTTTGCTATGGCTTTAAATACTCTTCTCGGATGACTACTCTTTGCATGTAAAATCGTGTTCTTTGCTGTTGGTTTACGATAAACATGTGTGTGAATTCACCATCCAATCTTACAATTAAAGTAACATCCAAATAGTTAATATGTGAGCAATTTGTTTCAAAGGTAAAGCTAAGGCCAAGTCCATTGTTGTTCAGTTCATCAATGAAGTTTGCCACAAGGTTGGTGTCACCCTGCCCTATGAGGATCAGGTCGTCAATAAACCTTTTATAAAAGGTAATATAGGACTTAAATGAATTTCCATCTCCATAGATGTGGGACTGCTTCCACCAACCCATGAATAGGTTTGCATAGGAGGGGGCAAATTTGTCCCCCATCGCAGTCCCACATCTCTGGAGGTAGAAATCACCGTCAAAGCTGAAATAATTATGAGTCAGTAAAAAACTTGTGACTTGTAAAATAAATTCACAGTGTTCCTCTTCACACTGCCCTGATCTTGTTAGAAAAAATCTTATGGCTTTAAGGCCCTCCTTATGTGGCATAGAAGAATACAGTGCTTTTACTTCTATAGTTAGCTACATATTGTCCTTGGCCCATTCAACTTCCTTTAGCAGCCCCAAAAGATGTTTAGTGTCTCTTAAATGACTAGGCAATCCTTCCACAAATGGTTGGAGTATTGCATCCAACCATTGGGAGAGTCTCTCAGTTAATGAACCCATGCCACTTATGATTGGTCTGCCGTGTATCTCAGGGCCTGGTTTGTGTACTTTTGGTAAGTGATTAAAGACAGGTCTAATGGGGTTATCAACTTGTAGATATTCATATGTGTTCTCATCAAACATCCCTAACTCTTTCCCTTCATCTAGTAGATGCTTCAGCTCATGTTTATATTTAGGCATTGGATCACTTTTTAACAGGCTTTATTGATTGGCATCAGTTAATTGTCTCCTAGCTACTGAGCTAAATTAATCCCTGTTCATTATAACTATAGAACCACCCTTGTCGTCAGCCATAATGGTAAGATCTTTGTTGTTCTGGAGTTGGGTTAAAGCTTTCCTTTCATTGACTGATAGGTTCTGTTTTCCAGTACACAATTTGACTTTTTCTGCAAGTGCAGTGAGATCATCCTCCAAAATTCTTTGAAAAATCTCCAATATTTGTCCCCTATGTTGTATGGGGTAAAAGGAAGATTTATTTTTGAACTTAGGTAATTTGAGGGATTCCAGTGGTCCCACTACTCCCGCAGAATACAAATCATCCAAAATTACAATGTCACAGTCTTCACTGAATGTAAGATTTGGTCTTTCATTGATATTAACTGTGTCTGGATTACTGTCCGATGTATCGTTCAATTTATGAAATTTCTTTAATGTCAAATTTCTAATAAGCTTATTGACATCTAACAGAGTAGAAAACAAATTAAAGCTAGAAGAAGGGACAAAACTAAGCTCCTTATTTAGAACCCGTCTCTCTATATCAGTTAGTGTATAGTCTGAGATGTTAATCACATTGTCTATTGGTATTTTAAATAATACCCCCTCATTTGACTCCTTTGTGGATATCGGTTTGATCTGGTCTGTTGCTGTGGTTTCTGGTTTTGTGTTGGGACCTGTTTTTCTTTGTGTTGGTTTGCGTATTTAAGCCCCCCCCCCCTTCTGGTCCTCCTGGGTCCAAGCAAAAAACCTTATTCATTTCACTTGCATTTTTATTACTTATACATGTTGTTTCCACTGTAGGATTATATTTCCTAGTGTATTCCACTTTGTTTTCACTTCTAGATTCTTTAGGGGGAGGTTAATAGGTTTAGTTAGTGGCGGTGATGTGGGAGGCCAGAGGTTTAGGGGGTTAATAAGTTTATTTAGGTTGCAGCGGTGTCAGGGAGCAGTGGGATAGGGGATAATAACTTTATTTATGTTGCGGCGGGGTCGGGGAGTGGTGGGATAGGGGTTAATAAGTTGTTTTAGGTTGTGGCGGTGTCAGGGAGCGGCGGGATAGGGGTTGAACATTTTAGAATAATGGCGGCGTTTAGTGAAATGGTATAAATAAAGTTGGGAAAAAGCCGAATAGTCGCAAGATTGATGACTGCTAGTTAACAACAGTCCGATGCTCATTGCCCCGTACTTGGTGCTCGTGGTTTTGTTTTTATTGAGGGATAAGAATTTACAAAGAAAAAACTGTTTGCAAAGTAAACATACAAAGTACAGGTTACAAAGCGAAAAAGTATGTACATCCTTCTACTTATGGCTGCTTCAATAAGCTCAACAATAGCTAGCATACTCATGTGTCAACCTCGGAATGAAGCCAGCATGAAAAATTTGGGGCAAACTTATAAACAACCCTCATTTTTTTTACCCTCTCAGTAGCAGCAAGGGCCACTCTTGGACCCCAATTAATTGACTCTCCAAGCAGAGGGATTTTTGGGTAGAACAGGGCACTTTTGGACCTGGATTGTTCAATCATACCTCCTATGCCTGCCAGGACCACAGGTGGGTCCAGAAAACTTACAGTTTAAAGGAAGACAGAAAATTATAATATAAACATTGTGGTATCACAACTATGGAGCGGATATCTGATATTATAGGGCCTATTTGGTGCCCTCAAGATAGGTATATTTTTATACAATAGAAGAACTGTTATATGCAGTATATCTCTGAGTCAGGTAACATACAGATCTATAAAGACATCTATTAGAGAAAGCTAGTCTGCATCCATCTGAAATTAACAGAATAAGATACATGTGGCAATGTGCCACGCACTACCTGTGGACCTCATAGAATATTATAGATAGCAGATAATTATTGCAGATATTGCTATGATATAAACACATTCATAGAACTTTTGGCTGTTAGTTTGTACATTTTACACTATATGTAACATGTTAGCGGTAGAAATTAAATGGACAGTCTACACCAGAATTTTTATTGTTTGAAAAGATAGATAATCCATTTATTACCCATTCCCTATTTTTGCATAACCAACACAGTTATATAAATACACTTTTTACCTCTGTGATTACCTTGTATCTAATCCTCTGCAAACTGCCTCCTTATTTCAGTTCTTTTGACAGACATCCATTTTAACCAATCAGAGCTTGCTCACTGGAACTCCACGTACGTGAGCACAGTGTTAACTATATGACATACGTGAACTAACACCCTCTAGTGGTGAAAAACTGTCAAAATGCCCTGAGAGAAGAGGCTGCCTTCAAGGGCTTAGAAATTAGCATATGAACCTCCTAGGTTTAGCTTTCAACTAAGAATTCCAAGAGAACAAAGCAAAATTGGTGATAAAAATAAATTGGAAAAGTGTTTAAAATTACATTCTCTATCTGAATCATGAATTTTTTTTTTGGACTAGACTGCCCCTTTAAATTATAGGAATATGGTTTAAAGATCAGATATATTGACTCAACTTCTTCATAAATTCCAATACTTAAATATAGTTGTTGAGAGGCATATTTATACAACTTAAAATTAGACATGCTCGAATGGAAGTGTGTATTATACATAGTATACTATTCCTGGTCACCTATAGGGACTTAAGACCAAAGCTAGGTAGCCTAAACAAAAAGGAAAGGAAGTGTAAAAGAATACCAAAGCATTTGATCTCTATGTAACTATAAGTTTATAATATGTTTCATGATGCAGCGAGTGGGGGTCATTGGGCTTATATATAACATACTGAATAAACGCAATGTTTGTAAAGAAAACAGAAACACAACCCCAGTATAATTTTTTTTAGTGGCTATAGACAAATAGCTGAGTATCTAAAACTAACAATATCTATTCATTTTCCCATAGAGGGTTAAGACTGTAAACTAAGAATATTCTATCTCTCGAAAGGCATAGATTAAGATGAGCTAAGGGGTTATGGCAATATATATACCAATGTGCGTCAGGATTAACCCATGTTCTCCTGTGTAAATATAACTATAGTAAGCTGTAAGAGGAGAAAAGTATGAGCCCGCATTAAGAATGCGCATATAATACCAAAGAGAGGCTTATATAATTGTAATTACTTTCCCAGCTACACAGTCTTTATATGTGTCACAAAGTCATCATAATAATTAGAGAAAAATTAGAAAGAAAAGAAAAGTAGTAACCTCGCCTTCATACCCCTTGAGAACAGTGTGGGGTACAGAAATCTGTCTTTTTATATGCATTAATCCACTCCAACTCGAATCGCCAGTGTCACTCCCAGCCCTTGTAAACCTGTGGATCCTTCAGTTAATAAATCCGGTGCCCAGACTACGCAACTATTATCTGATGTGGAGTTTCATTGGTACGTTGTCCCTCGAGTGGTATCTCTCTTATGGGAGAGTAAAACTTGCAGCGTGGCAATACCGATACTGTCTCCTGCCACCTCCGTTGGACCAGGCTGCTCCCAGAGTGTCTCCAGCAGACTCACAATATTGTGTTCTGTGTTATCCTGTGCTGTAAGCTCATCACAGCTATTCTCTTCCTGCAGGCAAGTAGGTCCCATATATTGCACAGAAGTACCGGCCACTTCCTCCCGTGCTAGGACTATAGGGATAAGAAGGGGTTCTTCATGAAGGTCCATCAATACACACCCCTCATTGCTCCCTGGAGGTTGTGGGTAATATGACAAACAAGTGTCCTGTCGCTGAGCTATAGATCTCACTGTCACCAATATTTCAGGCTCAAAAGGATTCCTCTTTTCCACCACGTGCTCCAGTAGGGACTGTAAATGATCGAATCGATCCAACACATTTCTCTCAAACTCACTAAATAGGGCTTGTATAAGAATATAGGAATCCTCCATATTTGCAGATTGTGATTATTATTTGTTGTGCAGAAAAACTTAATTTACTCTGCTTATCCGGTTCTCTGGGGGGGGGGGGCTGAGATCTCTCTCTGCAGGAGCCGCCAAAAGACTTCAACGGCCCGGTGTGAGAAGTCTTGATCTGTTCAGAGATTAGATATTCCAATTTTGCACAATAACCAGAATATCATAAATTGTAATGAAGCGCTGGATGGTTGTTGAATACCCAAATTACAAGACAGATTGCAAATTGGCTTTACAGAGCTCTCAGTTTAGCGACCATCTTGGGTCCTCGCCCAGACACGCCCACCCTGGTGTGCGTGTTTTTGACGGATATTTTTTATAAATAAGGAGACGTATTGAGATCCGCGGCCGAGATGTTTGGCAATGTAAGGTGAGCGTATTGATGCCGGCGAATGCAACATAGTTGACGCTTTGATAGATATTCCCCTAAATGTTTTAAGATGGTAAAAAAATTGTTAAATACGAATAACTTTTGGTATGTTTTATCAAATGTCCTGAAATTTTCACAATATGTTTGAATAGATAGATTAATGTATTGTGGGAAGTTTGGGGGAAATTGGTTAACATCTAAGTTCACTCATTTGCCTTGTGGGAAACCAAAATCCATGAAACTTCTAAGATAGGTTTGGAAAGTGAAAAACTGAGTCTGTGCCAAGTTTCAAGGCAATTAATTTATTTTTAGGTGAATTTTGGTACATTAAGCTCTTTTTACATTAAGCTGCTCACATTAAATGTTTTAGGATTGTAAAAAAATAGTTAAATGCAAATAACTTTTGGTATGTTTTATCAAATGTCCTGACATTTTCATAATATGTTTCAATAGATAGACTTATGTATTATGGTAAGTGTGGGGGAAATTGGTTAACATCTAAGCTCAATTTTGTACGTTAAGCTACATTAAGCTCCCAAAAAAAACAAGCTTAATGTCACTCATTTGCCTTGTGGGATACCAAAACCCATGAAACTTCTAGAATAGGCCTGGATAGTGGAAATCTTGGGTTGTGCAAAATTATGCAGCAATTGATTAACATTTGGCCACCTTTTTACTCATTAAGCTACATTAAGCCATTTTAACATTAAATGTTTTAGGATGTCCCCGAGGACAAACATACCTGGCCTTGAGCAGCAGAGAGGGTGAGCAGCTGTGGTGGGGGGTGTGGCCAGACAGGAGCGCTGTGATGGGGGTGTGGAGATGGGGCATGGTCAGACGCGTGCATGATGGGGGTGTGGATGACGGGAGTGACCGTGAGGGGGCGTGGTCAGTCTGGAGTGGGCATGGCTAAGAGTGCAAAAGAGGGAGGAGAAAGAGAAAAAGAGAGGGAGGAGAGACAGCAAAAGAGAGGGGGGGAGAGAGAGCAAAAGAGGGGGGGCAGAGAACAAAAGAGAGGATAGAGCGAAAAAGAGAGGGGAGAGAGAGCAAAAGAAAAGGGGGAGAGAGTAAAAGAGAGGAGAGAGATAAAAAGAGGGAGAGAGAGACCAAAAGAGGGGGGGGAGAGCAAAAGAGATGGAGGGAGAGCAAAAGATGGGGGAGAGAGGAGAGAGAGCAAAAGAGGGGAGAGAGGAAAAAAGAGGGGGAAAGAGAGCAAAGAGGGGGAGAGAGCAAAAGAGGGGGAGAGATAGAAAAAGAGGGGGAGAGAGAGCAAAAGAGGGGGAGAAAGAGCAAAAGAGGGGGAGAGAGAGCAAAAGAGGGGGAGAGAGAGCAAATGAGGGGGGAAAGAGAGCAAACGAGGGGGGAGAGAGAGCAAACAAGGGGGGAGAGAGAGCAAACGAGGGGGGAGGGAGAGCAAACGAGGGGGGAGAGAGAGCAAATGAGGGTTGAGAGAGAGCAAATGAGGGGGGAGAGAGAGCAAAAGAGGAGGAAGAGAGAGCAAAAGAGAGGGAGAGAGAGCAAAAGAGAGGGAGAGAGAGCAAAAGAGGGGGGAGAGATAGCAAAAGAGAGGGGAGAGAGAGCAAAAGGGAGGGGAGAGAGAACAAAAGAGAGGAGAGAGAGAGCAAAAGGGAGGGGAGAAAGAGCAAAAGGGAGGGGAGAGATAAAAAGAGGGGGAGAGAGAGCAAACGAGGGGGGAAAGAGAGCAAACGAGGGGGGAGAGAGAGCAAACGAGGGGGGAGAGAGAGCAAACGAGGGGGGAGGGAGAGCAAACGAGGGGGGGAGAGAGAGCAAATGAGGGTTGAGAGAGAGCAAATGAGGGGGGAGAGAGAGCAAAAGAGGAGGAAGAGAGAGCAAAAGAGAGGGAGAGAGAGCAAAAGAGAGGGAGAGAGAGTAAAGGAGGGGGGAGAGATAGCAAAAGAGAGGGGAGAGAGAGCAAAAGGGAGGGGAGAGAGAACAAAAGAGAGGGGAGAGAGAGCAAAAGGGAGGGGAGAAAGAGCAAAAGGGAGGGGAGAGATAAAGAGGGGGAGAGAGAGCAAAAGAGGGGGGAGATAGAGCAAAAGAGGGGGAGAGAGAGCAAAAGAGAGGGGAGAGAGAGCAAAAGAGGGGGAGAGGGGAGAGAGAGCAAAAGAGAGGGGAGAGAGAGCAAAAGAGGGGGAGAGAGAGCAAAGAGGGGGTAGAGAGCAAACGAGGGGGAGAGATAGCAAAATAGGGGGGAGAGAGCAAAAGAGGGTGGAGAGAGAGCAAACAAGGGGGAGAGAGTGCAAGGGGGCATGGTCAGATGCATGCATGATGGGGGTGTGGACGACAGGAACATCCATGTGGGGACGTGGTTGTCCTGGAGTGGGTGTGGGAGAGAGAGCAAAAGAGAGGGAAGAGAGAGCAAAAGAGGGGGAGAAAGAGAGCAAAGAGGGGGAGAGAGAGCAAAAGTGGAGGGAGAGATAGCAAAAGAGAGAGGAGAGAGAGCAAAAGAGAGGGGAGAGAGAGCAAAAGAGGGGGGAGAGAGAGCAAAAGAGGGGGGAGAGATAGCAAATGAGGGGGGAGAGAGAGCAAATGAGGGGGGAGAGAGAGCAAAAGAGAAGGGAGAGAGAGCAAAAGAGAGGGGAGAGAGAGCAAAAGAAGGGGGAGAGAAAGCAAAAGAGGGGGAGAGAAAGCCAAATAGAGGGGAGAGAGAGCAAAAAGGGAGGGAGCGAGAGCAAAACAGGGTGGAGAGAGAGCAAAAGAGGGTGGAGAGAGAGCAAAAGAGAGGGGAGAGAAAGCAAAAGAGAGGGGAGAGAAAGCAAAAGAGAGGGGAGACAGAGCAAAAGAGAGGAGGAAGAGAGCAAAAGAGAAGGGGGAAAGAGCAAAAGAGAGGGGGAGAGAGAGCAAAAGAGAGGAGGAGAGAGAGAGAGAAAAAGAGAGGGGAAAGAGCAAAAGAGAGGGGGGAGAGCACAAAAGAAAGGGAGAGAGAGCAAAAGAGAGGGAGAGAGAGCAAAAGAGAGGGGGGAGAAAGCAAAAGAGAGGGGAGACAGAGCAAAAGAGAGGAGGAAGAGAGCAAAAGAGAAGGGGGAAAGAGCAAAAAAGAGGAGGAGAGACAGCAAAAGAGAGGAGGAGAGAGAGAAAAAGAGAGGGGAGAGAGCAAAAGAGAGGGGGGAGAGCACAAAAGGGAGGGAGAGAGCGCAAAAGAGAGGGGGAGAGAGCACAAAAGAGAGGGGGAGAGAGAGCACAAAAGATAGGGGTGAGAGAGAGTGCAAAAGAGAGGGGGAGAGAGAGAGAGCAAAAGAGAGGGGGAGAGAGAGAGCAAAAGAGGGGGAGAGAGAGCAAAAGAGAGGGGGAGAGAGAGAGAGAGCAAAAGAGAGGGGCGAGAGAGAGCAAAAGAGAGGAGGAGAGAGAGAGTAAAAGAGAGGGGAGAGAGAGAGCGTAAAAGAAAGGGGGAGAGAGAGAGCATAAAAGAGAGAGGGAGAGAGAGCGCAAAAGAGAGGGGGAGAGAGCGCAAAAGAGAGGGGGAGAGAGAGCAAGGGGTGAGACCGCTGTAATGCAAAAAATGTCTGTGTACACAGGCTTTAGAACTAGTATATATATATATATATATATATATATATATACATATATGTATATATTCATAATAGAGATAGACATTGAATGGAGTGGCCATGTTAGTCCTGTGATTTAGATACCAAAATAACAAAAGTACTGCATTAAGCAATTCCTAATGCACATTTGGCTTTAGCGTAGTTAATCTAGCGCAGTGTTGGATTAGCACATGAGCAATAACTAATAGGCATTTCTTCAGCATGCCCCATAGAAGTATACTCGGGAGAAGGCGTTAGCGTGGTTATGATATCCTTAGTCCTGAAGTTAGCACACCTGAGTCTTTCACTTACGCAATACATTTTTACTTTCAACTTGTAATACCCATGCTAATGTGGTCCCTGTAATGTTTTACTTTGAGTGCAGATGTTGTTTGAGCTGAAAAAAAATTAGGTCAACACTAATCTCGCCCTAAATGCTTTCATCATAAAAATGTAATGTTTTTGAATTGATTATTGTATTGTAACCAACAAAATAAGTGACATTTAACTTAAGCTTGCCATATTAACACAAAAAGAAACAACATTTAAAGTGAATAAATTGTGAATGGAAAAGTTTCATGAAAGAGGCTTGTTGCTTGCTTATTATTTTACAATAAATCCTCAACATCTGTTTTATATTCACCTTATGAGATGTCAACCAAGTGTCTTTCACAAGAATGTTCAAAGAATGTCTTGCATTTCCTACTCAAACCATAAAAACCACAAGTGTGCAGTGGAATGTGTGTTTATACAGAAAATAAAAGACTACATATATATAAATATATATATATATACATACAGTATATATATATATATATATATATATATATATATATATATATATATATATATATATATATATACAGGTGGCCCTCGTTTTACAACGGTTCAATTTACACCATTTCAGAATAACAACCTTTTTTCCAGTCATGTGACTGCTATTGAAAAGCATTGAGAAGCAGTGCATTGATTAAAATAGCCAGTGGGTGGAGCTGTCCCCTTGTGTTGCAGCAAAGCAAAGCAAGCTGAAATTAATCAGTTTAACCAGACCTGAGCTATTGAGCAGATTTAAAAGGAACAAGATCTTCCTGTCTATAAATCAGTCCAGATTGGAATGCATAGAAAGAACTGTTTGCAGAAAAATGCAAGTGAAGTCTGTGTTGTGTGATTATTTTATTAGGTTTATAATGCTGTTTAGCAAATGTTTTTGTTCATTTTACTTAGTTTAATTATATATTCTGTGTTGTGTGATTATTTTATTAGGTTTATAATGCTGTTTAGCATTTAAAGTCTTCATTTCAAAGCTTTTAAAATAATGTATTAGGTGTTACTTATGACAATTTTGAGAGGGGCCTGGAACCTATCTCCCTCACTTCCCATTGACTTACATTATAAACTGGGTTTCAATTTACAACGGTTTTGATTTACAACCATTCCTTCTGGAACCTAACCCCGGCGTAAACTGAGGGCTACCTGTATATATATATATATATACTCTCAGGGATTCATTTCATGTGTTCAAACATCCAGAACAAACTATAAGCAGTAGAACAACATATATTTATAGCCTAGAAAAAAACTATGTAGGGATGACTTGCCGTTAACTTAATTGCCTGTAAGTCATTCATACATTGGTGTTTTCTGTAGACCAAATATATGTTAAGTTTTAAAGCTTAAAGTGTTCTTTGTTATGTTCAGAAGGTAAAGAAATTCTGGAAGCCGAAGTCTCTATTGTAAGTGTCAGCTTGCAACTAATAAATGTAATGACTATATACATCTTTTTCAGGTTGTAAATACTATTTTACAGGTATAAAAAAAGTAATTAAAGAATCATCTCACCTTTACCTATGTAATCTAAATGTTTTCTATGACTAATTGATAAAAGATTCAAAAATCATTATTAACTATAAAATATTAGACCTTCATAAAAAAGAAACTAAAATGTTACATGTATATCAACAAACCTTTTAAAACAATGCGCAGCTGTAAGCACCCAACAGCTACTAATAAGCGTTGCTCCACATAACAGCCGTCCATCACCATGAGAGGATTTCAGTCGCAGTGCCACTTGCCAGGGCCATCCACCTCTATAAAAAAAATGGGGGGAAAAGGAATAATTTCTTGATTGGTTAACTAATTTATTTTTTTTCGATACCACCAGGTCAATCCATAATCGATTAATTGAGAAAGTACTAAAGTAAGTTATTGATGGTGTTTACAGTATATTTAAAGGGACAGTCAAGTAAAAAAAAAAAACTTTCATGATTTAAATAGGGCATGACATTTTAAACAACATTCCATTTTACTTTTATTACCAATTTTGCTTTGTTCTCTTGGTATTCTTAGTTGAAAGCTAAACCTAGGAGGTTCATATGCTAATTTCTTAGACCTTGAAGGCCACTTCTAATCTGAAAGCATTTTAAAAGTTTTTAACCACTAGAGGGCGTTAGTTCATGTGTTTCATATAGATAACATTGAGCTCAGGCACGTGAAGATTCTAGGAGTCAGCACTAATTGGCTAAAAATGCAAGTCTGTCAAAAGAACTGAAATAAGGGGGCAGTTTGCAGAGGCTTAGATACAAGGTAATCACAGAGGTAAAACGTATATTATTATAACTGTGTTGATTATGCAAAACTGGGGAATGGGTAATAAAGGGGTTATCTACCTTTATAAACAACAAAAATTCTGGTGTTTACTGTCCCTTTAATAGATGAGATTGTAAATTAATGTTTAAATAAAGTGGAATGAATACAAAATGTAAAGAATGATAGGATAACAGTGTTCAAAACTAGAACAATTTTGAAATGTTAATAAAGTAAATAAAGTAAAGTATTTTTGCATATGTATTTAATACAAGTCTCCAACAAGACACTACCACAGTGGTAGGCAGTACAGATAAAGGCCCACATTTGGTAGTGTTAGTGCAAACAGAAGCAGTTTTAAGAAAAAATCTTGGTTCACACCAGTAGCACTCACCAAAGAATATTGCCCTTTTAGGAGGGACTGAACTAAAAAACTAAAGCTTGAAACTCCACCTTTTCAAATTAGTATAAAACTTCTTTGGCCACATTTTATCTCAGAAGTTTATTCCAACATCTTTTTCATGTTTTTGCAAGTTGGAATTGGGCACCCAATAGTGTCACCAGCTGGTGTCATCTGATTAGTTATGCTCTGCAAGCGACCACACACCTGGTTCATTCTCTAGTGACAATCCTTGCGGGTAGACTTTGTATCCTACCACTACATGCTGATTTTCTTTTTTAAGGTTTATTGTTTTATCTAAATATACGGCTTTGCATCTGAAAACATTTCAACTAAGTAATTTTTTTTAAAAGGAATATCTGATCCCTTGGTTTATATTATTTTCTGACAAGGTATTTGCTTTTTATACCTGATATTAAGTTTGGAATTTTTTTGTCTTCTGTTTATATGCATTTGGATAGTAAATGGATTTAATAGCTCTTAGTTTCATTTAATTTCACAGATATTTGTAATTTTGAGTCTTTACATAAAAATGATGACATGTGGTCGGCATCCGCACAATGTATTCAGCAAGAGCCATGTGTCATCATTGGGGGAGGGGTGGGGCGCTTTTGGAGCTCATCTCCCCTGCACTTTCATCACATCCCTGGTGGTCTAGGGGATGGGCATTGCCCGAGAAATCTGGGGATACCGGTGATGTCACCATGCATGTGGTGCTGGGAAGGGCCACAGGGCTTAAAGCAGTTGGATAGAGGGGACTGGTATTCAAACTCCTCGTCTCAGCTCCCTTAAGCTCTAGAAACTAGCAAGACTCTCCTTTGAAAAAAAATCTCATGCTCTTTCAAATTTTAAGCACTTTTTTGAAAAATGAAACTAAAAAATGCCCTTCTTTTAAAGCCCCTAAACCCCTATTTAAAATAAAATTCCTGCATAAGTTTTAATATCCAGGTGATCACTATGGTAATAGTGATCCATTGTCTTGAATAAATGTCCTTTATTTGTATAGAGGCTCATAGGAGCCCCTCTATGCAGATAATAACTATACCAAAAGCCATGTATGTATCTAAGGAGATAAGCCCTTATTTTTACTACAGTATAAAGTTTAGGGAAAAAAATATAAAATATTGTTTATAACTTTGTTTATTAAAATTTGAATTAAAAAATGCTTTTTTCCACACTTTTTATTGCAGGTTTTTACACATCATAATATATACAAAAAATAACGGTATAGTTTGAATCTGCTAGTTTCTTACTGACAAATGGCCTATAGTAGGGCCTAAATATGAGAAGTACAGTATCTAAAAACTGAAATAAACAAAATGCCACAGAATAGTGTGAGATCCGATAGACAAATCTTTAATAAACACAAGTTGGAACTACTCACAAACATAGAAGAATAATGCACATTTCACAAGTAAAAACTTGAAGCTGCTTGATGACCACAAATGAGGAGAGTCTGAAGAGCCTTGATGTGTATTCAGCAGTATCGGCGATACCGGTGTCCTGTTAAGGGACCAAACTTTTCAAAAGAGCGAACCATGTCACTTCCTGTGACGTTACATCAGCTGTTGAACACATTTTGCCCCTAATGCGCATGCGTGCCAGTGTCATCACATACCTGGCCGCATACGTCACTGTGCAACTATTTAGACTTGTGAAATTAGGAAGCCTTTCTATAGCGCTTACGTGGGATTTTCTATCACAAATGGGGGGGTTTATGGAACGCTGTTTATTCGTCCCTGCATGACAAACAGCCACTCGTCTCTCTCCACTGCTTCTGTTGGCATACAAGCAAGAAGGCATGCATTCAAAGCACTTCACTTTATGTTTAGTTTAGTGGCAAGAGCCGAGTGGCTGTTTGTCATGCAGGGACGAATAAACAGCGTTCCATAAACCCCCCATTTGTGATAGAAAATCCCACGCATGCGCTATTGAAAGGATTCTTAATTTCACAAGTCTAAATAGTTTCACAGTGATGTATGCGGCCAGGTATGTGATGACGCTGGCACGCATGCGCATTAGGGGCAAAATGTCTACAACAGCTGATGTAACGTCAAGGAAGTGACATGGTTCGCTCTTTTGAAAAGTTCGGTCCCTTAACAGAACACCGGCGTGTGACGTCACCACCCTTTTATTTTTTCAAACTGACTTGACTTCAACTTCCTCTCTCAAAACTGCAACAGTCACAAACACTCAGAGTCATGAGGAGAGTCTGAAGAGCCTTGGGCCTCTATTTAACAAAGTCTGGCGGACCTGATCCGACAGTGCGGATCAGGTCCGCCAGACCTTGCTGAATGCGGAGAGCAATATGCTCTCCGTATTCAGCATTGCGACAGCAGCTCTTGTGAGCTGCTGGTGCAACACCGCCCCCTGCAGACTTGCGACCAATGGGCCGCCAGCAGGGAGGTGTCAATCAACCCAATCGTACTCGATCGGGTTGATTTCCGGCGATGTCTGTCCGCCTGCTCAGAGCAGGCGGTCAGGTTATCGAGCAGCGGTCTTTCGGATATTGATAGATAGGCCCCTTGATGTGTATTCAGCAGTATCGGTGATTAGTTGCAAAAAAAAATGGGTGGTGACATATCAAGGCTCTTCAGACTCTCCTCATTTGTGGTCACCAAGCAGCTACAAGTTTTTACTTGTGAAATGTGCATTATACTTCTATGTTTGTGAGTAGTTCCAACTTGTGTTTATTAAAGATTTGTCTGTCGGATCTCACACTATTCTGTGGTATTTTGTTTGTTTCAGCGCTCCTGATTCCTCCTTTTGATGTGTATTTGCAGGTTTAAGCTTGCTTTAAGTCTTAGTACAGTTTCTGACAGCAATACGGAAGAAAATATCCTATATATGGACATTGGACTAGATCTGAGATAGCATCTCTTATATTTGTTATAGAGAAGCGCTTCTTTAAATCTGTGGTTTTGTTGTGCATCTAAAAACTGAAACACAGCTCTGCACACGGGTGGGAAATAGCTCTGCAATTAAATGCAATTTTGACTAGGTAGGCTCATATGATAATTTCTAAGCCTTTGAGGGCTGCCTCTTATCACATGCTTTTTCAACACAAAGAGACAGAAAGTACACGTGGGCCATATAGATAACACTGTGTTCAGGCACAGGGGGTTATTTAAGATTTAGCACAACACAATGCTAATTTTAAGACAATAGATAATAAACAGTCACAGTCATGTGATCAGGGGTCTGGAAGAAGGTTCCTAGATACAAGGTAATCACAGAGGTAAAAAGTATATTAATATAACTGTGTTGGTTATGCAAAACTGGGGAATGGGTAATAAAGGGATTATCTATCTTTTAAAACAATAACAATTCTATGGTAGACTGTCCCTTTAAGTAACTCGGTACTGCCTTTAATAAATGTATCCTTCCTTGGCCCAATAATCATTCATAATTTTTTAAGCCAATTAGGGAATATGTCTTCATGTATCTTACATTAACCTCTTCTTTTTGTTTCTTCCTTAGTGGCTGAGTTGCAGATTCTGTCATGACATTAATCTGTCTGAACCTCTGTGTTCTTCGGTTAGCCATTTTCTTCTACCTAAATTAATTTCTAACTTTCTCACGTTCTAAGACATTTGTCATTTATTCATATGGCCCTGATTAAAACCAATGAATTGGGGAAAGAGGCATATTCATGGATTTGGTAAGATATATTTTTCTGTTAACTAGTTAAATGGAGTAAAACTGTGAAACTGTGGATATTTCTCATATATCATGAAATCTGAATTCCATAGATAGAAGATCATAACATGAACATTTTTAAATAATAAAATAATAATGCTTTCCATTAATGCATGAGGCTCTTTCAGAGTGGGATTTTTTTTCTTCTTTTGGATAGCTGGAGACATTTATTCTGAGGACCTATGTTGAATAGCAGCAAACAGCTGTCACACATTCCAAAAATTACAAATGATATGTGACTCTGTGATAAGTGACTGCTGAAGCCAACGTTTACAATAAGCTTTTTGTTTTATCTATTTGGATGCTAAATAATGCCTGTAGCCTATATTTTCAGTGTGCCATTATCTTAAGTTCAGGTTTTTCCTTGATGGCCACCCTAGATTTTATACTGCTTTGCAAATCTTCAATGGTAATGAACAAGATAACTAGAAATTAAATCACAATTTACATATCTTGAATCATACCTCTGTGTAGTGTCTACCAAGCTTAACTCGCTATCCTGTCCTGGGTAAAATGAGGCAGTTAGTGGCCGGAAGACAAAGGTTATTAAAACCACCTGAAATGGTGGAGTTCAGGCTTTGGGGTTTCTTGTTGGTGAGAGCTTCGTAAGACATCAACCACAATATTAAAACTTTTTTTAAATATGACTTAATTTCTATTTTTTACATTTCTTATATACTTTTTAGAGGCTTTATTGTTTATGGGGGCATTACAACAGGCAACTGGGGGCCTATTGGTGCTAGTGAGAATTATTTTGGGAAAGGATGTGAAGGCAGGGACATTGAGGGTTTATTTGCAGTGAGATCTGGACAGTAAGGGGTTATAAGAAGTTAGAGTGAATATGTTTAGAGCAGTTAATGGAACCAGTATTAATAGTGATTAGGAGGCTCTGGTGGGTTTCTGTTATGCAGACATGGGTTAGCTGCAGTAATGTTCTCCCCTTTAATGTTTTCCAAATGGTCCAGTTTGAATGTAGAGTATATATATATATATATATATATATAGAAACATATATAAAGAAAATTTGTTTATATTATGTTAAGAACATTTGAGTTTAAAAATACAGTGCATCAGGGGCCCGATCCGATATGCAGCGTCGCCCGCAAAAGCCGGCGACGCCAAATTTTGCGCTGGTTTGGTATCCTATATACGGCATAACATAGAAGATACGCTCATATATTTCACCTTTCGGCCGTAGTTTTTTGGACCATAGAGTGATATACCAAACCCACGAAGTTTGGTATCCAATATACAGCGTAAGGACTTACGTGGCGAAAATGGAGAAATCTTACTCCATTTTCACCTTGCCACAAACTGCAGGCGTAGTAAGCCTTACGCTGAGTATTGGAGCCCCGTAACTCCCTAAACTGCCTGCAAAATAAAACCTAACACCTAACGCATGCGCAATGTCTATCTACCTGTCAACCGCAATCCCCCGCCGCAATCCCTAATAAAGTGTTTAACCCCTAAACCGCCACTCCCGGACCCCGCCGCCACCTGTAGAGTATATATATATATATATATATATATATACATATACAGTGTATATATATATATATATATATATATATAAACATATATAAAGAAAATTTGTTTATATTATGTTAAGAACATTTGAGTTTACAAATACAGTGCATCAGGGGCCCGATCCGATATGCAGCGTTGTCCGCAAAAGCCGGCGACGCCAAATTTTGCGCTGGTTTGGTATCCTATATACGGCGTAACATAGAAGTTACACTCGTATATTTCACCTTTCGGCCATTGGTTTTTTGGACCATACTGCAGGCGTAGTAAGCCTTACGCTGAGTATTGGAGCCCCGTAACTCCCTAAACTGCCTGCAAAATAAAACCTAACACCTAACGCATGCGCAATGTCTATCTACCTGTCAACCTCAATCCCCCGCCGCAATCCCTAATAAAGTGTTTAACCCCTAAACCGCCACTCCCGGACCCCACCGCCACCTACATTAACTATATTACCCCCTAATGTGAGCCCCCTACCCCACGCCACCTACATTAACTATATTACCCCCTAATGTGAGCCCCCTACCCCGCTGCCACCTACATTAACTATATTACCCCCTAATATGAGCCCCCTACCCCGCTGCCACCTACATTAACTATATTACCCCTAATCTGAGCCCCCTACCCCGCCGCCACCTACATTAACTATATTACCCCCTAATGTGAGCCCCCTACCCTGCCGCCACCTACATTAACTATCTATATTACCCCCTAATGTGAGCCCCCTACCCCGCCGCCACCTACATTAACTATATTACCCCCTAATCTGAGCCCCCTACCCCGCCGCCACCTACATTAACTATATTAACCCCTAATGTGAGCCCCTTACCCCGCCGCCACCTACATTAACTATATGACCCCTAATGTGAGCCCCTTGCCCCGCCGCCACTTACATTAACTATATTACCCCCTAATCTGAGCCTCCTACCCTGCCGCCACCTACATTAACTATATTACCCCCTAATCTGAGCCCCCTACTCTGTCGCCACCTACATTAACTATATTAACCCCTAATCTGAGCCCCCTACCCCGCCACCACCTACATTAACTATATTACCCCCTAATCTGAGCCCCCTATCCCGCTGCCACCTACATTAACTATATTAACCCCTAATTTGAGCCCCCTATCCCGCCGCAACCATTTTTAAATATATTAACCCCTAATATGATCCCCCTACACCGCCGCCACCTATATTAAATTTATTAACCATTAATCTAATCCCCCTACACCGCCGCCACCTATATTAAATATATTACCCCTAATATGATCCCCCTACACCGCCGCCACCTATTTTAAATATATTAACCCCTAATATGATCCCCCTACACCGCCGCCACCTATATTAAATTTATTAACCCCTAATCTAATCCCCCTACACCGCCACCACCTATATTATATGTATTAACCCCTAATCTGAGCCCCCTACACCGCCGCCACCTATTTTAAATATATAAACCCCTAAACCTAAATCTAACCCTAACACCCCCTAACTAAATTATTATTTAAATCTAAATAATATTAATATTAACTAAATTATTCCTATTTAAAACTAAATACTTACCTATAAAATAAACCCTAAGATAGCTACAATATAATTAATAATTACATTGCAGCTATTTTAGGGTTTATATTTATTTTACAGGTAACTTTGTATTTATTTTACCAAGGTACAATAGCTATTAAATAGTTAATAACTATTTAATAGCTACCTAGTTAAAATAATTACCAAATTACCTGTAAAATAAATCCTAACCTAAGTTACCATTACAGCTAACACTACCCTATCAATAAATTAATTAAATAAACTACAATTATCTCAACTAAAATACAATTAAATACACTAAACTATATTACAAAAACAAACAAACACTAAATTACAAAAAATAAAAAAAGATTACAAGAATTTTAAGCTAATTACACCTAATCTAATAAAATAAAAAAGCCCCCCAAAATAATAAAATTTCCCTACCCTAAACTAAATTAAAAAAGTAATCAGCTCTATTACAGCCCTTAAAAGGGCCATTTGCGGGGCATTGCCCCAAAGTAATCAGCTCTTGTACCTGTTAAAAAAAAAGAACAACCCACCACCCACACACCCCTACTCTAAAACCCACCCGATCCCCCCTTAAAAAAAAACTAAGTATAACCCCAAAGTGCTCCTTACCTGTCCTGAAGACCAGAGGAGAAGGTCCTGTTCCAGGCGGTGAAGTCTTCTTCCAAGCGGCGACATCTTCTTCTTCCAGGAAAAAGCCGGCATGGAGCGGAGGAGTTGAAGACCGATGACCGCAGAGCTGAAGACCGTCCACTCTGGAACTAAAGACCGGTGATGCTGGAACTGAAGATCGGCGACACTGGAACTGAAGACCGGAGCCATGCAGCGTGGAGGATCCTCTTCATACGATCTCTGCCGTACACTGAATAGGAATTCAAGGTACGCGATTAAAAATGGAGTCCCTTGAATTCCTATTGGCTGATTTGAGCCTTCAAATTCAAATCAGCCAATCAGATGAGAGTTACTTTAATTCTATTGGCTGATTTGAATAGACAATAGAATAAGAGCTACTGTAATTCTATTGGCTATTCTAATCAGCCAATAGAATTACAGTAGCTCTTATTCTATTGGCTATTCAAATCAGCAAATCAGCCAATAGATTTAAAGTAGCTCTCATCCGATTGGCTGATTTGAATTTGAAGGCTCAAATCAGCCAATAGGAATTCAAGGGACGCCATTTTTAATCACGTACCTATTCAGTGTACGGCGGAGATCGTATGAAGAGGATCCTCCACGCTCCATGGCTCCGGTCTTCAGTTCCAGCATCACCGGTCTTCAGTTCCAGCATCGCCGGTCTTCAGTTCCAGAGTGGACGGTCTTCAGCTCTGTGGTCATTGGTCTTCAACTCCTCCGCTCCGCGCCGGCTGGTTCCTGGAAGAAGATGTCACCGCTTGGAAGAAGACTTCACCGCCTGGAACAGGACCTTCTCTGCCGGTCTTCAGGATAGGTAAGGAGCACTTGGGGGTTAGACTTAGGTTTTTTTAAGGGGGGTTAATATAGTTAATATAGGTGGCGGCGGTGTAGGGGGATTAGATTAGGGGTTAATATATTTAATGTAGCTGGCAGCGGTGTAGGGGAATCATATTAGGGGTTAATATATTTAAAATAGGTGGCGGTGGTGTAGGGGGATCATATTAGGGGTTAATATATTTAAAATAGGTGGTGGCGGTGTAGAGGGATTAGATTAGGCGTTAATACATATAATATAGGTGACGGTGGTGTAGGGGGATTATATTAGGGGGTAATACATATAATATAGTTGGCGGCGGTGTAGGGGGATCATATTAGGGGGTAATACATATAATATAGGTGGCGGCGGTGTAGGGGGATCATATTAGGGGGTAATATAGTTATTATAGGTGGCGGTGGTGTAGGGGGGTCAGATTAGGGGGTAATACATATAATATAGGCGGCGGCGGGGTCCGGGAGCGGCGGTTTATGGGTTAATACATTTATTGCTAGGAGTGAGAGGGGGGATTGCGGATAGAAGGGTATACGTATCGGGCTATTTTTGGGAGGCGTGTTAAACAGTAACGGGAGATTTAATATTTTAGTTAGGTTGTTCATGTGGCGGCAGTTTCTAAAGTGCCGTAAGTCACTGGCGACTCCAGAAATTTGTACTTACGCTGATTTCTGGACATCGCTAGTTTGTCCGACTTACGGCACTTTAGCAAATGCCAGCGCCATATATCTGATAGCTCGCTGTGCGAGGTGAAACTACGGGTGGCGCAGGTTTCCAGCCGTATATCGGATCGCGCCCAACATTTCTAATAATAACTTTGTGCTGAATCACAATTCACTCATGTAAATTACGTATTTTTTACTTGAGACCACTAAAGTAGTAAAAAATGTACCTGTGCAGAAAACATTTTCATATGTCTGTATACCTGAGGCAATAGTATCTTCAGTGGATGTGTGATCTACTGTAAAGTCTTTAGAGTTTTACTGGTAGACCACAATCAGCACTTACTTTTGCATAAAATGATTGATCTGTTCGGTGGGAAATGGAGTTCCATATGGGTAATAAGTCTTGGCGATTGTTATAGTAAGAAGAAAGAAGATTGTATTAATTTTTATTCATAAAAACCATCATAAATGTAGTTATAAGCATCACTAAATACAGTTTGCTTGTTATCCATCACAAAAAATAGTATGTGTGATTTTTTTGATTTTTTTTTTTGGGGGGGGGGTTAATGTAGCAAATTTATTAAAATAATTGCTCACATACTTTAATAGGTTCATCATTCATGTTTCAGGATACAAAAAATTCCCACACACATCAGGGGTGTAGCCAACATAGTGGTTCACACAGTGTAATTATAAAAATCTTTATTGACATTGTATTAAAAAAAAACCATGATGAACTCAGGCAACATGAGCCAGATGTGTTTGGTATATGATGTACTTACTCACTGATTCTTAACAGGATAACAGTCACATTCATTTTTAAAGTCAAGCTAGCCAATCACGTCAAAAGCCCCACACATGTTTCTAATCATATGAATGACAGCCTTAACTCTGCATATTCTACCAGAATACATAAACAAAGACATGAAATCAATCTAAACTAATAAATCAGAGCTTCATGTAATTAAATAAATTAAAGACTCTGTACAAAAAATAATAGATAATAAACTGATTGTAAAAATAAATTTACTAAACAAATAATGTGAATCCCAGACAGGGATTTTGGTATCTGAATTAATTATCAAAAAACCTCCTGTTGGCTTAAAAACATAATTTATGCTTACCTGATAAATTCCTTTCTCCTGTATTGTAGTCAGTCCACGGGTCATCCATTACTTATGGGATTATATCTCCTCCCCAACAGGAAGTGCAAGAGGATCACCCAAGCAGAGCTGCTACATACCTCCTCCCCTCTACGTCATACCCAGTCATTCGACCGAAACCAAACGAGAAAGGAGAAACTATAGGGTGCAGTGGTGACTGGAGTTTAAGATAAAAAATTTTAGACCTGCCGTAAACAACAGGGCGGGCCGTGGACTGACTACACTACAGGAGAAAGGAATTTATCAGGTAAGCATAAATTATGTTTTCTCCTGTTAAGTGTAGTCAGTCCACGGGTCATCCATTACTTATGGGATACCAATACCAAAGCTAAAAGTACACGGAAGACGGGAGGGAAAGGCAGGATCTTTACATGGAAGGAACCACTGCCTGTAGAACCTTTCTCCCAAAAACAGCCTCCGAAGAAGCAAAAGTGTCAAATTTGTAAAATTTTGAAAAAGTATGAAGTGAAGACCAAGTTGCAGCCTTGCAAATCTGTTCAACAAAGGCCTCATTCTTAAAGGCCCAAGTGGAAGCAACAGCTCTAGTAGAATGAGCTGTAATCCTTTCAGGAGGCTGCTGTCCAGCAGTCTCATATGCTAAACGTATTATGCTACGAAGCCAAAAAGAGAGAGAGGTAGCCGAAGCTTTTTGACCTCTCCTTTGTCCAGAATAAACGACAAACAGGGAAGAAGTTTGACGAAAATCCTTAGTTGCCTGCAAATAAAATTTCAGGGCACGGACGACGTCCAGATTGTGCAGAAGTCGTTCCTTCTTTGAAGAAGGGTTAGGGCACAATGATGGAACAACAATCTCTTGATTGATATTCCTGTTAGTGACTACCTTAGGTAAGAACCCAGGTTTAGTACGCAGAACTACCTTGTCTGAATGAAAAATCAGATAAGGAGAATCACAATGTAAGGCCGATAACTCAGAGACTCTTCGAGCCGAGGAAATAGCCATTAAAAACAGAACTTTCCAAGATAACAGCTTGATATCAATGGAATGAAGGAGTTCAAACGGAACACCTTGCAGAACGTTAAGAACTAAGTTTAAGCTCCACGGCGGAGCAACAGTCTTAAACACAGGCTTAATCCTAGCCAAAGCCTGACAAAAAGCCTGAACGTCTGGAACTTCTGACAGACGTTTGTGTAAAAGGATAGACAGAGCTGAGATCTGTCCCTTTAACGAACTAGCAGATAAACCCTTTTCTAAACCTTCTTGTAGAAAAGACAATATCCTAGGAATCCTAACCTTACTCCATGAGTAACTCTTGGATTCGCACCAATGTAAGTATTTACGCCATATTTTATGGTAAATTTTCCTAGTAACAGGTTTCCTAGCCTGTATTAAGGTATCAATCACTGACTCCGAGAATCCCCGCTTTGATAGAATCAAGCGTTCAATCTCCATGCAGTCAGCCTCAGAGAAATTAGATTTGGATGTTTGAAAGGACCCTGAATCAGAAGGTCCTGTCTCAGAGGCAGAGACCAAGGTGGACAGGACGACATGTCCACTAGATCTGCATACCAGGTCCTGCGTGGCCACGCAGGCGCTATTAGAATTATCGATGCTCTCTCCTGTTTGATCCTGGCAATCAATCGAGGAAGCATCGGGAAGGGTGGAAACACATAAGCCATGTTGAAAACCCAAGGTGCTGTCAGAGCATCTATCAGTACCGCTCCCGGGTCCCTGGACCTGGATCCGTAACAAGGAAGCTTGGCATTCTGGCGAGATGCCATGAGATCCAGATCTGGTTTGCCCCAATGCTGAAGCAGTTGGGCAAACACCTCCGGATGAAGTTCCCACTCCCCCGGATGAAAAGTCTGGCGACTTAGGAAATCCGCCTCCCAGTTCTCCACGCCTGGGATGTGGATCGCTGACAGGTGGCAAGAGTGAGACTCTGCCCAGCGAATTATCTTTGAGACTTCCATCATCGCTAGGGAACTCCTTGTCCCTCCCTGATGGTTGATGTAAGCCACAGTCGTGATGTTGTCCGACTGAAACCTGATGAACCTCAGAGTTGCTAACTGAGGCCAAGCCAGAAGGGCATTGAAAACTGCTCTTAATTCCAGAATGTTTATTGGAAGGAGTCTCTCCTCCTGAGTCCATGATCCCTGAGCCTTCAGGGAATTCCAGACAGCGCCCCAACCTAGCAGGCTGGCGTCTGTTGTTACAATCGTCCAATCTGGCCTGCTGAAGGGCATCCCCCTGGACAGATGTGGCCGAGAAAGCCACCATAGAAGAGAATCTCTGGTCTCTTGATCCAGATTTAGCATAGGGGACAAATCTGAGTAATCCCCATTCCACTGACTTAGCATGCACAATTGCAGTGGTCTGAGATGCAGGCGTGCAAAAGGTACTATGTCCATTGCCGCTACCATTAAGCCGATTACCTCCATGCATTTAGCCACTGACGGGTGTTGAATGGAATGAAGGACACGGCAAGCATTTAGAAGTTTTGATAACCTGTCCTCTGTCAGGTAAATTTTCATTTCTACAGAATCTATAAGAGTCCGCAAGAAGGGAACTCTTGTGAGTGGCAATAGAGAACTCTTTTCTACGTTCACCTTCCACCCATGCGACCTTAGAAATGCCAGAACTAACTCTGTATGAGACTTGGCAGTTTGGAAACTTGACGCTTGTATCAGAATGTCGTCTAGGTACGGAGCTACCGCTATTCCTCGCGGTCTTAGTACCGCCAGAAGAGAGCCCAGAACCTTTGTAAAGATTCTTGGAGCTGTAGCTAACCCGAAGGGAAGAGCTACAAACTGGTAATGCCTGTTTAGGAAGGCAAACCTTAGATACCGGTAATGATCCTTGTGAATTGGTATGTGAAGGTAGGCATCCTTTAAATCCACTGTGGTCATGTACTGACCCTTTTGGATCATAGGTAAGATGGTCCGAATAGTTTCCATTTTGAACGATGGAACTCTTAGGAATTTGTTTAGGATCTTTAAGTCCAAGATTGGTCTGAAGGTTCCCTCTTTTTTGGGAACCACAAACAGATTTGAGTAAAACCCTTGTCCGTGTTCCGACCGCGGAACTGGGTGGATCACTCCCATTAGTAAAAGGTCTTGTACACAGTGTAGAAACACCTCTTTCTTTATCTGGTTTGCTGACAACCTTGAAAGATGAAATCTCCCTTTTGGAGGAGAAGCTTTGAAGTCCAGAAGATATCCCTGAGATATGATCTCTAACGCCCAGGGATCCTGGACATCTCTTGCCCAAGCCTGGGCGAAGAGAGAAAGTCTGCCCCCCACTAGATCCGTTTCCGGATCGGGGGCCCTCACTTCATGCTGTCTTAGGGGCAGCAGCAGGCTTTCTGGCCTGCTTGCCCTTGTTCCAGGACTGGTTAGGTTTCCAGCCCTGTCTGTAGCAAGCAACAGTTCCTTCCTGTCTTGGAGCGGAGGAAGTTGATGCTGCTCCTGCCTTGAAGTTACGAAAGGCACGAAAATTAGACTGTTTAGCCCTTGGTTTGGCCCTGTCTTGAGGCAGGGCATGGCCCTTACCTCCAGTAATGTCAGCGATAATTTCTTTCAAACCGGGCCCGAATAATGTCTGCCCTTTGAAAGGTATGTTAAGCAATTTAGATTTAGAAGTCACATCGGCTGACCAGGATTTAAGCCACAGCGCTCTACGCGCTTGAATGGCGAATCCGGAGTTCTTAGCCGTAAGCTTAGTTAAGTGTACTACGGCATCAGAAATAAATGAATTAGCTAGCTTAAGGACTTTAAGCTTGTCTATAATCTCATCCAATGGAGCTGAGCTAAGGGTCTCTTCCAGAGACTCAAACCAGAATGCAGCCACAGCCGTGACAGGCGCAATGCATGCAAGGGGTTGTAATATAAAACCTTGTTGAACAAACATTTTCTTAAGGTAACCCTCTAACTTTTTATCCATTGGATCTGAAAAAGCACAGCTATCCTCCACCGGGATAGTGGTGCGCTTAGCCAGAGTAGAAACTGCTCCCTCCACCTTAGGGACCGTCTGCCATAAGTCCCGTGTGGTGGCGTCTATTGGAAACATTTTTCTAAATATAGGAGGAGGGGAAAAGGGCACACCGGGCCTATCCCACTCCTTGCTAATAATCTCTGTAAGCCTCTTAGGTATAGGAAAAACGTCAGTACACACCGGTACCGCATAGTATCTATCCAGCCTACATAATTTCTCTGGAATTGCAACCGTGTTACAATCATTCAGAGCCGCTAATACCTCCCCTAGTAATACACGGAGGTTCTCAAGCTTAAATTTAAAATTTGAAATGTCTGAGTCCAGTTTACTTGGATCAGATCCGTCACCCACAGAATGAAGCTCTCCGTCCTCATGTTCTGCAAATTGTGACACAGTATCAGACATGGCTCTATTATTATCAGCGCACTCTGTTCTTACCCCAGAGTGATCGCGTTTACCCCTAAATTCTGGCAATTTAGATAGTACTTCAGTCATAACATTAGCCATGTCTTGTAAAGTGATTTGTAAGGGCCGCCCTGATGTACTTGGCGCCACAATATCACGCACCTCCTGAGCGGGAGGCGAAGGTACTGACACGTGAGGAGAGTTAGTCGGCATAACTTCCCCCTCGTTGTCTGGTGAAATTTTCTTTACATGTACAGATTGGCTTTTATTTAAAGTAGCATCAATGCAATTAGTACACAAATTTCTATTGGGCTCCACATTGGCCTTTAAACATATTGAACAAAGAGATTCATCTGTGTCAGACATGTTTAAACAAACTAGCAATGAGACTAGCAAGCTTGGAAAATACTTTTCAAATAAATTTACAAGCAATATAAAAAACGTTACTGTGCCTTTAAGAAGCACAAAAAACTGTCACAGTTGAAATAACAATGAACCAAATTAGTTATAGCAACCAAATTTTCACAGTAAATGCATTAAGTTAGCAAAGTATTGCACCCACCAGCAAATGGATGATTAACCCCTTAGTACCCAAAAACGGATAACAATTTAATATAAACGTTTTTATCACAGTCAAAACACACTCTCACAGGTCTGCTGTGAGTGATTACCTCCCTCAAAACTAGTTTTGGAGACCCCTGGGCTCTGTAGAGACGTCCTGGATCATGGAGGAAGAAATAGGAAGACTGTGACTGAATTTTTACTGCGCAATAAAGCGCTAAAATAGGCCCCTCCCACTCATAATACAACAGTGGGGAAGCTCAGTAAACTGATTTTATTCAGAAAAAAACGACAGCCATGTGGTAAAAATCATGCCCATAAAGTTTTATCACCAAGTACCTCAGAAAAAAACGATTAACATGCCAGTAAACATTTTAAAAATAAAATTATGAAATGTTATTAATAAGCCTGCTGCTAGTCGCTTTCACTGCAGTGGAGGCTCAAATATAACTTAAATGTATACAGTATTTTCTTAGTGAAGTTCCATTCCCCAGAAATACCTCAGTGTAAACATACATACATATCAGCCTGATACCAGTCGCTACTACTGCATTTAAGGCTGCACTTACATTACATCGGTATTAGCAGTATTTTCTCAGTCAATTCCATTCCTTAGAAAATAATATACTGCAACATACCTCCTTGCAGGTGAACCCTGCCTGCTGTCCCCTGTTCTGAAGTTACCTCACTCCTCAGAATGGCCGAGAACAGCAAGTGGATCTTAGTTACGACCGCTAAGATCATACACAAACTCAGGTAGATTCTTCTTCTAATGCTGCCTGAGAAAAAACAACACACTCTGGTGCTGTTTAAAATAACAAACCTTTGATTGAAGAAATAAAAACTAAGTTTAACAACCACAGTCCTCTCACACGTCCTATCTATTAGTTAGGTGCAAGAGAATGACTGGGTATGACGTAGAGGGGAGGAGCTATGTAGCAGCTCTGCTTGGGTGATCCTCTTGCACTTCCTGTTGGGGAGGAGATATAATCCCATAAGTAATGGATGACCCGTGGACTGACTACACTTAACAGGAGAAATATATTCTCTGTCACCCCTTCTAATATATTTAGTAATATCCTGAAGATAGAAGTCATAGTTAAAGGGCCATGATTCCCAAATGTTGAAACACTTGAAAGAGATGCAGCATAGCTGTAAAAAGCTCACTAGAAAATATCACCTGAACATCTCTATGTAAAAAAGAAAGATATTTTACCTAAAAAATTCCTCAGTAGCCACATCCCATTGTAAAGGACTTCTAAGCAGCAAATCAATATGTCTGTCCTGGGACAGCTGAAGGAGTGAGCTTTCGTGCACTCTCATGTTATTTCCCTATTCAGTTTAAGGAAGTTTACTATGAAATCTCATGAGAGTTAAGTGAACTCTCATGAGATCACAGTAAAAGAGTTCATGACCTCAGCACTGTTGATGCTGATTGGCTGCTGTTCATTTCTTCATTTTTTATTTTTTTTACCTGCAGCTGGGAGCAGCTGAGTATAAATTTTTACACAGAACTTACTCTGCTGAGCTGAGGAAATTGTGAGGTAAAATATCTTCCTTTTTTACATAGAGATGATCAGGTGATATTTTCCTGTCAGCTTTTTACAGTTATACTGCATCGATTTCAAGTGATTTAGCATATGAGTATTATGTCCCTTTAAACTTTCATGTATCAGACAGATCATGCAATTAAAAAAAATACTTCTATTACCAAATGTACTTCATTTTCTTGGTATACTTGGTTAAAGAGTCTACCTTGATAGGATTAGGAGTGTGCATGTGTATTGAGAAATAAAGGATAGCAAGAGAAAGATGTAAATTTTATAACAGAACTAATAGGATTTTTTTTATTTTAAATTGTATGCTCCATCTGAATCATGAAAGTTTAATTTTGACTTACGGTATATGTCCCTTTAATGGTCTGCTCATTCTTCATATGTAGCTTTATCACAGCTTTATCACATAAATACATTACAAAAATTGTGTGGTGATACATTTTTAAAATTAAACACTTTACCAGATTGAGATATAAATTAAACACTGACTTGTACATATGCACAAGATTTCAACAGGAAGATAAAGCTTTCATTCTATGACTTAAAGGGACCTTACAGTTTTGTTTAATCCAAAAGCTGACTTTTCAAAATGTATCTCAGTTTTATTCTCTTTGAAAAACTCATGTTTCTGTACAGAATAAATCAATGTAAAAAAGCAGCAGTTTTCCTTATCAGCCAGGGAGGATTAGTATCTCCATGGTGAAAAAAACACACTTCGCTCTACAATGATTTTTGAAATTTCAACACAATCTTCTTTGCAATGATCTTGGAAGATTTCATAGTAAACTGTCTTGAAATGAGGAGAAAAAGAAAGAAAGTGTGCCTATTTAGGTTTCCTTTAAGTCCCAGGACAAGTATTTGGATTGGGTGCTAAAAGTTGTTTTGTTGACATATGTTAATGCTAGTCTTTAGTTTTCACAATATTGTTCTAAGAACTATATCCCTTTAAGGGCCTTTTTAGGTCAAATATTGTTGTATTGAAGCATTGCCTAAATTGACACATTGCAATGTCCTACATTTGAGTTTGATTTTAATTTCTGACAAGATAAATTGGTTTTGCATTTATCATTTATCTAATTCACTTCCATGAGCATGCTAAGAAAATCACTTACCTGAGGGAATTTTTCCCTCCAATAATTCGCTTAGGTCGGCGATGCAGCAGCCTTAAACCGCAACCAGATAAGGAAGATTCTGTAAAGAAGCCAAGAGTATTTATTTAGAAAATTGTCAAAGCACTAAAATATTTCCTTGTAATCAGCACTTTAAGAATGAAGGGGGAAACCTTGTCCCAAAATGACATGTAATATAAACTAATGAAAATACTTAACACCTAAGAGGTTGTAAGATCATGTGTATAATTATGCTTATGCCAACTGAGAGGCAGGGAAACAAGTCTTAGATCAACCAGTGAGGCAGCTGTAATGTCAGCCAAGTCTTTCTTCAGCTAAGTGAAAGCAGTAGGTCAGAGGAACATGATGAAAGATACATTTCTACTTTCTAGTGACTATTAGGAAGAATAATAAAATGTAGAACATGAAACGTGTGTTATACATGATGTGTAAATAGAATACAATTTCTATAAATAGTATGTATCTAACATTAATCTTCTAATTTTAGAATAATTATCTAAGGAAAGAGAAATTACATTTTCTACAGGATTTATTAAAGGAATACTATAATTATATTTAATGTTTTCATGTGCCATAACACTGTAAAATATAACATATAAATAATGAAATGTTTAATTGCATAGTACAATATATTTTTAATACAGTTTCCTTCCCCTCTCCTATTATTTTAATTTAGCTTTGAATATTATGGGCTTTCCAGTTCTATTTAGAGTTTTTATACACACACGTATATTCATTTATTGTAACACTACACAAAACTAGTGTAATTATAAGGTGCCTTATGTCCCTTAAAACTTATATATATTCATTTTTATAAAGGAGGTTTTAACCAAAAGACTACCATTTGTGAGTTTAATTAAAATATTATGATTTATATTGTGTTTCTTGAAATGACAATAAGGCAAAAAATATTATTTAAGGGACAGTCAACACCAGATTTTTTTTTGTTTTAAAAGATAGATAATCCCTTAATTACCATTCCCCAGCTTTGCATAGCAAGCAGAGTTATAATAATTCAAAATTTACATCTGTAATTACCTTGTATCTAAGCCTCTGCAGACTGCCCCCTTATTTCAGTTCTTTTGACAGACTTGCATTTTAGCCAATCAGTGCTCACTCCTCTGTAAATTCACGTGCATGAGCTCAATGTTATCTATATAAAACACATGAACTAATGCCCTTTAGTGGTGAAAAACTTTCAATATGCATTTAGTTTAGAGGCGGCCTTGAAGGTCTAAGAAATTAGCATATGAACCTCCTAGGTTTAGCTATTAACTAAGAATACCAAGAGAACAAAGCAAATTGGTGATAAAAGTAAATTAGAAAGTTGTTTAAAATTACATGCCCTATCTGAATCATGAAAGCTTTTTTTTTTACTTGACTGTCCCTTTAAACATACACATTTATTTATATTTGTTTATGTATTTATTTATTTGTACTAACCATCCTCTACACTAGATGATTAGTTGCTTCTAATGGCTACAAAACTTACAGAAAACTGAAACAAGTATATAGTGCACTTGGTTTGACATGGCATATAAAATTGCCTGTACTGAGTATATCCATTTGTATTTTTCATTATATGTGTGCCTTTTGTGCCTACCCTACATTGGTGCCTTGTATTTTTTGTATCCATATTTTGGGAGCTCAAAAAGCCATTTCAAACTAATCTTTTCTAATCTAATCCAGTTATTATGTTACATGTAGCACAGTTAGACAAACAGCACATGACTTAAGTATGAAATATATATTCTTTGCACAGAAAAAGGAAAAATTAAAACTAAGGCCGTCATTTATCAACTGCTGTACAGAGTGTTCACTAAAGCAAGCCTGTCCACACGGGATCGCGGAATGTGGGCAGCGTATTGCAGCAATAAGCTGCCCATATTTAACAATGCACAAGCGTGTGCTTGTGCAATGCAGCCTCCTGCTAGGGAGTTGTCAATCATGGGGTGAATGTACCTGGGCTGATTTAATCTGCCAGCTAATAGCTGGCATACTGGTTAGGAAGCTGATGACCACTACTTCTTAACTTGCTCATGTGAGCCAGCAGCGATGGGCCCCCAGAGCTGCCTATGCAGCTTGATAAATGGGCGCCTTAACGTGCCCTACATCATTTTAATGTGAATAGATGTTGACTTTAATGTCCATTAAGAGGACTGGAAATAGTTTTAGAACTTGTGATGTATAAATATTGAAATGTATTTTAATACTGAATACTAATCCTGATTCAGCATTCTATTCACGCTCTTTTCTGGATCCTTCAGACAGCTTCTGTGTGTGAATATGAGCTTGTACAATGATGTGCAACCAAAACAACCCCAGAACTTGGCGTAAAGGCTGGAGACATGGTAATCTGAGGAGAGATATAAGTAATCTAGGGGCGTCTGTATGGTCTAGGAGCATGCACAAGTAATCCAGGAGTGGAGGGGTCTGGACACTCAGTACGGCCTGGCTCTTCTTGTGCGGGGTTTGGCAGTCCCAGTTTTCTTTAAAAGCAATTGAGACACATATAAGGCACAAAACAATGAATGAGGGACAGAAGGACAAAGCTACATGTCCAGGGTGTCTAGTAGCTCTGCAATACAATCACTAACATGTAGTAGCTAAATAACCAATTACAAAAATGTGAGGACAAAAGGGTGGAGGATAAAAGGGACAATGACCCTGTGCTAATTACTATGTATCTGGCTTGACAGTGCTATATACTGTAATTAATTTGTGCGCTATATGGACTTCCTCATGCCAATCAATGTTAGTTTCAATTTGCTTTTGTGATGAAGAATATAATTGTGTAAATATGTTTACATATTAGTTTTTAACTTGCGGCCAAACTAATTGCTGCTGGTTGTTAGTAAACAGTGAACTCATTTAACATTGCTCTATTAGTAGGTCACACTGCACTTATATCACAGGGACATTGAACACTATGAAATGTTAATGTTTATTATATTACTATGTATAGTAAAAAAATATATTTGCAATATTCTTTTGTTATTTACTTTATTCCTAAACATGTAATATTGTCTAAACCATGATTTATCTGACTACCTTAAATCCCATACTACTCTACTTCTTCCCATTTTGCAACACACTAATTCGCCCACTTTCCTGCATCTTTTTCTGTCATCCTGTGTAGATTCAGTGTATATTTTTGAGTGTGTATGGAGGTCTATAGCAGTTATATAGCTAAAGTACATTAAAGGTGTCCAAATGAAATAAATATTAAAAATTACTGACCTAAATCAAAAGGAGGCATTAAATTGTCTAGTTTCAACATATGTAGACCAGTGTTTCTCAACCGTGGTCCTCAAATACCCTCAACATGCCAAGTTTTCTTTATAGCTGAACCACTGCACAGGTGAAGAAATCATCTGGTAACTAACCTGTTCTCACCCATTAGCTGATTATTTCACCTGTGCATTGGTTTAACTATAATAAAATCCTGGCCTGTTGGGGGTACTTGAGGAGCGTGGTTGAGAAACACTGATGTAGACCACCCTGTGCTTTATCATTCCCATGGTAAAATGATGATATTATTTATAGGGGACAGTGTTAAAATGTTTTTGACTCAAGGAGCTTGTGATATATAATTACTTGTATATCCTCTTTTTTTCCTGAGATTTACCATAATAACATGACATCAATGCAGATTTTAGGTAGGAAATGTTTCATCAATCCACCCAATCTCATACGATCAGGTTGATTGACACCCCCTGCTGCAGGGGGCGGCATTGCACAAGCAGTTCACCAGAACTGCTTGTGCAATGTTAAATGCTGACAGTGTATGCTGTCGGCATTCAGCAATGTCGGGCAGACCTGATACGCTACAGCGGATCATGTCAGTCCGACTGTTAATAAATCGGCCCTTTATGTTATTTATAACCTCAAAGCTAAATATGAAGGGTGCATGATATACTGATTTAGGAACTCACCTTTTACACTACCTTTATGTATTTATTTTTTGCTACCACCACCTTCACAGAGCAATGGACATGTAAAAAAGACACAATCTTGAGAATTAAACAGATATTTAACACTTTGAGATTATAAAATAAATATTAAATTATATGGGGAAAAGATTGCATTTTACTTTGTTTATTTTGTATCTTTTTCCTATAATTAAATTCTAAAAATTGTGGGTTTTCCAATTCAAGTTAATATGGTAGTGCAGACTTCAGAGTTAACACTGCTATTAGGTGTAAACCATAGTGACCAATTTAAACTGGCCCTAATTGGCATAGAAGGAAGCCTAGGTTACAACATGTTGCCACCCACTGGTTTATGGATACTAAGAGGCATTTTTAAGAAATGTCTTGCAGACCTGATCCAACAGTGCGGATCAGGTCCGCAAGACATCGCTGAATGCGGAGAGCAATACGTTCTCCGCATTTAACATTGCACCAGCAGCTCACAAGAGCTGCTGGTGCAACGCCGCCCCCTGCAGACTTGCGGCCAATGAGCTGCCAGCAGGGGGTGTCAATCAACCCGATCATACTCGATCGGGTTGAATTGTTGCGATTCCTGTCCG
This sequence comes from Bombina bombina, assembly GCF_027579735.1. Lineage (NCBI taxonomy): Eukaryota > Metazoa > Chordata > Amphibia > Anura > Bombinatoridae > Bombina > Bombina bombina. Next base: position 1,012,482,781 of record NC_069500.1, read on the forward strand.
CCTGCTCAGGCGGACAGGGTTATGGAGCAGCGGTCTTTGTGACTGCTGCTTTATAACTGCTGTTTCTGGCGAGTCTGAAGACTCGCCAGAAACACGGGTCGTCAAGCTCCTTTCGGAGCTTGATAAATAGGCCCCTAAAACTTTACTCTTTTTTTCAATTATTAAACAACCGATTTTTAAAAAATACATCTTTATATTAGGCTCAGGATAATCTTTGCTTTTCAGTATATAATATATATATTCTGTTTAGAATATATTTAGGGGCCAATTTGTCAAAGTCTGATGGACTTGATACGCTGTAGCGTATCATGTCAGCCAGACATCACTGATTTAACATTGCACACGCAGTTCTAGTGAACTGCTTGTGCAATGCTGCCCCCTACAGATTTGCAGACAATCGGCCGCTAGCAGGGGGTGTAAATCATCCCCATCGTATAGGATCATCAGGATTGATGTCCGCAGCCTTAGAGGCAACGGACCAGTTAAGGAGCAGTGGTCTTAAGACCGCTGCTTCATAACTGATGTTTCCGGCCCCTTAGTGTTAAATGTCCCTTTAAAGGGACACTGTACCCAAAAAAATTCTTTTGTGATTCAGATTGAGCATCAAATTTTAAGCAACTTTCTACTTTACTCCTATTATCAAATGTTCTTCATTCTCTTGGTATCTTTATTTGAAATGCAAGAATGTAAGTTTAGATGCCGGCCCATTTTTGGTGAACAAGCTGGGTTGTCCTTGCTGATTGGTGGATAAATTCATCCACCAATAAAAAAGTGCTGTCCAGAGTATTGAAACCAAAAAAAAGCTTAGATGCCTTCTTTTTCAAATAATGATAGCAAGAGAATGAAGAAAAATTGATAATAGGAGTAAATTAGAAAGTTGCTTAAAATTGCATGCTCTTTCTGAATTACAAAAGAAAAAAAATTGGGTTCAGTGTCCCTTTAAATTGAAGGGGATCACTGCAGAGACAGATTTTGAAAAGCGCCAATTTCTTTACTGCAATATATTTAACTGAATCTACATCTAATTAATTATAATTCTTAATAAAGGTTTGTGTGGTGGTAAAATGGATGGGGCATTTCTGTAGTTGAAAACAGAAACAAAAAATAACCTATATTAAATTTTCAGTTTGCAAAACTAAAGCAAACCTCTAATTAGTGTTTACTTCACAATGAAAGCATATTGTAAATGTAATATTGCAGTCAGGAGAGAAACACAAAAGAGAGCTGTATAAAATACTGATGCCAGTCTGCAAAATTAAAAGGAACCTGCAGTTTCCATCTGGAGTCACTGTATAATACAGAATAACTATCCCAGCAATCACAATGCTAACCCAACAGACAATTAGAAGTATCAGCATTTATCAGGTTTACATGCACTGTAATATGCTTATGGGTAAAAATATATTACTTAATGAATTTAAAGTACACTCAAGAGTTTGCCTTTTATGACTGAGCAGTGATGAGGCTCCTGCTGGCATTTTGTCACATGTGTTTTAAAAGCCTCTACATTTCTTCATCTACATATTTATATTTTGCAGATCCACTTTGGTTTTTGTAATAATACCCAAATGTACAAACAAGCTATCTCCCAATAGTCTTGTTTTATTCATTTTAATGGTACTTTCCATCTGCACAGCGTGAGACATTTGTGAATGTAATTACCAATAAAGTAAAAAACATGCTGTTCAAGTACATAAGAAATTGTGTAAATCCATTACTGGTAAAGCTAAAGTAAACCATTTTCACAATGTATACAAGTATTAAAAAGCTAGGCATAATAATGTTATTTCCACCACAGTTTCCTTCCTGAGAGACAGATAGAGAGACAGACAGATAAACAGACAGACAGGGGGATAGATATTCATCTGTTTTAAAATAAAAAAAAAAACTGTCAAAACATTTTTGACAGAATGATAATTTTGAATGGTCATACAACCTACTGCAAATATACAGCCAAAAGTCTGCATTTGTAAAAAGCTGTTTTTTTTGCACAAAAAATACATCGTTCATCACCTTATTCTGCACAGCTATTTACATTTTAGACAACTAAGGGCTATATTACGAGTGGAGCGTTAACAGTTCCGTGTAAGCGAAAAGGGGTTTATCGCTGGTGTTTTCGCGCATCAGTTTTTTGGCTCGTATTACAAGTTGAAAGTTAACACGCATTGGGTTAGAGCAACCTCAGAACTCTGGTTAACTGTTTTGCAAAACAAAAAAGTGTCACAATACACATCAAAAGTACAGTTACACCTATGATAATGCCAGCTAATAAAAATCATTACAGAAAAAAATTCCAAAATTGCAAAACGTTATAAGGGCTCAAAGATATGAGGTCTCGGGTGTTAGAAAAAAAGGACTGCAAAGGGCTTTAACACAGAGATACATGTATATACATGTCTAAAGATGTATATGTATATATATATATATATATATATATATATATATATATATATATATATATGTGTATATATGTATTTATGTGTGTATATATGTATTTATGTATTTATGTGTGTATATATGTATTTATGTATTTTTGTGTGTATATTTGCAGTTAATAAAGTGTTATACTGTGTTACTAAATATTTCACATTCCAATGTTCTTTACATAGGGGAATATGTCCAAAGTATTTATAAATAGACATTCATATATATATATATATATATATATATATATATATATATATATATATATATATATATATATATATATATATATGTGAGAAGAAAGAGCTGCAGCACTCCAAATGGATTTTTTAGTGATTTATTTTCAAGCAAGAAAACATAGGCGACGTTTCGGGCTTTGCCCTTTCTCAAGCCAAGTGATATATATATATAGATATATATATATATGTATATATCTATACCTATATATAATCATGTTTTATATAGGTAAAAATATATTTTTGTGCAAAAAAATCAGATATATGTAGAAACTGATATTTATGAAGAAATAGAACATATTTTTCTATGTGAAGAATATTGGAATATGAAATATCCATATTTTCATGTTGGGTTAGCACACAAGACTATGCCATGGGGATTGCATGCCATGGGAATTGCAGTTGCAATACAACTGATTGTTCTCCCTTTACCATATAAAGACATATTACCGATACAGACAGTGACACTCTCTGTTACTATCGGTAATACGTTTCCAATGATGCCCTGGATGGTGTGGGAGGGAGGTAGCTGGGTGGTGCATTGTGGGAGGGGAGGGTTCCCTACGCTAGAGAAAAAGGATTTGGTGAGGGATGGGTCCCCTATGCTACAGAAAAGGGCTATGACAGGGGCATGAGGTCCCGATAGATGATCGCTTGGGGGAGATCGCTACACTATAGTAATACATTTTTTTATTAATAAATTAATTAATAAAACAATACAATTTGTATAAACTGGGTACTGGCAGAAGCTTTTACAACCATTTGTGTTATGACTGTCCAATCGGTATGTAAATAATTTCAGCGCAAATTAACATTTTTAATATGATCCCATGTAGCAGCAAAACTGTGGCATTAAATATAACAAAATGGGCCTAGATCAATACCTTAAAAAAAAAAAAAAAAAAAAAAAAAGCTCTGTGTCTGTTTAAATGGAGGTATAGCAGAAATGCTAAAATGTCTCCGGTATTTTGGGCAAGTTTTTCTCTGAAATTCCTAGAAGCAAAGGGGTTAAAAAGCAAAACAAATCAAGGTAAAATATATATTTGATTCATTTTGTTATTTTTATGAGATATTAGTGTTATTTATTTTGTAATAGTACACAAGTAATGAAGTTGTGGGGGGAAAAAACAGTTTTCTGCTTATATTTTTTTAGCATGTGGATTAGGATGGTAATCTCCAATTTGCATTTTTGTCAGTCATAAATATTTATACAATACCTTTGCTCACAGGCCATTCCTTCTTGCTTAAATAGTCGCAAATCACACCAGCATCTTCACTGTGGCGGCAGTTGTGTTTGCCAATATCTTGCTTAATACAATCTACCAAAGATCTTTCATTTCCTGAGCATTTAACATTATCAACATGGATGGGACCTCTTCCTTCTCCAAAATATGCCATAGTCCTGGCCTTTGCTGGACCCCTAAAATGACATTATAAACATACAGCATAATTAAAATTATTCATAGTCTTGTGTGTATTGCATATTATTTTTGAAACAGAAACCAATTAAGACTAATAATATAATTAGTGGAATTTAATTTAACAAACATCACTGATTCCATTGCCTTTAAAATGAATTGTTCAAAGAACTACATGTAATGACTACGCTGTATATTTATTTCAGCACCGCAAAATAGTTGACCTCACTCTTCATAATAATAAACATCTATACAATTTGAACCAGAACCTATGATCTAATTGGACATCATTGTAAACTAAAGACAACGATTGTGCACATATCATCATTAGCATTTGGTACACATCTTTTTAATAAATGTAGTGTATAATGTAATTAGTGGACCACATTTATCTTGCAAAAAGCTGATCACAATCAATTTATGACATGCACAATAATTTACATATTTCATTTAAACAAAGAAATATTTCAAAGGGATTTTAATCTGAGCACATTTCTAATATAATTATGAAGGAACACTGTTTAGTATTGTAAGAAAAATGTGTTTTGTACGAAAAGGGTTAAAGGGATATGAAACCCAAAAATATTATATTGTGATTCAGACAGAGCACTCAATTTTAAAAAAGTTTCCAATTTACTTCTATTATCAAATTTGCTTATTCCAATTATATTCTGTGCTGAAGAGATACCTAGGTAGTCATCTGGAGCACTATATGGCAGGAAATAGTGCTGCCATCTAGTGCTCTTGCAAATGGATAACATTCTTGCAAAACTACTGATGAATAGTGCTCCTAAAATGGGACGGCTACAAAGCATACATCCCTGCTTTTTAAAAAAAGATACCAAGAGAAAGATGAAAAATGGATAATAGAAGTAAATTAGAAAGATGTTAAATCACAATCTATCTGAACCATAAAAGAAAGGCTTATTTTGATTTGAAACCAACAGCAATTGCTAGTTTGTGCTTGACTTTGCTATGAAATATTAGCTCACCTGGGATCGTGATGTGGAGCAGTAAAGGCTAAAGATAGCCGTTGGAACATAAGGTACTCCTGTACGGATTGAATGTATTCACATATGACTACACACCAACACAGTGATATACTTAGTTTTGTGTAATGCTGAATTGATGGCAGATCTGCATGTTGTTTAACTAAAGTGTCTGTGTATACCCAGGATTAACGTGTAAAGTGTCCTAATTGCTTGCTACCTGTTTGATACAGTTTAAGGATTCCGCAAACAGCTTGCCCAGTTTGTGATTTAACACTTTGGGGTAAATTTATCATATGCTGGGCAAACATGATTCGCTGTAAAAAATCATGTCCGCCCGACATTGCTAAATGCCAACGGCATACGCTGTTCTTGTGAAATGTTTGTGCAATGCCGCTCCCTGCACATGCGTGGCCAATCGCCCGCTAGCAGGGGGTGCCAATCATCCAAATCAGATTGGGATGATTAATTGTTAAGGAGCAGCGGTCTTATGACTAATATGCATGCATGAATTAGGGGATGCCAATGCTATTGCTTTTTGAATAAGCAGAACAATACAAAGATTGCTTGAAACATATTGACACAATTTTAAGCAAATATGCAGCATTTTTTTAATTTAGGTGAATGTATTTGACAATGTGTTTAGCCCCTTTGCTTGGGAAAATGATCATTTACAAAAATAAAGGGCCAGATTACAAAAGGAGCGCTATGTAATGCTTTTCTTAGAGAGCTAATTGCGCTAAAAGTAAACTGCGCTGGTATTACGAGTTGAAAGTCCAAATTTATTGCTTTTGTGCTTAACTTGCGCAAAAAGCAGAATTTACAATATTGTGCACAATACTCTATTCCCCCTTAGAACTCAATGGAGCAAAAAAGTAGAAAATACGTAACACCCTACCCACTCGCAAACACGATTGCATATTATCATGTGCGCTAAACTGACATGAAAGTATGAATATTTCACATTCCAATGTTCCGCATATAGCAGAATAAGCTATACATTTTCATAAATACATATTTCTATTTATACATCTGATTATATTTTGGTACAATATATATATATATCTATACATATATATATATATATATATATATATATACATGTTTAGATATAGGTATAGATATAAATGTATATATATATATATATAGGAATATCTATTTATAAATACTTAGAACATATTCTGCTATATGCAAAACATTGGAATGTGAAATATTTACAGAAAATACACAGTACACTTTATTAAATATGAATATTGCATAAATATGATTTTTCATGTTTTCATCTACTTTACTGCAAAGGACTCCAATGCATTTACATATATATATATATATATATATATATATATATATATACACTAGGCGATAAGCCTGCCCAGAGGGCAGTCTATTTAAAAAAAAAAAAAAACTACAAACCCCAAAGCTAAAATTACACAAAATAAAAAATGTAAATTTCCAGGAAAAAAATAAACAAAACTATCCAAAATAAAAATTAAAATCTAAACTAATACCCCTATAAAAAATCCCCCCAAAAATAAAAAACACCCCCTAATCTAATACTAAACTACCAATTGCCCTAAGTTAAATTTTTACCTAAACAAATGACCAATTACCCCCTAACAGTAAAACCCCACACACACCAAACCCCCGAAAATAGGAATGCAAGGTACTCCAATAAATATGGGGTACCATTCATTTAATCTTCAGTGTGCGGTGGACAATTGCATTAAGAGGAGCGCCATGCCGCTTTGGACTGCTGCCGCTGAGGACCGCCGATGAAAACTGCCGCTGAGGACCGCCGCAGAGGATCTTTTCATCGGGGAAGCCAGCTCCGCTCTGCACCGCAGGAATGGTGAGTACCTATTTGTGGGTTAGATTTAGGATTTTTTTTTAATATTTGGGTTTTTTTTATTTTAAGATAAGGGATTTAATGGGCTTTTAAAAGAGCTGAATGCCCTTTAAAGGGCAGTAAAAGAGCTTTAGGGGCAATGGGTAGTTTAGTTTTTTTTAGTGTTAGTTTTTTTTTATTTTGGGCGGTTTAGTGGGTGGGGGTTTTTTATTGTTAGGGGGGACTTTTTAAACATAAAAGAGCTGTTTAAGTTAGGACAATGCCCTACAAAAGGCCCTTTTAAGGGCTATTGGTAGTTTAGTTTAGATTAGGGGGTGTTCTTATTTTGTTTTTTGTTTTTTTTCTTCATAGGGATTAGCCTTATTTTTTTTATTTTTGATAATTTTGTTTATTTTCTTCTGTAATGTTAGACTTTTTATTTTTTGTAATGTTAGGTTCATTTTTTGTAATTTAACGTTAGGATTTTTTATTTTAATTGTAATTTAGTAGTAATTGGGGTTAATTTAGGTAGTGTCAGGTTAGGGGGCTTAGTAATTAAATTAGTTATTTGTGTTGTGGGGGGTTGGCAGTTTAGGAGTTAATAGGTTAATTAGCTTTATTGTGATGTGGGGGGTTGGTGGTTTATGGGTTAATTAGGTTTATTGCAATGTGGGGGTTTGTCGGTTTAGGGGTTAATAGTATAATTAGTTAGTTGGCGTAAGGTTTTGTGGTTTTAGGTTTAATATTGTAATTTATTTAGTTGGTGTTGTGGGGGTTTGGCGGTGTAAGGGTTAGGTAGTTTCTGTTGTGGGAGTTTAGCGATTTAAGCATTATTTTTTTTGTTAATACTTAGTACGGGCGGTTATGTTTATTTTTTTTCTTAATACTTTGTGTGGGTGGTTAATTTTTTTTTTTAATACTTCGTGCGGGCGATTAATTTGATTTTTTTATACTTCGTACGGGCGGTTAGTTTTTTTTTCTTAATACTTTGTGTGAGTGGTTGTTTTTGTATTTTCTATTTCTTGAGGGCTTCGCTGCATCCAGGTGGATTATTTTGGCTGCCTCGCACAGCCAACATTCCTTTGAGGATGCGTGAGCAACTGGTGACGGACACGTTATATTTATATATATATATATATATATATATACACATATAAATAATAAATACATATGTGCACATATTGGGCCAGATTACAAGCTGAGCACAAAATATCATTTCCACGAAAGCGATATTTTCGCTCAACTTAGTAATACCAGCGCATGCAAATATGCGCTGGTATTACAAGTGAGGTACAATGCGAACACGTCCTTGCATTGTCCTCAAAAACTGCCTAGTGTAGTAATTCTTAAAAAAAATAAAGGATAAGACCTCATATCTTTTTAATAATAATATTTTTTAAGTGTAGTTGGTAATTTATTTGTGATATGTTTTGTGATACTTTTTTGTTTCGCAAAACAGTTAACCACAGCTCTGAGGACGCGATAACCCAATGAGCATTACCTTGAATTGCGCTCAAGCGATGACATTTACTTTCAACTTGTAACACCAGCACAATTTAACTTGCGCGTGAACAACGCATAAACCCGATATCACTTGCGTGCAAATCTTTGCGCTTACTCGTAATCTGGAATGCTTTAATAAAACAGATTTTATTTTAAAACTACAAAGATATACAGAACAGTATAAAAATGAGCATTATACATTATTCATTATAGCAGCAAATGTATAACAGTAAAAAATGTTTTATTCATCTGATGCATATAGTTCCTCACTAAAAGCAACACATTAAACAGATACAATAGTCTATTAATTTTATTTAGCATTCATTTTTGTGGTTGTAGGCCTTAGGATCTTTATTTATTTACAGTAAAATGACATTTCATTTTAACACAAAGGGCTAGATTACAAATAGCAGGCTATTGTTAGCGCCAGTCGTGATAACTAATATTGCAACTGTGCTAACGTGCTTGTTTTACAAGTTAAAAATAAATGCATTTATGCTTACCTGATAAATGTATTTATTTCCGGATACGGTGAGTTCACAGAATTATCAATTACTGTTGGGAATATCACTCCTGGCCAGCGGGAGGAGGCAAAGAGCACGACAGCAAAGCTATTATATGTCACTTCCCTTCCCACAATCCCCAAGCATTTGACCGAAGGAAAATTAAGAAAAAGGAAATAATACAAGGTGTAGAGGTGCCTGAGGTTAAAGTTAAAAATAACTGCCTTAAAATAAAGGGCGGGCCATGGACTCACTGTATCCGGAAATAAATACATTTATCAGATAAGCATAAATTTTGTTTTCTTTCCTAATATACAGTGAGTCCACAGAATCATCAATTACTGTTGGGAACCAATACCCAAGCTAGAGGACACTGGTGATTAGGGAGGGGCAAGACAGGTAACCTAAACAGAAGGCACCACTGCTTCAAGAACCTTTCTCCCAAAAGAACCTCAGCCAAGGCAAAATAATCCAATTTGTCAAATACGGACAGGATATGCAGAGAAGACCAAGTTGCAGCCTTGCAAATCCGATCCACACAAACTTTATTTCTTAAAACCCAAGAAGAAGAGAAAACCCTAGTGGAATGAGCTGTAATTCTCTCAGGAGACTGCTGCCCAGCAGTTTCATAAGCAAAACCAATTATACTTCTCAACCATAGAGAAAGAGAAGTAGTAGAAGCCTTCTGACCTTTACGTTTCCCAGAGAAACAAACAAACAAACAAACATAATATCTATGGATTGCAATGACTCAAACGGAGCTTGCTGCAAAACTTAAAAAACAAAAGTTAAGGCTCCCAGGAGGAGCAACAGACTTAAACACAGGCCTGATTCTGACCAAGGCCTGACAAAAAAATAGCACATCTGGCACGTCTGCCAGATGCTTATGCAGCAAGAAAAGAAAATGCAGAAATCTGACCCTTCAGAGAACTGACTAACAAAACTCCAGACCTTCCTGTAGAAAGGGCAAAATCCTAAGAATCCTGACCCTACTCCTAGAGTAGCCTACGGATTCACACCATAAGGACATATACACCATATCTTATGGTAAATGTTTCAAGTAACAGGCTATAAGCTAGAAACATGGTCTCAATGACCGACTCCTAAAACCCACGCTTAAACCGAACTAGGCGTCCAAGCAGTCAGCTTTTGAGAAATTATATTTGGGGGAAGGAAAAGACACTGAATTAAAAGATCCTTCCTCAGAGGCCATCACCAAGGTGAGAGAGACGATATCTCCACTAGGTCTGCATACACAATCCTGCAAGGCCACGCAGGAGCTATCAGAATTACTGATGCTCTCTCCTGTTTGACACGAGCAATAAAGGATAAGACCTCATATCTTTTTAATAATAATCAGTTTTAAGTGTAGTTGGTAATTTATTTGTGATATGTTTTGTGACACTTTTTTTGTTTCACAAAACAGTTAACCACAGCTCTGAGGACGGGATAACACAACGAGCATTAACTTGAATTGCGCTCAAGCGATCGCATTTACTTTCAACTTGTAAGACCAGCACAAGTTAACTTGCGCATGAACAACGCATAAACCCAATATCACTTGCGCGCAAATCTTTGCGCTTACTTGTAATCTGGCCCAAAATTCTTTAATAAAACAGATTTTATTTTAAAACTACAAAGATATACAGAACAGTATAAAAATGAGCATTATACATTATTCATTATAGCAGCAAATGTATAACAGTAAAAAATGTTTTATTAATCTGATGCATATAATTCCACACTAAAAGCAACATATTTAAACAGATACAATAGTCTATTATTTTTATTTAGCATTCATTTTTGTGGTTGTGGGCCTTAGGATCTTTATTTATTTACAGTAAAATTACATTTCATTTTAACAAAAAGGGCTATATTACAAGTAGCGGGCTATTCTTAGTGCCAGTTGTGATAACTAATATTGCAACTGTGCTAACGTGCTTGTTTTACAAGTTGAAAGTAAATGCATTTATGCTTACCTGATAAATGTATTTATTTCCGGATACGGTGAGTCCATCGAATTATCAATTACTGTTGGGAATATCACTCCTGGCTAGAGGGAGGAGGCAAAGAGCACGTCAGCAAAGCTATTATATGTCACTTCCCTTCCCATAATCCCCAGGCATTTGACCGAAGGAAAATGGAGAAAAAAGAAATAACACAAGGTGTAGAGGTGCCTGAGGTTAAAGTTAAAAATAACTGTCTTAAAATAAAGGACGGGCCATGGACTCACTGTATCCGGAAATAAATACATTTATCAGGTAAGCATACATTTTGTTTTCTTTCCTAAGATACGGTGAGTCCACGGAATCATCAATTACTGTTGGGAACCAATACCCAAGCTAGAGGACACTGATGATTAGGGAGGGACAAGACAAGTAACCTAAACAGAAGGCACCACTGCCTCAAGAACCTTTCTCCCAAAAGAACCTCAGCCGAGGCAAAAGAATCCAATTTGTCAAATTTGGACAGGATATTTCCTGACCTTTACGTTTCCCAGAGAAACCAACAAACAAACATAATATCTATGGAATGCAATGACTCAAACAGAGCTTGCTGCAAAACTTAAAAAACAAAAGTTAAGGCTCCCAGGAGGAGCAACAGACTTAAACACAGGCCTGATTCTGACCAAGGCCTGACAAAAAAATAGCACATCTGGCACGTCCGCCAGATGCTTATGCAGCAAGAAAAGAAAATGCAGAAATCTGACCCTTCAGAGAACTGACTAACAAAACTCCAGACCTTCCTGTAGAAATGGCAAAATCCTAAGAATCTTGACCCTACTCCTATGGATTCACACCATAAGGATATTTACGCCATATCTTATGGTAAATGTTTCAAGTAACAGGCTACAAGCCAGAAACATGGTCTCAATGACCGACTCAGAAAACCCACGCTTAAACCGAACTAGGCATCTAAGCAGTCAGCTTTTTAGAAATTATATTTGGGGTAGGAAAAGACCCTGAATTAGAAGGTCCTTCCTCAGAGGAAATCACCAAGGTGAGAGAGACGATATCTCCACTAGGTCTGCATACACAATCCTGCAAGTCCACACAGGAGCTATCAGAATTACTGATGCTCTCTCCTGTTTGACACGAGCAATGACTCGTGGAGGGGAGCAAATGGAGTAAACAGGGATGCCAGATTGAAATCCCAGGAAAAACCACCAGAACATCTATCAGAACGGTCTGCGGATCATTAGACCCTGGAAGCTTGGCATTCTGCCGAAACGCCCTCAAAAACCACCTCTGGAAACCCCATAATTTGAGGGTTTACCCAGAGAACACCTCTGGATGGAGAATCCCACTCCCCGGATGAAATATCTGTCTGTTCAGAAATCTTATTCCCAGTTGACCACCCCTGGAAAGTGGATGACAAACAGAAATCGTGAGCTTCTGCACACAGACAATCCAAGTCACCTCCTATGACTAAGTAACTCCGAGTTCCTCTGGATTAAATAATATCCATGCACCGCATAGGTTAATTGGATTCTAGCATGGTGGGATCCGAACCAACGCCTCCAAGAAGACTGGAGGTTTAATCAAGTGCCTTAGACAGCACGCCCACTGATTTAACCCACTGAGGTGACCTTGTCCGACTGGAACCAAGCTAAGGACAACTAAGGCCAAGCCCTCAGAACATTACGAATCGCTTTCAACTCCAAGATGTTAAAGAAGAAAGCAGAAACTTCCATGCCTTAAATAATTCCCAGACTGCTTCCCAGCCCAGCAGGCTGGCGTCCATGGTCACATCACCCAGGAATGTCTCCAGAAGCACGCGCCCTGAGACAGATACTCCTGAAAAACTACCAGGGGAGAAAGTCTCTGGATGATTGATCTAGATCTATCTCCTGAAGGATCTCCATTGTATGGAAAATAGCAAAAAGGGAATGATGTCCATGGAAACCATCAGACCAATTCCCTCCATACATAGAGTCATTGAAAAGTGAAGGGAAAATCAACTGCAGCTAGATTCAAAATCTCAAGATGTTTAAGCTATCAACCAGACCATTAGAGCTTGCTGTTGGCCGGACATTAGACAGCAGAGAGCGGAAAAGGAATGAATCCTTGATTAGCTGACCTCTGATAGAATCTTCTCCTAGATAGAGAATCTATTAAGGTCCTCCAAAAAAAAAATCACCCCTGTGGATGGAACAAGGGAACTCTGCTCCAGATTCATTTCCCATCCATGCGAAAGTAGATTAGACAAGATCTCCCAAAAGAGAGTTTGCTTGAAGGAAGGATGACACCTGAACCATATATTGTCCAGAAAGCACCCTTGCAATACCCCAAGACCTAAAAGTCTTTCTAAGAAGACAAAACTCAGAGACTTGAGAAGATGTTCGTTATGAACAGGCCCACTTGAAGCAAAGGAGAATGGATACTACTTTGAAAGGCAGAACCTGAGAAACATGAGGTAAATAACTAGATCCCGTTCTCAGACTGGGACTATCACTCCCAAAAAAGGTCCTTAACCTAGTTCAAGTAATGCTTCTCATCATACCTGGATTGCAGATACTCCTGAAAGGGAAATCTACCCCTTGGAGGAATCTTAAAATGGACTAAGTTTGGTTTTCTTCCCAAAAACATGACTGACCCTGCAGTAATAAGAAAAGGAACACTTTCCTTTAGTCTACTCCCTTGACGGGTGGTATTTCCCCCGTAAAGTCAGAGGATAATTCTGCAAGAAGTCCCAACAAGGTCTTATCCTTGAAAAGAAACGCAAGAAGCTTGAATTAGGAGGAAACATAAAATAAGAACCTGCAACTGCAGAACTAGAAAGCCTAGGCTGTACTACTAAGCCACAGGTAAGATTCTCAGCTGATTTCCAAAATTTCAGCCACAAGCCCAACTGGCTAGCACAGCAAGTCTAATAAGTCAAGGCATTGCTCTAAATGAATAATTAAACCTCCAGCTTCTTATCCATGGATCTGTAAAGGAGCAGCTACCCTCCATAGGGATCAAAGTTCTCTGAGCCATAGTAGAAAGCTCCCTTCTACTTAAGGCACCATGCATTTTAATGGAGTTAGCGAAAGGAAAATCCTTCAAAGGATGGGAGACAGAAAGAAAGGTAACCCTAGCTTCTCCTATTCCTGTAAAAACATCCAAGGCACATCTAGAAAACACCTCCTCATAGGGAGGAATATCATAGAAATGATAAAGTTCACAAAACTTTCCAAGGTTGACAACGACAGGGGTATCAATGCCGTCCAAGGAACTAAAACCTCCTATAACAGTACACGAGGTATGTAAGCATACATCTGAAGTAGATTACTTCAGCATCAGATGAAGGAATTATACTATTCAAATCTGAGATTTCACCCTCAGAAACTACCGGCGAATATTCCTTACCAGACTTAGGAGAGAGAACGACCTGCATAGCAGAAGTAGAGCAGAAACCTTACTATCTGAATTTTAAATGTCCTCTTGCATTTTCCCTGTAGGTAAGGAAAAAAACAGATAAAGCCACATATACCGCAGAGGATACCTGAGCTTCCAAATCTGTAGGCCAATACACTCCTCCAGGAGATTAAGAGGAACTCCAGGGCACTATATGTGACACCATTAAGGCTTGGGTCTTAAGAGGAGAAAACTGTGTCATTGCTTAAACAGTATCTTCCTAAGAGACATTGACTCAGAAATTAAAAATCTAAAATCATACCACACATTATTGTATATGTTAAACAAATTGTGCCCCAGGCTCTATTAAAAAACACAGAGACACCCATGTCTTGGAATTTAGTCACCTGTAGAAATATTTTCTGTATTCAAGATGTTCCCAGGTGTCAAATATTTAAACATACTAGGGAGACTGCATTGTAGCTGGTAGCATCATCTAGTAGAAAAAAGAACAGCATTAGCACCCTCTAAAGGACACTGAATTAACTGTATACAAAAACTGTACAAGACTCTTGGTAATTCTCATTCACTTCAGGAGATGCAGGATCTGAGAAGCTAAGTCTGTTCTAAAACAACTTATTTGCCTCTAATAACTTTGTTTGCGGGATCTACACTTTAATTGCACAGATTAAATCTCCTTTCGGATTCTCTTACAGCATTTCCTTGCTGTTCTGTTTAAACTTTGCCTTCAGCTGTGACATCACACTCCAACTTAATCTGTTTCACAGTTTGTACTGCACAGGATTCAACTTCCAATTTCTAGATAAGGTCTGGATAAATATTTGCGGTGTTTCTCATCATTCATTTATTCAGCTATATCACATACACGGATGAGTGGAAGGAGATCTGGCACATCAAACTAACAGAGGAAAATCAGGTGGCTTTGATCAGACTGAGTGCCTAGGCAAAACGAACCAATTTGAAGATATACCTTTCACTTACTGCATATGATTGAGGGGTCCGGATGTAAGTAGAATATTAAGCCCGTTGGGGATATCTAAAGTCCTATGCATCTGTGAACTGTTTCTGATAACGGATTAAGAAATACGATCTTTGCACATTCTAATCATATTGGACTTGAACATTATACCTAATTATATTATACATGTTGAAATATTAGTTGCCTTTGTGTGCCTTTACTTCTTCTAGGTATATTTAGGAAGATCCAGTAGGTATATTTCATGTGGAAAACTAAATCCATCATACTTTAATAGGGTTTAGCGCTGTTAAGTTTACATTACTCTTTTTTGACTATACTATTGTTTGAGTGGCGGGTGGCGAGGGCTTACCCAGCCACTCATTGTCTGTACATCTACAGCAGCTTTACCTCTGTATTGTGAATAGTAGCGCCTTCCAGTAGTGTCCTTGTTTTTCAATGACACTACTCTCCTAAAAATCTTATTTGTATATATACAGTATATATATATATATATATATATATATATATATATATAGCGGGAAGATTTGGTAAACTCCACAGCGCTAATCCCTGATATATTAAGGTACAAATTCAAACCTATGTGGAGCGCACCAAAGCCTTTAACCAATACAAGGTGGATGGATTATTTCATATACAGCGGATCCCTCTAAGGGTAGGTGAAATATCTGAGTAAATAAATATTAATCCGACATAACCCCAATGCACAATATCGGATCTGGGATATAAGGAAGATAAGATCACCCTGGTATTTGTATAAAGTGATGGGGTGAATAGAGATTAATAATCTGTTCAACGTTAAGGTACAGGCGGCTATAGCATACAGAAAAAGTATGGGAGGATATGTGTATACACACACTGATGACCTCTAGCCTTATTTATATATATATATTAAAGCGAGTATACTTAAAAAATTGAATATGGTGAAAATACTGATCAAAACAGGAGGAACCAGAGAGACTTCATACTTACATAGCTTCTGCTAAATGCTGCACCTGTTTATTATCAGAACGTTTATCCCACTGATCTGTGACTGATTCTTGTTAGTAAAGACCTTATCTCTGTGAAAGGTGAACATATCGTGTAAGTGAGAGGAAGCAGGGTAACGCTGAATTACGCTGAGGACAGGAGAAGGAATTTGCTGAATTCAAGGAAACTACTCCTATACGTGGCTTTTCTATACGCCTACCACTTACACCTCATACGATTGGGGGCACAGAAGTAAGTGAACTGTGAGACCTTTTAAGGATTCAGTACTAGAAGAACCTCTGAAACAATCTTGTTTGAATATCGTTAAAACACTGTATAGACTGTGCGGATATAACTCTGTATATGTGTTTTTGATCAGTATTTTCACCATATTCAATTTTTTAAGTATACTCGCTTTAATATATATATATAAATAAGGCTAGAGGTCATCAGTGTGTGTATACACATATCCTCCCATACTTTTCTGTATGCTATAGCCGCCTGTACCTTAACGTTGAACAGATTATTAATCTCTATTCACCCCATCACTTTATACAAATACCAGGGTGATCTTATCTTCCTTACATCCCAGATCCGATATTGTGCATTGGGGTTATGTCGGATTAATATTTATTTACTCAGATATTGCACCTACCATTAGAGGGATCCGCTGTATATGAAATAATCCATCCACCTTGTATTGGTTAATGGCTTTGGTGCCCTCCACATAGGTTTGAATTTGTACCTTAATATATCAGGGATTAGCGCTGTGGAGTTTACCAAATCTTCCCGCTATATTTTACCACCTGTGTCTAGAGATTAAAGGGTAATCTCTATACACTGAATACTGTTTACTCCAGCAGCTTCTCCCTTTTACCTACACGACTGTGCGCCTCCGGTTCAGCCTCTTGCTTTGCAAGTGCTGTTCTCTGCAAAATCTCTTATTACACTTATATATATATATATATATATATATATATATATATATATATATATAAATATAAAAGTAACAAAAACTGGCACTCGCTGGTCTTTTAAACACACTTTTTACTGTGAAAATATAGTGATGTTTCAGGGACAAAATATCCCCTTCCTCAGAATATTTTATTGTGAGTTTTATTGTGTTTTTAATGTAAATATAATATTTTACATTCCAATGTTCTTCACATAGTAGAAAACGTTCTTAGTATTTTTAAATACATATTCCTATATCTATACCCGTATATTATCTATACATATAATTATATATTTATATATATATATATATATATATATATATATATATATATATATAAATATATATATATATATATATATATACAGTATATATATATATGTGTGTGTGTATTTGGTGTATATATATATATATATATATATATATATGTATATATATATATAAAGATATATTTAAAAGTAAGAAGAATATTTTCTTCTATGTAAAAAAAACAATGGATATGTAAAGTATGCATAACTACCTTCGGGTATAGTGCTGTAGGTCTAATGCATGTCAGGTTTGGTTTTTTTTTATTCCACTTCATTAAAGTCTATGAGGAGAAGAATTTTGCATGGTTGCAAAATATGCATTTTAACCCGCCTGCATTAAAAGCTAAAAACATTTTTAGTGCGCCACTAAAATAGGATAATTTTAACCTTTAAAAAAAAAAACAGCACCTAGGGTCTGATTCTCTAAAGGTCTCTAGGCTGGTGAGATTCTTTAAGCTCACCAGTACTTTGATTTCCATGGTAGACTGATCTAAAGTCACTTTTTACCCAAAAACTGGGTGCCTCACTAAGGTAGGGTGACCAGACGTCCCAGATTTCCGGAAACAGTCCCCGAACTGAGGAGACTGTTTACGGACAAATGATGTCTCTGGAAATGTCCCGGTAAGACGGATGGTCTGTGCCGCGTCTGTTATAACACATTCAAACGACTTCAGCATGTTCAGCTGGCCAGGGGCGGAGTTACTACTAGCGGTGCAGAAGTGGTATTCAGTGCGGTCAGCAGCACATGCCCTGTGAGTGTGTCTGTGTTTTGTTCAGCAAGCGCAGGCAATAACTATAAACTGTGCGGCATGATTTAGACAGAAGCAGAGGTGGCAGTTCTGTAAGTACTGTACTACTATCCTACCATAGTTTTTTTACGTTGCACCTTAGCCCCGCCCACCTCTCCTCACTTATGGCTTTGCAGCACGCTAAAACATATCTGTAATTCTGTACCATGCAGGCTTTTAGGGAGAGGAGTTGGCGTTTTGCTCCCTGACATATGCCTCAATATTGCAAAGAGCTTTATTCAAATTTCCTAAACTTCTCCCTCTGTGCTCTCTCCACATTCAGCTCAGGGATCTTTTCCTGCAATAAGGATCTAATTGATCTGAGCTTAAGTGAGGGATGGGGCACACAATCAGCAAGAGACACTAGAAGTACAACTGGCTGCAAGATCATTGCTCCCTGGGTCCTTTTGCATTTGCCACCAGCCGGTGAACCCTGCTGCTTCCTGAGCTGTCTTGCCACCTCAGCCATGTTTTCCTGGACACTTATGAGTTACACATACTGCAGGGTGTGCAGGGAGGAACATGTATTGGGTTTCTGGACAGCACTATTCATATTCCTCCCTGCACACCCTGCAGCATGTGTAACTTATAAGTGTTCTGTATTGTAAGGGACGGGTGGCAATCCTACTCTGTCACAGTAATCAGCCAGAGAGATTAACACTGCAAGTCCTCAGTGCCTGACAGTCAAGCCTCTATCAGGTACTATTTGCTTAATTAATATAAATATATTTTTGATTGCTGTTTTTTTTTTTATAATATTGTTTTCCTGATGATCTGATTGGCCCAATCAAAATGTTAATACACCCCCATACTATTACCCAATTTGGAAGAAACTGAGGAGGATCCTGTGACATCTGTATGTCACATGACCAGTGGCTGCACTGCTATCAGGAATATTGAGTTTTAAGAAGCTTCTTGCATGCTTTTCTTGCGTGAGTTTGATAATAAAAAAATTGTTGTGGGAGAGCTTAGCATGAGTTATTATCTATTGGCTAGATTACAAGTTTTGAACGCTATAGGGAAAGTAAACAATGCAACAAAAGTTGCGTTATTTAACCCCCTATAACACAGCCATTACAAGTTTTAAAATACCCGGCTTGTGCCGGCAATATGGTTGCGTTGAGCTCCATACCGCACCAAAAACAAGCCAATCAGCCAATAGGATTTAAGCAGCTCTCATTCTATTGGCTGATTCGAATTAGCCAATAGAATGAGAGCTGCTTAAATCCTAATGGCTGATTTGAAAAGCCAATAGGATTTTAGCAGCTCTAATTCCTATTGGCTGATTCAAATTTTTTAGCCAATAAGATTACAAGGGATGCCATCTCGAATCGAGTCCCTTGCATTGAAGATTCAGTGTACGGCAGCGACTGTATGAAGAGGATGCTCTGCGCCGGGGTGAAGATTGAAAAGGCCCTCTGGATGAGAACTTCCACGCCGGGATGAAGATCGTTCAAGCAGGACTTCAAAAACTGTGTGAATCGCCAGGGGTTAGTGTTAGGCTTTTTTAAGGTTGTTTTGTTTTTTTTTAGTTTAGGGTTTGGGCAGTAAAAGAGCTAAATGCCCTTTTAAGGACAATGCCCATATAAATGCCCTTTTCAGGGCAATGGGTAGCTTAGGTTTTTTTAGAATTAGGTTTTTATTTTGGGGGTTGGTGGTGGGTTTTACTGTTGGGGGGTCTTTGTGTTTTTTTACAGGTAAAAGAGCTGATATCTTTGGGGCAATGCCCCACAAAAGGCCCTTTTAAGGGCCATTAGTAGTTTATTGTAGGCTAGGGATTTTTTTTATTTTGGGTGGGCTTTTTTATTTTTATAGGGCTATTAGATTAGGTGTAATTCTTTTTTATTTTGCATAATTTTGTTTGTTATTTTCCATAATTTAGTGTTTTTTATTTTTTGTAACTTAGTATTTTTTTGTTTTTGTAGTTAGATACTTTGTAATTTTAGAGTAGTGTTAGGATTTTTTTAATTGGTAGTTAATTTAATTTTAGTTTAATAATTATATTAGTTTAATTGTTAGTTTAAACTTTAGATTTAGTTTATTTTGATGTGGGGTGCTTTCGGTTTAGGGGTTAATAGTTTAATTTAGTATATTTCGTTGTGGAGGGGCTTGCAGTTTAGGGGTTAATAGGTTTATTATAGTGGTGGCGGTGTAAGGCTTAATAACTTTAGTATAGTGGGGGCGATGTGGGCGGACGCCATATAGGGGTTGATAATATTTAAATAGTGTTTGCGATGCGGGAGGGCGGCGGTTTAGGGGTTTATAACTTTAGCATAGTGGTGACGATGTCGGGGAGCGGCGGAATAGGGGTTAATACATTTTATTAGTGGCAGCGATGTCGGGAGCGACAGATTAGGGGTAAATACATTTATTATAGTGTTTGCGATGCGGGAGGGCCTCGGTTTAGGGGTTAATATGTAGTTTATGGGTGTCAGTGTTCTTTGTAACACTTTAGTTATGAGTTTTATGTTTCAGTAGTTATGAGTTTTACGCTACAAATCTGACTTCAGATGGCGTTACGGATCTTGTCGTTTTAGGCTGTAACGCAGGTTTTTTTATTTTTAGCCAGAACGCAAAACTCGTAATACCAGCACTATGGGAATCCCATTAAAAAATGTCATTTTTAAGAGTGCGGTACTGACGTTGCGTTACAGGCTAAAAGGCTTGCGGTGCACCTATACCGACAAATCTTGTAATGGCTGCGTTAGGGAAAATGATGCGTTATGGGCCACAATGCTGCTATTTGACTAATAATGCTGAGCTCGTAATCTAGCTGTTTGTGAGTTGTTGAGACAGCTTCTGAATGTCAGTGTTACTGCTTGTTTCTGTGAGAGTGTGTTTGAGACACCTTGTGTTAGAGAGTGAGATCTGTATGTGTTAGTGTTAGAGAAGCCATCTGTAGGAAAGAGAGCATTTTTGTGTGTTAGAGAGAATTTGTGTGTGTGGCAGAGAGAGCATCTGTGTGAGACAGCATGTGTGTGTGTGTGTGTGACAGCATGTGTGTGTGTGTGACAGCATGTGTGTGTGTGACAGCATGTGTGTGTGTGTGACAGCATGTGTGTGTGTAACAGCATGAGTGTGTGCGTGTGTGTGGGTATGTGACAGCATGTGTGTGTCACAGCATATGTGTGTGCTTGTGTGTGTGTGACAGTGTGTGTGTGTGACAGCATGTATGTGTGTGTGTGACAGCATGTGTGTGTGTGTGTGAGACAGCGTGTGTGTGTGACAGCATGTGCGAGACAGCATATGTGTGTGTGTGTGAGAGAGAGACATGTGTGTGTGACAGCATGTGTGTGTCAGTATGTGTGTGTGTGTGAGATAGCTTGTGTGTGTGTGTGTGTGAGACAGCGTGTGTGTGTGACAGCATGTGCGAGACAGCATTTGTGTGTGTGTGAGAGAGAGACAGCATGTGTGTGTGTGACAGCATGTGCGAGACAGCGTGTGTGTGTGTGTGAGAGAGTCAGCATGTGTGTGTCAGCATGTGTGTGTGTGTGTGAGACAGCATGTGTGTGTGTGACAGCATGTGTGTGTGACAGCATGTATGTGTGTGTGTGACAGCATGTGTGTGTGTGTGTGAGACAGCGTGTGTGTGTGACAGCATGTGCGAGACAGCATATGTGTGTGTGTGTGAGAGAGAGACATGTGTGTGTGACAGCATGTGTGTGTCAGTATGTGTGTGTGTGTGAGATAGCTTGTGTGTGTGTGTGTGTGAGACAGCGTGTGTGTGTGACAGCATGTGCGAGACAGCATTTGTGTGTGTGTGAGAGAGAGACAGCATGTGTGTGTGTGACAGCATGTGCGAGACAGCGTGTGTGTGTGTGTGAGAGAGTCAGCATGTGTGTGTCAGCATGTGTGTGTGTGTGTGAGACAGCATGTGTGTGTGTGTGTGTGTGTGTGAGACAGTGTGTGTGTGAGAGACACAGCATGTGTGAGTGTGTGTGTGTGTGTGTGTTTGTGAGAGAGACAGCATGTGTGTGTCTGACAGCATGTGTGTGTGTGTGTGTGTGAGATAGCATGTGTGTGTGTGAGACAGCGTGTGTGTGTGTGACAGCATGTGCGAGACAGCATGTGTGTGTGTGTGTGAGAGAGAGAGACAGCATGTGTGTGTGTCAGCATGTGTGTGTGTGTGAGACAGTGTGTGTGAGAGAGACAGCATGTGTGTGTGAGAGAGAGAGACAGCATGTGTGTGTGTGAGAGAGCTTGTGTATGTGTGTGATAGTGATGTCGCGAACCTAAAATTTTGCGTTCGCGAACAGCGAACGCAAACTTCCACAAAAGTTCGCGAACCGGGCGAACCGCCATAGACTTCAATAGGCAGGCAAATTTTAAAACCCACAGGGACTCTTTCTGGCCACAAAAGTGATGGAAAAGTTGTTTCAAGGGGACTAACACCTGGACTGTGGTATGCCGGAGGGGGATCCATGGCAAACTCCCATGGAAAATTACATAGTTGATGCAGAGTCTGGTTTTAATCCATAAAGGGCATAAATCACCTAACATTCCTAAATTGTTTGGAATAACATGCTTTAAAACATCAGGTATGATGTTGTATCGTTCAGGTAGTATAAGGGTTTTTTTTTTTTTTAAATGTACACTACTGTTTTAGCAGATATGACTTGCACTGGTGTGACACTGTGCCCTGGCAGGACCTGGAGCGCACACGTGTGAGGGAAACTGACTGCTATTATTTCACAGTAAAAAAAGGTTTTGTTTTTTTTAAATGTATGTACACTACTGTTTTAGTAGATATGACTTGCACTGGTCTGACACTGTGCCCTGGCAGGACCTGGAGCGCACACGTGTGAGGGAAACTGACTGCTATTATTTCCCAATAAAAAAGTTGTTTTTTTTTAAATGTATGTACACTACTGTTTTAGCAGATATGACTTGCACTGGTGTGACACTGTGCCCTGGCAGGACCTGGAACGCACACGTGTGAGGGAAACTGACTGCTATTATTTCACAATAAAAAAGGTTTTTTTTTTTTTTAAATGTATGTACACTACTGTTTTAGTAGATATGACTTGCACTGGTGTGACACTGTGCCCTGGCAGGACCTGGAACGCACACGTGTGAAGGAAACTGACTGCTATTATTTCAAATTAAAAAAAGGTTTTTTTTTTTTTAAATGTACACTACTGTTTTAGCAGATATGACTTGCACTGGTGTCACACTGTGCCCTGGCAGGACCTCAAACGCACACGTGTGAAGGAAAATGACTGCTATTATTTCAAATTAAAAAAAAATGTACACTTTTTTAAATGTACACTACTGTTACACCAGATATGAGTGGTGGCACTGGGCAAGTGGGCACAGTATACGCTGTGAGCCTGAGCTGGCAGGCAGGCTGCAATTAGATTACACAGGGAAAAAAAAAAAAGCAGACTGATGTTCTAGCCCTAAAAAGGGCTTTTTGGGGTGCTGTCCTTACAGCAGAGATCAGATGAGTTCTTCAGGACTGTAGTGGACACTGAATACACTTGCCTAGCTATCGATTTCCCTATTAAATCAGCAGCAGCTACACTGTCCCTCCTCTCACTAAGAATGCAGGCTCCGAATGAATCTAAAATGGATGCTGTCCAGGAGGTGGGAGGGTCTGGGAGGGAGTGTCTGCTGCTGATTGGCTGGAATGTGTCTTGTGACTGTGAGCTACAGGGTCAAAGTTTACTCAATGATGATGAATAGGGGGCGGATCGAACATCACATATGTTCGCCGTCCGCTGCGAACGCGAACATGCTATGTTCGCTGCGAACTATTCGCGGCAGAACTGTTCGCGACATCACTAGTGTGTGACAGCATGTGTGTGTGAGTGTGTGAGACAGCATGAATGTGTGAGTGTGAGACAGGATGTCTGTGTGTGAGACGATGGGGCATATTTATCAAGCTCATACCAAATACACTGCATATATAATTTGAGGAAAATATGCTAATAAAATAGTTTTTTACCATTTGCCAATAAAAAAAAAAATGTCCCCGGATTTTATTTTAAAAATCTGGTCACCTTACACTAAGAGACATATACTGCATTTTTATATGGGAAGTAGATGCATAGATTACAAAAGTGCACAAGGAAATTCGTAATTTGTATTAATATGCCCAACATAAATCGTAATTTAAATACACTGGATGTGCAAAAAAAGACATGGAAATGTGTACTAATAAATACAAATACAAAGGCTAATATTTTTTTATTGTAAAATGCACTGAACATGTGCATTCCATGGGGACGATTTATTAAGCTCCATCTAAAGACCACAGCTTCATAACTTGTCCGCCTGCTCTGGGGCCGCGGACAGAAATCAACCCGATCGAAT
Source organism: Bombina bombina (assembly GCF_027579735.1). NCBI lineage: Eukaryota > Metazoa > Chordata > Amphibia > Anura > Bombinatoridae > Bombina > Bombina bombina. The sequence continues at coordinate 1,012,507,350 of NC_069500.1, forward strand.
ACGATTGAGTTGATTGACACCCCATGCTAGCGGCCAAGAACTGTTGGTTCCATGATAAAAGCATGTACTGTCGGCATTTATCGATGTGCGGCGGACATGATACACTACATTGTATCATGTCCGCTCGCACATTAATAAATATACCCCCATGAGCGCAAATAAAATTGTCTCAAATCCCAGCGTAATTCTCTACACATTTTCATCCTACAGATTGCACTGTTTTTCTTGTAACTTACAAGGTGGCAAACCTTTATCAAAATACTCAAAACACTATTTACTCTGAAAGGAAAACCTAGGCATACAAAAATAACAGCAATTTTAAGGTAAAATGAACTGAAAACAGCGTCATTTTATTTTTATTAGGTGTAATATTTACATATGCCTGTGTACTTCGTCCTCCATTGTAAACTTTTTCATAGCAGAGAGTTCTCTTTGATTCTAGGGGAGACATCTAACCACTCGCAGGGACAGCCCCAATTCTAATAGAATTCCATGAGGGCTGCCCCTTCAAGTGTCAGACCGGAAAACCATGTCTAGCCCTGCAAAGTTTTTAGAATTGGCTCCCTACTCAGTACTATATAGACTCTCATTGATGCATTAAATGTTTCGCTTTTTTACTTCTCATTTAATTATCACACATACATAAAAGTAGAAGTATTATTTCTTAGATTAGATCACTGAGAATACAGACAGATTATTTTGGAGGACTTCTTTTTTTTCTTGAATCTTTGAAAAAAACTTTTAATGGTCCAGTTATCTCTTTGACCAGATTTTCATGTTAGCTCCCAACCTGCTACATTATTAAAATTGATTTACAATTTAATAATAGCACTGAGAGTATTTTTGCTGATGGTCTCATTGTATATGAGCCAGCAATAATGCTGGTAGAAAACTAATTACATTTTAAATTTGAGACGTTTTACTATTTTATCTCAACAGAAAAATTTGTCACCTTATAAGATTGGATTTAAAATATTTTACACTATAATAGAAACCTTAATAAAATATAACAAATACCATATTAGCACTTATAATACTGCTTTTGTTAAAGTGTGTGTGCATATATATATATATATATATATATATATATATATATTTAGAAAAGAGCAAAGTAAAGGGATACCCTTTAAGTGAAGGTCAATTTTGATGAATTAGTGCCAGGTTTTTAATATTACTATTAAAACAAGGGCACTTTAATTAATCAAAATTGACATTTCTTTCATGTAATTAGCAAGAGTCCATGAGCTAGTGACGTATGGGATATACATTCCTACCAGGAGGGGCAAAGTTTCCCAAACCTCAAAATGCCTATAAATACACCCCTCACCACACCCACAAATCAGTTTTACAAACTTTGCCTCCTGTGGAGGTGGTGAAGTAAGTTTGTGCTAGATTCTTCGTTGATATGCGCTCCGCAGCAGGTAGGAGCCCGGTTTTCCTCTCAGCGTGCAGTGAATGTCAGAGGGATGTGAAGAGAGTATTGCCTATTTGAATTCAATGATCTCCTTCTACGGGGTCTATTTCATAGGTTCTCTGTTATCGGTCGTAGAGATTCATCTCTTACCTCCCTTTTCAGATCGACGATATACTCTTATATATACCATTACCTCTACTGATTCTCGTTTCAGTACTGGTTTTGCTTTCTACTACATGTAGATGAGTGTCCTGGGGTAAGTAAGTCTTATTTTCTGTGACACTCTAAGCTATGGTTGGGCACTTTTATATAAAGTTCTAAATATATGTGTTTAAACATTTATTTGCCTTGATTCAGGATGTTCAACGTTCCTTATTTCAGACAGTCAGTTTCATATTTGGGATAATGCATATGAATAAATCATTTTTTTCTTACCTTAAAATTTGACTTTTTTCCTGTGGGCTGTTAGGCTCGCGGGGGCTGAAAATGCTTCATTTTATTGCGTCATTCTTGGCGCGGACTTTCTTGGCGCAAATTTTTTTTTGTCATTTGTCACGTATGAAGCCGGAAGTTGCGTCATTTTTTTTGACGTTTTTGCGCCAAAAAATGTCGGCGTTACCGGATGTGGCGCCATTTTGGCTTTTTTGGCGCTAAAAAAATCGAGCGTCATTGTTGTCTCCACAATATTTAAGTCTCATTATTTATTGCTTCTGGTTGCTAGAAGCTTGTTCATTGTCATTTTTTCCCATTCCTGAAACTGTCATTTAAGGAATTTGATCATTTTTGCTTTATATGTTGTTTTTTCTATTACATATTGCAAGATGTCTCAGATTGTCCCTGAATCAGAAGCCACTTCTGGAAAAACGCTTAACTGAGTTTCAGTTCTACCAAAGCTAAGTTCATTTATTTTAAATGTTATAAATGTTTATCTTTAGCTATGGTTTGTAATAAGGTATTATGATATACTTTTACATGCAGAATCCATTAGTGTTTATGCTTTATTGCCATTCTTACATCTTATCTACAAGAAATATTTAGAGATTTATAAGAAATATTTTCTGATTCTATTTTAAAGGCTTTGTCTGACTTCGTGCCTTCTAATAAAATTTTTAGGTCTTTTTCACTTCTTTTTTAATTATTGAAGTTTCAAATGACCAACAATATACTGATTTATCCTTCTCTGATGATGTTTTTTCTCTTTCAGAAATTTTCTTCATCAGATATTGACACTAACAAATCTACTTTTATTATTTTTCTATTGTTAAAGTACATTTGTTCTTTGTTGAAAAGGTGTTGATTATTTTGGATATTAAGGTAACTAGTTCTTTAAGACTAGCTGACACTATTTCTGCCTATTTTTTTCTTCTGTGTTTTCAGAGGTTTTCTTTCCAATTCCCCATTCTAGGGAATGGAATAGGCTTAGAATTTTCTTTTATTCCTTTTTCAAAGGTTTTAATCTATATTCTTGACCAGCAGTTAAATTCAATTTGGAGGGTTCTCCAATTTATTGGGGCTATCTCTGCTTCTATTAATTATGCTATTGTTTCTATAGCAAAATAGTATTTATTTTCCTTTAGACAGTTGTATCTTGTTTATGGAAAATTATTTAGTTTCAGGTACTTTTCTTGGTCCTGTGATTTATTTGGATATTGCAATTGCTTCTTTTTTTCTGTTTACTTTAAGATCAAGTATCAGATTATGATTTATTTTAGCATTGTTAAAGGACAACATTTACTAGACTAGGTGCTGTTGCATTTGTCTTGTTGTTTTGCATTTATTGATTATGCAAGTCCACTGTATTTGCTGGTCCTTTAAACTGGACTATCATGCTAATAATTTCATTTGTGTCTTCATTTTATTGAATATTTTCGCAAATGAGGGTTATTCTATGTCTTTAGCTATTTTAGCTAGAAGAATTTTGTTCTAAGATAATCAATTATTTGTTTTATAATTGGATTCAATTCTTAACTGTTACTCTGGGCTTCAAGATTGAGTTCTAAGACTAAAACTTTAAGCTTATACTAGTTTAGTTGTTCTTATTAAAGAACGAATTCCTGAGTTCTTTCCCAAGTAACATGTTTGTAATTGGGGTTCGAAATCAGCTCCCTAATATTGCGATGTACGTGCCGTATTCCAGCTTGGCTGGTAAGGGGCAGGTTAAGACTTCTTTGAAATTTATTTGGTTCTATTTTGTCCAAATTTCTTTGATTTTATTCCAGTAAGACTAACACTTTCTTTAAGTGTGTTTCTGTCCTATATATTTTGGGTACTGTTGAAGCATGGCTAGGCACCCATGGGGTTCAAGCACTGCTCAGACCTGGAATCTTCTGGGGTATTTCTTCCAGTTCCATTTTTAGGAACCGGGTTTGGAGTTTTATTCAAACTATTTTGCCTTTTTATGGTCATTGATAGCATTATTTGTTTTCATTCGATACAATAAATGCATATTTTCATTTTTCTGTTTTCATTCAGATTATTTTCTGAGGATACGGAATCTCATATGATTCACTTGCTCTTCAGGACATAGTTAGAGGATCTTTTTTTGAAAAGCTCTTGATTCCTCACACAAGGGTCACCTTTTTTAGGTTTCCAGAAAGTTTGTGTCACTGTCTTTGTCTCTATCAGACAAGGTATAATTCTATTGGGTTCCGTCTGTCGGTACCTTTAGTCTCTATTATTTCCTTCAGTTGCTATATATGCATAGAAGTTTTAGGTTTTATGGCCACGGCATTGGATTCAATTCCCTTTGCTCATTTTCACTAGAAAGAACCTTTCCAGTCTTTTATGAGTGTTGTTTCTTCTAGAATATGGTTGGAGTATCAATTTACCAATCAGTTCGTTGATTCCTCAGACAAGGGTAACCTTTTTTAGGTTTCCTGATAGATTCAGTGTCCTTGACTCTGTCTCTGACGGACAAGAGACATCTGAAATTGGTTTCAGCTTGTCGAAACCTTCAGTCTCAATCTTTCCCTTCGGTAGCCTTATGCATGGAAATTCTAGGTCTTATGACTGCTGCATTGTACGCGGTTCCCTTTGCTCGTTTTCACATGCGACCTCTTCAGCTCTGTATGCTGAACCAGTGGTGCAGGGATTATACAAAGATATCTCAATTAATATTTTTAAAACCGATTGTTCAACACTTTCTGACGTGGTGGACAGGCCACCATCGTTTAATTCAGGGGGCTTCTTTTGTTCTTCCAACCTGGACTGAGTTTTCAACAGATGCAAGCCTGACAGGTTGGGGAGCTGTTTGGGGGTCTCTGACAGCACAAGGGGTTTGGGAATCTCAGGAGGTGAGATTACCAATCAATATTTTGGAACTCCGTGCAATTTTCAGAGCTCTTCAGTCATGGCCTCTTCTAAAGAGAGAGTCGTTCATTTGTTTTTAGACGGACAATGTCACAACTGTGGCATATGTCAATCATCAAGGAGGGACTCACAGTCCTCTGGCTATGAAAGTAGTATCTCGAATACTTGTATGGGCGGAATCCAGCTCCTGTCTAATTTCTGCGGTTCATTTCCCAGGTATAGACAATTGGAAAGCGGATTATCTCAGTCACCAAACGTTACATCCGGGCGAATGGTCTCTTCACCCAGAGGTATTTCTTCAGATTGTTCAAATGTGGGGACTTCCAGAAATAGATTTGATGGCTTCTCATCTAAACAAGAAGCTTCCCAGGTATCTGTCCAGATCCAGGGATCCTTAGGCGGAAGCAGTGGATGTATTGTCACTTCCTTGGAAGTATCATCCTGCCTATATCTTTCCGCCTCTAGTTCTTCTTCCAAGAGTAATTTCCAAGATTCTGAAGGAATGCTCATTTGTTCTGCTGGTGGCTCCAGCATGGCCTCACAGGTTTTGGTATGCGGATCTTGTCCGGATGGCCATTTGCCAACCGTGGACTCTTCCATTAAGACCAGACCTTCTGTCACAAGGTCCTTTTTTCCATCAGGATCTCAAATCCTTAAATTTGAAGGTATGGAGATTGAACGCTTGATTCTCAGTCAAAGAGGTTTCTCTGACTCTAGGAAGATATATTATCGAGTCTGGAAGATTTACAATTCTTGGTGTCTTTCTCATCATTTTTCCTGGCATTCTTTTAGAATTCCGAGAATTTTACAGTTTCTTCAGGATGGTTTGGATAAAGGTTTGTCTGCAAGTTCCTTGAAAGGACACATCTCTGCTCTTTCTGTTCTTTTTCACAGAAAGATTGCTAATCTTCCTGATATTCATTGTTTTGTACAAGCTTTGGTTCATATAAAACCTGTTATTAAGTCAATTTCTCCTCCTTGGAGTTTGAATTTGGTTCTGGGGGCTCTTCAAGCTCCTCCATTTGAACCTATGCATTCACTGGACATTAAATTACTTTCTTGGAAAGTTTTGTTTCTTTTGACCATCTCTTCTGCTAGAAGAGTTTCTGAATTATCTGCTCTTTCTTGTGAGTCTCATTTTCTGATTTTTCATCAGGATAAGGCGGTGTTGCGAACTTCTTTTAAATTTTTACTTAAGGTTGTGAATTCTAACAACATTAGTAGAGAAATTGTGGTTCCTTCATTATGTCCTAATCCTAAGAATTCTAAGGAGAGATCATTGCATTCTTTGGATGTAGTTAGAGCTTTGAAATATTATGTTGAAGCTACTAAGAATTTCCGAAAGACTTCTAGTCTTTTTGTTATCTTTTCCGGTTCTAGGAAAGGTCAGAAGGCCTCTGCCATTTCCTTGGCATCTTGGTTGAAATCTTTAATTCATCATGTTTATGTCGAGTCGGGTAAAACTCTGCCTCAAAGGATTAAAGCTCATTCTACTAGGTCAGTTTCTACTTCCTGGGCGTTTAGGAATGAAGCTTCAGTTGATCAGATTTGCAAAGCAGCAACTTGGTCTTCTTTGCATACTTTTACTAAATTCTACCATTTTGATGTGTTTTCTTCTTCTGAAGCAGTTTTTGGTAGAAAAGTTCTTCAGGCAGCTGTTTCAGTTTGATTCTTCTGCTTATAATTTCAGTTTTTTTCATTATAAGATTTAAACTTTATTTTGGGTGTGGATTATTTTCAGTGGAATTGGCTGTCTTTATTTTATCCCTCCCTCTCTAGTGACTCTTGCGTGGAAGATCCACATCTTGGGTATTCATTATCCCATACGTCACTAGCTCATGGACTCTTGCTAATTACATGAAAGAAAACATAATTTATGTAAGAACTTACCTGATAAATTCATTTCTTTCATATTAGCAAGAGTCCATGAGGCCCACCCTTTTTGTGGTGGTTATAATTTTTTGGTATAAAGCACAATTATTCCAATTCCTTATTTTTTATGCTTTCGCACTTTTGTCTTATCACCCCACTTCTTGGCTATGCGTTAAACTGATTTGTGGGTGTGGTGAGGGGTGTATTTATAGGCATTTTGAGGTTTGGGAAACTTTGCCCCTCCTGGTAGGAATGTATATCCCATACGTCACTAGCTCATGGACTCTTGCTAATATGAAAGAAATGAATTTATCAGGTAAGTTCTTACATAAATTATGTTTTCACTCGTTTTCTTCAAAAACTTACCTTTCTATCCTGGCAGCCGCTCCAGCACTTCCTCCGCCCGTCGCAAGCCGTCTTCAAGGGTCCAACATGACGAATCCAGCTTCCTCCAATCACGGTGTTGCATCAGACCAAGATTCCCCCGGGGAATGCCAGATTCGTCATTTCTGATGTCTGCAGAGGCTTCCAACGGCCGTGGGAATCGCTGGAGCAGGTGCTTGAATGAAAAGGTAAGTTTTTAAAGAAAAAGAGTGAAATGTCAATTTCGATGAATTAAAGTGCCCTTGTTTTTAATAGGATTATTAAAAAAACGGGCACTAATTCATCAAAATTGACCTTCACTTTAATCCAGCACATACTCATAACAAAGCCAATACAAATACCAGACAACAAATGACACATTAATGAGGACAGAAGCATGATTTCAAACACATCACAAGGTTCTATTAACAACTTAACTTCAGTGGGAATATTCAACAGGTGAACAAAGAGACATGAAAACAATATGGCTAGAACACCCTAGTTGCTACTAGTACATCAAAATTATATATATTGTTATTTGCTTGCTTAAGGAATTGCTAGTTATGTAGTGAGACATCACTCCCGGGGCGGAATCAGCTGGCCTTGTGAGTATCTGTAGCACTAAAGTGACAATCAAGTGTGCTGATGTACAGTGATTTAAACTGCCTTAATACCACTCTAGAAGGACTGCTTTAAGACAACCATAGTTTTTGGCCAAAGAAGGTCATATATATGACCCCTTGATGAACAGCTGCAATAGGAACTATTTTGCTTTTGCTTGCCATAAAGCTGAATGTGCTTTGGAAACTGGCATTAACCATTCGCTATACATACCAACAATCTGCTTTTCATGATCACTGCCTGTCTGGACATTATATCAGGAACCCATGCATGGATATTCATTTATTTTTCTAAGCGTATTGCATAACTAGCAATTCCTTAAGCAAGCAAATAACACTAGATATAATTCTGATGTACTAGTAGCAACTAGGGAGTACTAGGCACCTGTTGAATTTTCCCATTTAAGTTAAGTGGGTAATAAAACCATGTGATTTGTTTGAAATCAAGCTGCTGTCCTCATTAATGAGTCGTTTGTCTGGTTTTTGTAATTTTTTTTATGAGTATGTGCTGGAATAAAGTTTCCCCTTTTCGTTTGTTCTTTTCTAATTATTAATAACCTGGGAACTTCTGTGCACCAGAGGATTGAATATATTTTTTGAATTTCGTCTGTTCTCAACCTAATATTAGTCCCTGAACAGCTGGTATTATATTATATATATATATATATATATATATATATATATATATATATATATATATATATGTATATATATATATATATATATATGTATAGAATTAAGTAGAATGTTACCACTCAGTGTCAGTGAGTAGAAACAAGCGTTACTCTAGTAAATGCGCTAGTCAGAGGTATGAAAATCTCATAGAGCAGCTATTAAGGTACAAATATTGTGTGATAGACAAAGTCTATACAATATAGGAGAATAAGTATCAAAGGGTAAACAGCGCTTATGGAAATTCTTAAAAACTGAATATATTAGAGTCTCGGCAGTATTGGTTGGTAAAGAAAACAAAAAGAGAAAAAAAGTATATGAATATACGTATATATATTAGAGTCTTTGATAGGATATTGGAATCCTAGTGTAGTGAAGGAGTAATAGATACCCTTACCAAAAGTTACCTCAATCCTATGAGGTAAGTTTGCCGCATTGGAGGATGTATCTAGTGGTTTTGTTGAATCCTGGATGCTCTGGTCTGTATAAAATCGCTGCCTCTTGGAGTAGAATAGGATGTAGGTCCCCTTTGTGCTGGTTTCTTTAGGAAACTTCCTGTATTTATTGCCTCTTGGAGCTTGGTTTTCTTGTCTTGGTATGAACTTTCTTGTCCAGATATATACCCAAAAAGACAGAAAACAGCAAAAATAGTGTAATACCGTTTTATTCAATAATAGTATAAAAATAACATATATCACACTCACATTTTATGTCCTCACTGATATGAGGTATTATAACAGCACATAGGTTTAGAGGTGAATTTTATGTATGAACTGAGTTTCTGCTCTGCTACTAACTCTATATACAGTCTGACCTGCCAGATTGTCACTGTATTAACCCATTTATGCATGCAGCATTGCTAACATTTGCATTAACAACCCTTATCTGGCCATCTGCCAGTGATGTGACTTACATAAATATACTGGATATACCTGAATATTTGAACAGACCAGCCCTGTATAGTCACTGACCAAACTAGCAATATAAACCGGATATATTATTTGCTATAATCTTACTTGGCTGAAATCACTACTTGTGACATCTAAGGAATACTAACTTTAATTTCTGACTGGCTTGGGACACAACTACCTGTGAATTCACCTCTAAACCTATGTGCTGTTATAATACCTCATATCAGTGAGGACATAAAATGTGAGTGTGATATATGTTATTTTTATACTATTATTGAATAAAACGGTATTACACTATTTTTGCTGTTTTCTGTCTTTTTGGGTATATAACTGGACAAGAAAGTTCATACCAAGACAAGAAAACCAAGCTCCAAGAGGCAATAAATACAGGAAGTTTCCTAAAGAAACCAGCACAAAGGGGACCTACATCCCATTCTACTCCAAGAGGCAGCGATTTTATACAGACCAGAGCATCCAGGATTCAACAAAACCACTAGATACATCCTCCAATGCGGCAAACGTACCTCATAGGATTGAGGTAACTTTTGGTAAGGGTATCTATTACTCCTTCACTACACTAGGATTCCAATATCCTATCAAAGACTCTAATATATATACGTATATTCATATACTTTTTTTCTCTTTTTGTTTTCTTTACCAACCAATACTGCCGAGACTCTAATATATTCAGTTTTTAAGAATTTCCATAAGCGCTGTTTACCCTTTGATACATATATATATATATATATATATATATATATATATACACAGTGGCAAGAAAAAGTATGTGATCCCATTGGTATTTTTTGTTTTTTGCGTTAATTGATCATAAAATGTTATCTCATCTTAATCAAAGTCCCAGGTATAGACCAACACAATGGGGCCGATGTATCAATACTGCCCCCTGAAGATTCGCAGCCAATCAGCCGCTAGCATGGGGTATCAATCAGCCCGATCGTATATGATTGGGTGGATCGATGTCCGCAGCCTCACAGCAGGTGGACCAGTGTCACAAAACACATCAAAAATACATTACAAAGTACAGTTACACTCATAATAACACCATCTAAGAAAAATTATTTTAAAAAAAATATTGCACAGAAACGTTATAAGGGCTCAAATATATGAGATCTCAGGTGTCAGCCAATAGGAATGCAAGGTACCCTAATAAATATGGGGTACCTTGCATTTAATCTTCAGTGTGCGGCAGACGATCGCATGAAGAGGAACTAATTTATTAGTTTAGGTAATTTGGGTTAATTTAAGGGGGTGTTAGGTTAGGGGGCTTAGTTATTTAAATAGTAATTTGTGTTGTGGGTTTTGGTGGTTTAAGGGGTTAATAAGTTCATTAGGTTTATTGCGATGCGGGAGTTTTGCAGTTTAGGGGTTAATAGGGTAAATAGGTTTATTGTGATGTAGGGGTTTTGTGGTTTAGGAGTTAATAGGTTTTTGCAATGTGGGGGGTTTGCGGTTTAGGGGTTAATAAGGTAATTAGGAGTATTACGATGTAGGGGTTTAGGGGTTAAAATGATAATTAGGTTTATTGCGATGTGGGGGTTTTGTGGTTTAGGGGTTAATAGAGTAATTTGGTTTATTGCAATGTGGGTGGTTGATGGTTAAGGGGTTAATAGGATAATTAGGTTTATTGCGATGTGGGTGGTTGACGGTTAAGGGGTTATTAATTTTAAGAAGAAGTGGTCCTCCAGACAGCATCTCTATCTTCATCCATCCGGCGCGGAGCGGCTCCATCTTCAAGACATCTGACGCGGAGCATCCTCTTCAAGCGACGGCCAACTGAAGAATGAAGGTTCCTTTAAATGACGTCATCCAAGATGTTGTCCCTTCAATTCCGATTGGCTGATAGAATTCTATCAGCCAATCGGAATTAAGGTAGAAAAAATCCTATTGGCTGATACAATCAGTCAATAGGATTGAAGTTCAATCCCATTGGCTGATCCAATCAGCCAATAGGATTGAGCTGGCATTCTATTGGCTGATTGGATTAGCCAATAGAATGCGAGCTCAATCCTATTGGCTGATTGCATCAGCCAATATGATTTTTTCTACCTTAATTCCGATTGGCTGATAGAATTCTATCAGCCAATCGGAATTGAAGGGACGCCATCTTGGATGACATCATTTAAAAGAAACTTAATTCTTCAGTCGGCCATTGTTTGAAGAAGATGTCTTGAAGATGGAGCCACTCCACGCCGGATGGATGAAGATAGAAGATGCCGTCTGGATGAAGACTTCTGCCCGTCTGGAAGACCACTTCTGCCATTCTGGAGGACCACTTCTGCCGGCTTCGTGGAAGACTTCGGCCCGGTTGGGTGAAGACTTCTCAAGGTAGGGTGATCTTCAAGAGGTTAGTGTTAGGTTTTTTTAAGAGGGGATTGGGTGGGTTTTAGAGTAGGGTTGGTTGTGTGGGTGGTGGGTTTTAATGTTGGGGGTATTTGTACTTTTTTTTTTACAGGTAAAAGAGCTGATTACTTTGGAGCAATGCCCCACAAAAGGCCCTTTTAAGGGCTATTTGTAATTTAGTGTAGGGTAGTGCTTTTTTTTTGGGGAGGCTTTTTTATTTTGTTAGGGGGATTAGAGTAGGTGTAATTAGTTTAAAATTCTTGTAATTATTTTATTATTTTCTGTAATTTAGTGGGGGGGGTTTCGTACTTTAGATAATTTATTTAAATTGTAATTAATTGTATTTAGTTTAGGTAATTAATTTAATTATAGTGTAGTGTTAGGTGTAATTGTAACATAGGTTAGGTTTTATTTTACAGGTAAATTTTTCTTTATTTTAACTAGGTAGTTATTAAATAGTTAATAACTATTTAATAACTATTGTACCTAGTTACAATAAATACAAAGTTGCCTGTAAAATTAAAATAAACCCTAAGATAGATACAATAACTATTAGTTATATTGTAGCTATCTTAGGGTTTATTTTACAGGTAAATATTTAGTTTTAAATAGGAATAATTTAGTTAATGATAGTAATTTTATTAGATTTATTAAAATTATATTTAAGTTAGGGGGTGTTAGGTTTAGGGTTAGACTTAGGTTTAGGGGTTAATACATTTAATATAGTGGCGGCGACGTTGGGGGCAGCAGTTTAGGGGTTAATAAATGTAGGTAGGTGTCGGCGATGTTAGGGCAGGCAGATTATGGGTTAATAATATTTTACTAGTGTTTGCGATGCGGGAGTGCGGCGGTTTAGGGCTTAATATGTTTATTATAGTGGCGGCGATGTCCGGTTCGGCAGATTAGGGGTTAAAATATTTATATAAGTGTTTGCGATGTGGGGGGCCTCGGTTTAGGGGTTAATAGGTAGTTTATGGGTGTTATTGTACTTTTTGGCACTTTAGTTAAGAGTTTTATGCTACGGCGTTGTACTATAAAACTCTTAACTACTGACTTTTAAATGCGGTATCAGTCTTGACAGGAGAGGGTGTACCGCTCACTTTTTGTCAGACTCGTAATACTTGCGCTATGCAAGTCCCATTGAAAATATAGGATACGCAATTTACGTAAGTGGATTTGCGGTATTTCCGAGTCTGGCCAAAAAAGTGAGCGGTGAGCCTGTCATTTCAAGACTCGTAATACCAGCGAGCGTTAAAAAGCAGCATTGGGACCTCTCAACGCTGCTTTTTAACCCTAACGCTCAACTCGTAATCTAGCCATAAGTTTCTTTAAAAAAGGTGTTACAACACCAGTAGATTACTTTTATATATATATATATATATATATATATATATATATATATACACACATATATATATATATATATATATATATATATATATATATAAAAGCAGCATTGCTAAATAAAGTGTTGCAATATCTGCAACATTATAACATAAATTAATTTTGTTGCTACATCTGTAGCCTTATTATATTTAATATATTTTGCATATATTTAGGACAAAAGTCCATTCCCATAAGGTTGTCACTACATCTGTTGGTTATAAAAATACCAATGGGATCACATACTTTTTCTTGCCACTGTATATAATATTTTTTTTACAAGTAAAAGAGCTAATTTCTTTGGGGCAATGCCCCGCAAAAAGGAGGAGCTGACACACTTAGAAGAAACCCTGAAGTTATCATTGTCGATGGATGATCTGAACAAATTGCTGACATCTGTGAAAACATCAATTGCAGAGTTAAAATCAACAATCGAAAATAGGAAGAGGCAAAAATTAGAAAGAGACGAAGAAGATTACCAAAATGGTAATGTATACCGCTGGACCCAAGACTCCAACGATGACAGGAAGAAACCGGGCTCCAATAGATGGCATAGACAGCGCCACATACGTGAGGGAAGCGTAAGCCCGTCGTCATCAGCAAACGACTCCTCGGGGGACTCAGGAGGAAGCGGAGGAGAGGCGGCAGAAAACATTGCTGCAAACAAAACGGATATAGGTCTGAAAGTCTCCAAGTCACAGAGGGTAACCCGGAGCAGGAACATCCGGAACTAACGGTGAACATCTCGGGCTATGAGTTGACAGACAGTGAGAAAGAGTTACTGCAGAAAGGGCTGTCTTTTTGCCCTATAACACAATGTGACTTTTTCTCTTTGCACAGTGACTTACATGCCTTCTTTAGAAGCATAAAGTTAAAGGATTTTTTTTCTAATCAAGACAAGACCATTGTTAACCCTGTAGGGGAAGGTAATTTACTATTGGTAAACAATAACCTGTTGCGGGATGCATTAAATTTGAGAAATAAGACTTCCTTTACACCTAGTCTATATAACAACAGAATTGAAACATTTATACAACTAGTCCTTAAAGATATTGATGTGTTAAAGTGTAAATATAATAAATCTCCTGTATGTGATAAGGGTATTCAAGGAAATTTCACTAAAGAGGAAAAGGTGACTTTATCCAATCTTAAATCTAATAAAACCATAATTTGCAAGCCTGCCAACAAGGGTGGAGCCACTGTAGTGCTGGATAGGTTATATTATATAAGGGAAATAGAATTACAACTTCAAGACCAAGAGGTATACAAACCATTGAACTATGACCCTTCCTCTATGATTAAAAAGGATCTTGTGAATTGTATCAATTGGGCAGTGTGTAATGGACTGATAACTTTAAAAGAACAAAGGGTTCTTATTCCAGAGACATTTTCTATACCAGTCCTATACACAGTGCCCAAGATCCATAAGAATAGACAAACCCCTCCAGGACGCCCTATTGTGGCTAGTACCAACTTGATACTAACCAATGTATCTAAATATTTAGATAAAATTTTGAGACCCTTTGCAATACAATCTATGTCATATATTAAAGACACAGGTGATTTCATAGCAAAATTGGAATCTTTGGAATTACAATGTGATAAATCAATTATTTTTTCCTTAGATGTTTATACACATTGATAACACATGAGAGTGGGCTAGGAGCCATGAGACAAGCTATTTTCACTAGCAATAGTTTTACTGATTTTCAGTGTGAATTTATCCTGGAATTATTACAAATGGTCCTTTACTGCAATTTTTTCCTCTTTCAGGATTCATTTTACATCCAATGCCAAGGAACTGCAATGGCGTCCAATGTCGCCCCCACATATGCCAATGTCTTCATGAATATCTATGAGGAGAGGTTCGTGTATACCCACAGAGCATTCCTACAACATGGGATATGCTGGTTTAGATATATAGACAACATATTTTTCATATGGGGGGCGACATGGACTCCTTGCTGGAGTTTGTAGCTGATTTAAATATCTCCACCAGACACATTAAACTAAAACTAGTGAGTAGTGAGGAATCAATTGATTTTCTTGACACAACTGTATATAAAAAAGATGGGAAATTACTGGTTGATTTGTATAGGAAATATAGTGACAGAAACAGTCTGTTAAAATACGAGAGTGCTCACTATCCTATCCCCCTCTGATCAATAGCCTTCCTAAAAGTCAATTTCTCAGAGTAAAAAAGATTGTGTCTGATGATGGTTTGGCACAGACCAGATTAGAGGAAATGGGTAACCTCTTTTTACAAAGAGGTTATCCAAAGCCACTAGTTGAACAACAGATTAGAGAGATTGGGAATGTATCTAGGACATCTATCTTAAAGGGTGACTATAGTAACAAAAAGAGGAAAGACAAGGATAAGAATAAGCGAATGATTTTTGTATCCCAGTTTAACCCTTTGAGTGATAGAATAACTAAGATCATTAGGAAACACTGGTCTATATTAAGAGATTTGAACCCTGACATTGTTGAATTTCAGGAGGTACCTATGCCCGCCTACCGGTGGTGTAAGAACATAAAAGATGTTCTTATTAAAGCTGATGTAGGGTCCAAGAAGAAAAATTTCCAAACTTTTTTATCTACCCCTAAGGTTGGCTGTTTTCCCTGTTTAGGATGTTGCAATTGTAGCAACATTATAAAAGGAGATTATTTTGTACATCCCTTTAATTGGAGAAAATATAAAATTCCAGGTTTTTTTACTTGCAATTCTGAGTATATTGTATACCTCATTAAGTGTCAGTGTTCGAAAATTTACATTGGAGAATCTACCAGAAGGGTTAGAGACAGGATTAATGAACACAAATGTAATATACGTTGTGGTAATAGGGAGGCTCCTGTCTCTAACCTCTTCTTACAGGCAGGACACAGTATATCCCAACTCAGATATCAAGTAATTGAACAAATTAAAAAGCCTAGGAGGCGTGGTGATAGACAGAGAATGTTAAAGTGTAGAGAAACATTTTGGATCTACACTTTACAATCTCTGGTTCCACTAGGTATGAACAAAGAAATAGACTGGAGTGTTACCTTGTGATCATGCCTAAATATTTTCCTAATTTGTGCTCACCATATGAATGAACAGTTTGTGATAATGTATATAGAATTAATTGCTAAGCATTGTGTTACAAATAATTTATTTGTATTCTTCTAGGTCTCTAAGTATTAGAAGTGATGGCCTCTTTTAACCACTAGATGGAGCTGTGAATTTTTGAATGTTTGCATCTTATTGCTAATAATGACAAGTGTACACCTGTAACAGGTAATAGTCTCCTCCCCATTTGGGTATATAGGTGTGGTTGTTAGGCCTTGTTTTTATTCCACATGATTAAGGTCATTTAGACCGAAACGTTGTGCTGTGTATTTGTTGATGTCCCTATAAAGCAACTTTGAACTACAGTTGTTGTGGTGCTGTTCCTATTTTGGATGTCAGCGATGTTGGGGTCAGCAGATTAGGGGTTAATAAGTATAATGTAGGTGTCAGCGACGTTTGGGGCTGGCAGATTAGGGGTTGATAAGTATAATGCAGGTGTTGGCGATGTCGGGGGCGGCAGATTAGGGGTTAATAAGTGTAAGATTAGGGGTGTTTAGACTCGGGATTCATGCTAGGTTGTTAGGTGTAAACATAAATTTAGTTTCCCCATAGGAATCAATGGGGCTGCGTAACGGAGCTTTCCGCTCCTTTATTGCAGGTGTTAGACATTTTTCAGCCGGCTCTCCCCATTGATGTCTATGGTGAAATCGTGCACGAGCATGTAAAACCAGCTTACCGCAGCTCACCGCAGCGCTGGTATTGGAGTGCGGTATGAAGCTCAATTTTGTTCTACGCTCTCTTCTTGCCTGCTAACACAGGGTTTTTGTTAACCTGTAATACCAGCGCTGTAGGTAAGTGAGCGGTGGCAATAACTTGCAAGTCAGTACCAAGCAGCTCTTACCGCAAAACTCGTAATCTAGCCGTATGTTAGCCTAATTATATATCCTGTAGCTTTATTAGAAGTTACATATTTTCAATAGATTTAGGACAGCAGTCCATTCAAATAAGAGTGTTGTTACACCTGTAGGTTATATACATATAAATTTATGTATAATACACCTGTAGATTAATTTATATATATAGAGATAAAAGCAGCATTGCTAAATAAAGTGTTGCTATATCTGTAACATTATAACAAAAAAAATATTGTTGCTACATCTGTAGCCTTATTATCTATAATATATGTGGCATATATTTAGGACAACACTCCATCCAGATAAGGTTGTCAGTATACCTGTTGGAGATATATATATATATATATATATATATATATATATATATATATATATATATATATATATATATATATATATATTAAATAAGTCTGTGTTTTGCTACTGTTGTAGCTTCAATATATATATATATATAAAAAATTAAAAAATAATTAAAAAAAAAACATGCCCCATAAAAGAAAGTTATCTTTAGAAGAACAATCTGATGCAAAAAAAGAGACGAAATGAGAGAATAAATAAAAATAAAAAACTGATGAAGAAAGGGCCCATTTAAGGGAAGCAAAATAAGTTCAGAAAAGAAAAGAGAGAGCAAATATGACAGAAAATCAGAGACATAAAGAACAACAAAAAAATGCTTATGCTCATAGAAAAGCACGTTCAGAAAATGAACAATCAGAAACACAAAAACAGCTTAGCATAAGCAATGCAGAAAGGGAACATAAAAGGAAACTCAGGGCTCCATGTACTAAGCCGTCAATTCATCCGTCATTTTAGACGCGGATAAACTCGCCGTTACTCGCCGCGGGCGAAATGGTGTCCGCTGTCACTATGTACTAATAATCCCCCAATAAATAGACAAGTCTAGCCCGCCGCGAGCAGTGACGGATTATTGATAAATTTGACGCCTCGCTCGCCGCGACTAAGCTGATGTACTTAACTTTCAGTTGAATTGTCTGGCCAATTATTAACACGTGACATGCAAGGTGTCACGAACATCATAGTAGTCGCGGGAATAGAATTTTGCTCCTATAAAAGTTCAACTTATCTAAACAACTTTATTATTGTTCAAAATTTTTTGAAGAGTGATAACAGAGCGTTATTTTTGTAATATTTATTTACAATTTGGATATGGCTTCATCTGGATCTGATAATATATAAATATTAATATAAAAATAATTATAAAGATTGACAACTATACAATACAAATTTAAAATATAGATTACTCTTTAATTACAGTCGACAAATTTGGCGCAATTTATGTACATGGAAATGAGAGACAAATTAGACAACAGTTATGCTGTACAATGCTGATATTACTGCTTTTTATATATGTCTAGACTGGCGTCTAGATTGACTTTCCTATTGTTTTGTACCTTGCCCGCCACCTAAAAGGTGGCAAGGCAAAAATAACGAGGTGGGAGCGGAAATTGTAGCGAGCGGACAAATAGATTTTTTAGTACATTCGTTTTTGGTGAGTTGGTGGTCAAATGTGTCTAATTACAGTGAAAAATGGAGAGGTAGCGAGGTTTGGCGGATAAGTACGCTCGCAATTTTGAAGATGCGAGTTTGAACGTAGTTGACGACTTTGTACATATCAGTTTGCGAGTTTTGACGCGAGATTTGTTGCGGGTAGCTCGCTGACTGCTTAGTACATGGAGCCCTCAGTGCAAGTTATGTAAAAAGTAATCGTACAAATTTGACAAAACATACTCAACACATTGCAGCACTTGCGAGATATGATGATTCATTTGATCATCATAACTGTGGAGAGCTAAATGTCGTATGCAGCAACTGTGATGCTGTACATTTTGCAAAAGAGCAGCCATTAGACAAATTATTTAGTCAATGCTGCAGCAAAGGAAAAGTAAATATTGAAGCTATTAAAGTTGCTCCATTAATAGAAAGTTTAATGACAGGAAGTCATAATTATTCAAAAAAAGTTTACAAAAATATTAGATCTTTTAATAATTCATTAGCATTTGCTTCAATGGGGGCAAATATTGCTCCTCCTCCCGGTTATGGCCCTTACTGTTTTAGAATTAATAGACAAATATATCACAGAACTTGATCACTACATCCTTCCAATGAGGATAATAGAAAGTTTGCACAACTGTATATTCTTGATCCAGATGAGGCTGCACAACAGCACCTTGAGATTGATAAAAATACAAATTGCAATCCTGAATTAATGACTGAGTTGAGTTCTTTTATGGCTTTAAACAATCCTTTTGCAGAAGCATGAAAAATGTTTTATGAAGTAGAACAAGAATGTTTAGAAGATGCATCTCGAAATGGTGTTACACCTGCAACTGTGACCATGGCAATAGTACAAGATTACAAAAACGATCAACATAGATATAATGCTCCTCGGTGTAATGAGGTAGCTATTATTTTCCAAAATGCAGATGGTGAACCTCCTCTTGAGCGAGATCTTATTATTCATTGTCGAAGTACAAACAATGAAAAAAACCCCAGAAAGGATAAGTATTTTAGATCCAAATTTGTAACCAATGTTGTATCCACTTCTGTTCCCTTTTGGGGATCAAAGTTGGTCACCTAAAATGAAACTTAATTATAACCCTACTACAGTTAGAAATATAAGAACTCAATCCTTAGCAGGCAAGAGAAAGGGTCACACAAATGCAATTCTATGGGTATATACTTTCCATCCGTCACAAGTTTAACCCATTTCTGAGTGCTGGGAAATTGACTCAGCAGTACTTTGTAGATGCATATGTTAAAACAGAAGGTAATCATTTAAACTATGTTAGACAAAATCAGTCAAATTAAGGGTTGAAAAGTATACAGGTCTCATGGACCATCTTCAAAATGTAGCTGCAGAGCAGGGCTTACTTCCCGGCAAAGCAGTTATACTGCCATCTAAATTCCAAGGTAGTCCCAGAAACATGGTACAGAATTACCAAGATGCCATGGCAATTGTAAGAAAGTATGGGAAGCCTAATTTTTTTATAACTGTGTCATGTAACCCAAAATGGTAAAAAAAAAATTAAATCTGAAAGAAGGTCAAGCAGTTGAATTTCGATCTGATTTAGTGGCAAGAGTTTTTCATTTAAAACTTCAAGAACTTCTTGATGATATCACAAAGAAACATGTTTTGGGTAAACCAGCTGCCAAAGTTCATGTAATTGAATTTCAAAAACGTGGGTTACCTCATGCACATATTTTGCTTATATTATGTGCACAAGATAAGCCTAAAAATGCACAAGTTATTGATAGCTTTATTTGTGCTGAAATACCTGACATTAAAGTCAATCCACGGTTACATGCAATTGTTACCAAACAATTGCGGGGAGCATAATCTAAGATCTCCATGTATGGTTGATGGGGTTTGCTCTAAGCAATTTCCAAAATCTTTCCAAGAAGAAACTTTAATCAATGTAGATGGTTATCTACGTTACAAGAGAAGCAAAAAAAGTCTTTCAATTGAAATAAATGGTAAAAAAATAGATAACTCTTGGGTTGTCCCATACAATCCATACTTGATATTAAAATACAACTGCCATATTAATAATGAAAGCTGTGCTTCTATAAAAAGTGTAAAGTACATATTTAAATATATTTATAAAGGGCATGACTGCATAAATATTGCAATTAAAGAACATGAAACACTTCTTCATGATGAGATAACTTCATTTATGGATTCCAGATATGTTAGTGCTCCAGAAGCAGCATGGTGGCTTTTTGGCTTTCATATGCACCATCAATCGCATATGATTATGCGATTACAAGTTCACCTTCCTGGAGAACAGTCAGTATATTTTACTGAAGACAATATTGAAACTGCAGTAGAAAGAACACATTATAGAGACACAACTTTGACTGCTTGGTTTAAATTAAACAAAGAAGATTTGTCAGCTCATGCATTTCTTTACACTGATATACCTCAGCATTTTGTTTTCCATCAAAAGACAACAACATGGAAAAAAAAGAGTACAAGATCGAGCAAATAACACTATTGGTCGTATGTACTCTGTAAGTTTAATTTCAGATGTTGAGAGATTTTGTTTACTTGCTTTTAGTTCATGTTAAAGGAGCAACTGTACAGTTGATGGTGTTGATTTAGTTCATGTTAAAGGAGCAACTGTACAGTTGATGGTGTTCAATTTCACACATTTAAAGAAGCCGCTCAAAAACGTTGTCTTTTTGAAGATGATCAATCTTTGGATTTAACTTTCCATGAAGCTGCAAGTGAAATGATGCCTCAACTGCTTAGAGAGCTTTTTGCTCATATTTGTGCTTTAGCATCTCCACCAAATGCTAAAGAGCTTTTTGAAAAGTAGAAAGAATTGTTTTTTGAAGACTTTTCAAGACATTCAGGTCACACATGAGAGTGTCAAAATTGTTTAAATTATGCTCTAAGAGATATTCAGGATATATTAACTGTTCATGGAAAAATTGTCAAGATTTTGGTTTACCAAATCCTCCAAACAATTTACCTGAAAATCCCAGAGATCTCTATGATGCTTCTTTTGAAAGTTATACTCTCTTTTAATGACCTTCAAAGAGAAAGTTTTGAAGAAATAATTGCTGCATCGGAAAATGACAGTTTACCACAAAGGTGTTATTTCCTTGATGGTCCAAGTGGTAGTGGAAAAACTTACCTGTACAAGACTCTGTTGAGGACAATTAGAGGGAATAGTGAGGTAGCATTACTAGTTGCTTCAACATGTATTGCAGCAAATTTGCTGGAAGGTGGACAAACTTACCATTCACAGTTTAAGTTGCCAGTTCCTTTGGTGGATACGTCAACATCTTCCATGAGGCAAACCTCTAATGATGCACAATTGATCCATAGTGCAAAGATAATTATTTGGGATGAATCAACCATGTATTCCAGTGATGCACTTAGATGTGTCGACAAACTCCTTCAAGAGTTGATGAACAACAACAAACCTTTTGGAGGCAAAACTATTCTGCTCAGAGGTGATTTTAGACAAACTCTTCCTGTTGTTGCACACGGAAGTAGAGCAGCTATAGTTGAAGCCAGTAGAAAATTGAATCCACTCTGGCATAAGTTCAAACTTTTGAAGCTAACTAATAATGTCAGATCTGTTGATCCAGAGTTTAAAGCTTGGATATGGACTACTGACAAATGAGCATGGTTTGCATGAAGACATATTTGAAATTCCATCCGAAATGATATGCAAAGACTCCATTGTAAATGAGATTTTTGGTAAAGAGATAAAAGATTCTGATGCTTTTAAGTTTTCAAAAATGGCCATTTTATGTCCAAAAAATAGTGATGTTGATAAAATCAATGAGGACGTACTGAGTTTGTTAGAAGGTAAAACCTCTACTTACTTAAGTACAGATTCCATTGATGATGAATCACAAGAAGATAGGGATAACTACCCAGTTGAATTTTTAAATGAATTGGCATCTTCTGGAAAAAAAGGTAGTATTATTGTGCTTTTGCATAATCTTAAAACCAAAAGAGGTCTTTGTAATGGCACCAGATTAGTTATGAAAGCATTGCATGAAAATTTAATTATTGCACAAGTATTAACAGATACAGCTGAAGGGCAAAATGATTCATTCCCCGAATAGACTTAGCCCCAAGTAATACAGAACTTCCTTTTGTATTAAGAAGACAATTCCCAGTTAAATTAGCATTCACTATGACTATTAACAAATATCAGGGACAAACTTTAGAAAAAGTTGGCATCTATTTGCCAGAGCCAGTTTTTAGCCATGGGCAGTTATATGTAGCTTTTTCAAGAGTAAAAAGCTCTGCAAATGTAAAAGTTAAGGTCATAGACGGACAAGAACAAGGGAAATTAATAACTGGAAGTTATGCCTGTTTTACTAAAAATGTTGTATATAAAAAAATATACTTAAAGTAGATATATTTAAAGAGAAGAAATGTTGTATTTATTTAGGACAGTAGTTTGTCCAAATAGAGTGTGGCTATATCTGTAGTTTATAATATAGAAAATATTTTTGATATATTTAAGATAGTAGTCCATTAAATTATAGTACTGCTACACCTGTAGCTTAAATATTTATATAAAAGAAGAGTTACAAAATACGTTGTTTCTACATCTGTAGTTTAAAAAATAATTAGACTGCCCTCTGGGCAGGCTTATCGACTAGTTTATACATAAATGCAGTCATTTCTAAATGGTTCACATACTTTTTCTTGCCACTGTGAATATATATATATACTGTATATATCTATATATATTTATATATATCATTAGAGGGTTCATCTGCACTCTCACAAACAAATTTGTCAGCAACCAGGGTGCAGGTAAATAAATAACGCAGGGAACAGAATGACCACAATCGCTGGATTTATCAAACAGAAAACTGATGTTTACTGCATGGCTGACACTTTGGGGTACAAAACTGATTCAATAGATAGATAGATAGATAGATAGATAGATAGATAGATAGATAGATAGATATTACACACACATATATATAAATATTTTTAATAAGACATCACTGTAACGTTTTATAAACGTAAAAGAGTGGTGCATTTACAACTTTATCTTATATTTGCCTTATATTTCTCAATTTCTTAATTTGTTGCCCCCCCAAATCCGTTTGCCATAGACACAGGCCTAGTGGGCCTAGGCCCAAAATACACATTTGTCTGAAAATCAAAAAGAAGAAAACAATTATGCAGCCTGTGCAGCTTTGGAGCCCTGGGATTCAAACTCATTTGTGAGTCTACAACAGCAAGAATCATTCACCTAGATTACAAGTTTTGCGTTTGGGTTTTAACGCTGAAAAAATGTCCATTTAAGCGTAAAAACAGGAACGCAGCCATTACGATTCTTGTCGGTATAGCGTAAAAACAGGAACGCAGCCATTACGATTCTTGTCGGTATAGCTATACCGCAAGCATTTTAACCTATATACTAAAATTAAAATAACTATCAATTAAATACATTAAATTACACATTAAAAAACCTAACACCACTAAAAAAATCTAAATCTACAATTACAAAAAATACTAAATTACAACAAAAAAAAAATACTGAATTACAAAAAATAACAAACACTAAATTACAAAAAATAACAAACAAAATTATCCAAACAAAAAACAATTACAACTAATCTAATAGCCCTATACAAATAAAAAGGCCCCCCACAATAAAAAAAACCCTAGCCTACAATAAACTACCAATAGCCCTGATTTGAAAAGTAGATCTCATCCTATTGGCTGATTTGAACCGCCAATAGGATTTCAGTAGCTTTCATCCTATTGGCTGATTTGAATTTCAAAAATAAAATCAGCCAATAGGAATGAAAGGGATTCCATTTTGAAAAGGCTCACTTGCATTGAAGATTCAGTATATGCAATGAACGTATGAAGAGGATGCTCCGCGCCGGATGTCTTCAGGATGAGCCCGCTCCGCGCCGCCGGGATGAAGACAGAAGATGCCGCCTGAATGAAGACTTCACGCCGCCTGGATGTCCAGACTTCAGAAACTGTAAGTGAATCGTTGGGGGTTAGTGATAGGTTTTTTAAAACTTTTTTTAGGTGGGGTTTTATTTTAGATTAGGTTTTGAGCGTTCTTAAAAGAGCTAAATGCCCTTTTCAGTGCAAGAAAAAGTTTTTTTATTTTTTGTAATTGTAGATTTTTTTTTTTTAGTAGTGTTAGTTTTTTTTAATGTGTAATTTAATTTATTTAATAGTTTAATTTATATTAATAGTTTAATAGTTATTTTAATTTTAGTATAATAGTAATGTTAGTTTAATATATAGTTTAAACTAAGGTTTTTTTAATTTCCCAGTTACGTTTTTAGTTATTTTAAGATAGGGATCTTGTAATTTTAATTTAAAGTTAGGGAGTTAATAGATAAATTTAGTTTTTTGCTATGTGGGGGGCTGTTGGTTTAGGGGTTATTGGGTTTATTTAGTGGCAGTGATGTGGGAGGCCAGAGGTTTAAGGGTAAATAACTTTATTTAGTGGCAGCGACGTCGGAGGGCGGTGGAATAGGGGTTATTATCTTTAATATAGTGTGGGCGATGTTGGGGTGGGGGTATAGGGGTTAACAACTTTATTATAGTGGCGGTGATGTCAGGGAGAGGTGGAATAGGGGTTAATACATTTTATTAGTGACACCGATGTCGGGAGCGGCAGATTAGGGGGTTAATAACTTTATTTAGGTGTTGACGATGTCGGGGGCGGCAGATTAGGGGTGTTTAGACTTGGGGTTTATGTTAGGCTGTTAGGTTTAAATGTAACTTTTTTTCACCCAAAGACATCAATGGGGTTGCGTTACGGAGCTTTTCATTCCGTGGTCGCAGGTGTTAGTTTTTTTTCTAACACTCTTTCCCCATTGATGTCTATAGGGAAAGTGTGCACGAGCACGTCAAAGCAGCGCTTGGATTTTGTGCGGATTGGAGCTCATCGCCACCATATCACACGCACAAGGCGGCTTTTCAAAAACTTGTAATGGCAATGGAGGGTGAAATAACGCAACTTTTGTTGCGTTCGTTTCGCACCCTCTATAGCGCAAAATAGGAGTTAAATGTGGCCAGCAGATGGCACCTCACCAGCACCAAATGTAGGAAGATAAGCTAGGAATCTTATCCACCTGTTATTTCAAATTAGGCCCATAATGGCAACTTTTACAAAGTAATATTCAGTTACTAGATAAAAATCAGCATCAAAAACAGTAAAGTGCAAGATGTCAAATAACTGATTAAAAGTGAAAGTTTATAATAATGGGGTTTTTTTTTCAAAATGATTCCTCATTGTTGAACTGTAAATAAGGTAAAATATATATTTTACTAGTCCTAAAGCCCGTTAACACGGGCCATTTTTTGCAGTACAGCGTTCAGTACACCCCTTGCGCTCTCTCCCTCCCCCTCTCTTTTGCTCTCTCTCCCCTCTCTCTTTTGCTCTCTCTCTCCCCCTCTCTTTTGAGCTCTCTTTCCCCCCTCTATTTTGAGCTCTCTCTATCCCCCTCTCTTTTGCGCTCTCTCCCCCCTCTCTTTTGCGCTCTCTCCCCCCTCTCTTTTGCGCTCTCTCCCCCTCTCTTTTGTGCTCTCTCTCTCCCCCTCTATAGGATATTGGGACATATTATGTATTACTTTAGATTTATAACAAAAGGATTAGGTTATTTAATTACCTTATAGTGAATGAAATCTAGGCCATCATTAAAATAAGATTTTAAAAGTGTTTTTGAAAAGAATTAATAGCAACATGTTAAAGAAAGCCAAGCTATATACAATATATCATAGTTTAAATTTACTAAAAGCTGCTGCAGTCATTCAATAAATATTTAAAAAGGATTTGTTTGGTTTTTATCTTTTTTGCCAGAATGTATCATTTTTCATAACTGGCTCAGTAATGAAAACTCTAGCATACAAAACAGAACACATGAATATTTAATACTAGAAAATAACTATTATTTCTTTAGAAATATATTCATATTATACTGGGCTAAGGAGCCTGATATCCAAGTCAACTGACACTTACAAAGTTGGCAACATGTAAAAAAAGATCCAGCCACAAGGTTGTCAGATCAGAGTATTTCACTAGCTATCTGTATTCAAACATCAGATCTCCTAAGGACATTAAAGTAGTTTATAAAAAAAATGCACAGTATCTACCGTACATAAACAGTTAAGCATACAAAATATAAAATAAAACATTTGTTAGTAAAATTGATTTTTGATGCACTGCAAAGAAACATCAATTGAAAAGCTTCTTTGTTGGGCCAGTAAAGAAAACAAAGAAAGAAATGTGTGCAATTATCTAGTAACCATTAGGTAGAATATTGTTGGAGTTCTGGATCCTGTAGTATTCACTCCAGTCTCCAGTTTAAAGTCCCTTTATGTTATATCTATATATGTGTATTTTATCTAATATGTGAGATAGCAGATGCACACATTTAATGTATTTACTTTTATATATATATATATATATATATATATATATATATATATATATTATATAATATAAATAATAAAATATTTATATATAGTTTCTATTGCTGTTGTTAACTGGTGGTATAGTTGCCACCTCAGCCATGTTTTCCTGGATACTTATGAGTTACACATACTGCAGGGTGTGCAGGGAGGAACATGTATTGTGTTTCTGGACAGCACTATTCATATTCCTCCCTGCACACCCTGCAGCATGTGTAACTTATAAGTGTTCTGTATTTTAAGGGACAGGCGGCAACCCTAATTCTGGGTAACATCAAACATCTCCACAAACTTTAATGAAGATACTTGCTGTTGCCACCAGTTTACACATTTGACAGCTATGGAAACTAGGCCTATGTGAGGAAACCTAAAAGGGATCCATTTCAAGGGAAATAGTGATCTTCTTATTTGCCTTCTTAACAGCAAAATGAGGATGTATTTCTCTTTTGTGTGTTTTTTTTTGTTTGTATGGGTTGCCTTCTCTTTTCTTGTATGCAGTTAGTTTGCAACATATAATAAGTTATAACCACCAGGTCAGCTTGTTTGTTCTATATTCAGCCTTATTATTCTTTGTTCTCTCTCTTTGGTAGTGTCTGGGGACCAGACAAAAAAGCAAGTAAGTTACTGTAAAATGCACTAATGCCTGGCCCTCTCTTTGAAGTTACTCTTTTCATGCTTGGTCAGTCAGATGTTAACACACAGAGAGTCACACATTAGTGCGCTTTGTGATTACTTGCGCTTTTCTTCACTCAGATGCTAAACACAGAGAGTCAGACCTTAGCACACTCTCGGCTAGATTACGAGTCTTGCGTTAGGCTTAAAAAGCAGCGTTGGCCGGTCCCAATGCTGCTTTTTAACGCCCGCTGGTATTACAAGTCTTTCAGGTATAGGTGTACCGCTCATTTTTTGGCCAGACTCGGAAATACCACAAATCCACTTACGTAAATTGCGTATCCTATATTTTCAATGGGACTTGCATAGCGCCGGTATTACGAGTCTGACCAAAAGTGAGTGGCAGACCCTCTCCTGTCAAGACTGGTACCACATTTTAAAGTCAGTAGTTAAGAGTTTTACACTACAACGCCGTAGCATAAAACTCTTAACTAAAGTGCTAAAAAGTACACTAACACCCATAAACTATCTATTAACCCTTAAACCGAGGCCCCCCACATCGCAAACACTAAAATAAAAATTTTAACCCCTAATCTGCCGAACCGGACATCGCCGCCACTATAATAAATATATTAACCCCTAAACCGCCACACTCCCACCTCGCAAACACTAGTTAAATATTATTAACCCCTAATCTGCCATCCCTAACATCATCGCTGATACCTATCTACATTTATTAACCCCTAATCTGCCGCCCCCAATGTCGCCGCCACTATATTAAAGTTATTAACCCCTAAATCTAAGTCTAACCCTAACCCTAACACCCCCTAACGTAAATATAATTTAAATAAATCTAAATAAAATAACTATCATTAACTACATTATTCATATTTAAAACTAAATACTACCT
The DNA here is from genome assembly GCF_027579735.1 of Bombina bombina. Taxonomy (NCBI): domain Eukaryota; kingdom Metazoa; phylum Chordata; class Amphibia; order Anura; family Bombinatoridae; genus Bombina; species Bombina bombina. Next base: position 1,012,535,692 of record NC_069500.1, read on the forward strand.
AGTTAAAATAAATACAAAAGTACCTGTAGAATAAAACCTAACCTAAGTTACACTAACACCTAACACTATTCATATAATTAAATAAATTAACTAAATTAAATACAATTAAATACAATTAAATTAAATGATCTAAAGTACAAAAAAAAACAACACTAACTTATAGAAAATAATAAACAAATTACAAGAATTTTAAACTAATTACGCCTAATCTAATCCCCCTAAAAAATAAAAAGCCCCCCCCCAAAAAAAAAAAAAAACCCTACCCTACACTAAATTACAAATAGCCCTTAAAAGGGCCTTTTGCGGGGCATTGCCCCAAAGTAATCAGATCTTTTACCTGTAAAAAAAAGTACAAATCACCCCCCCAACATTAAAACCCACCACCCACACAACCATCCCTACTCTAAAACCCACCAAATCCCCCCTTTAAAAAAATCTAACACTTACCCCTTGAAGATCACCTTACCGGGAGACGTCTTCACCCAAACGGGCTGAAGTCCTCAACGAAGCCGGGAAAAGTCTTCATCCAAGCCGGGCGAAGTGGTCCTCCAGACGGGCAGAAGTCTTCATCCAGACTGCATCTTCTATCTTCATCCATCCGGCGCGGAGCATCCTCTTCATCCGATGGCTCTTCTCGAATGAAGGTTCCTTTAAATGACGTCATCCAAGATGGCGTCCCTTCAATTTGAATTCTATCAGCCAATCGGAATTAAGGTAGCAAAAATCCTATTGGCTGATGCAATCAGCCAATAGGATTGCAGTTCAATGCTATTGGCTGATCCAATCAGCCAATAAGATTGAGCTTGCATTCTATTGGCTGTTCCAATCAGCCAATAGAATGCCAGCTCAATCCTATTGGCTGATTGCATCAGCCAATGGGATTTTTTCTACCTTAATTTTAATTGGCTGATAGAATTCTATCAGCCAATCAGAATTGAAGGGACGCCATCTTGGATGACGTCATTTAAAGGAACCTTCATTCAAGAAGAGCCGTCGGATGAAGAGGATGCTCCGCGTCGGATGTCTTGAAGATGGACCCGCTCCACACCGGATGGATGAAGATAGAAGATGCCGTCTGGATGAAGACTTCTGCCCGTCTGGAGGACCACTTCGCCGGCTTGGATGAAGACTTCTCCCAGCTTCGTTAAGGACTTCGGCCTGGTTGGGTGAAGACGTCTCCCGGTAAGGTGATCTTCAAGGGGTTAGTGTTAGGTTTTTTTAAGGGGGGATTGGGTGAGTTTTAGAGTAGGTTTGGTTGTGTGGGTGGTGGGTTTTTATGTTGGGGGGTGATTTGTACTTTTTTTTTACAGGTAAAAGAGCTGATTACTTTGGGGCAATGCCCCGCAAAAGGCCCTTTTAAGGGCTATTTGTAATTTAGTGTAGGGTAGGGCTTTTTTTTATTTTGGGGGGGCTTTTTTATTTTTTTAGTGGGATTAGAATAGGTGTAATTAGTTTAAAATTCTTGTAATTTGTTTATTATTTTCTGTAATTTAGTGGGGGTTTTTTGTACTTTAGATGATTTAATTTAATTGTATTTAATTTTATTTAATTTAGTTAATTTATTTAATTATAGAGTAGTGTTAGGTGTTAGTGTAACTTAGGTTAGGTTTTATTTTACAGGTACTTTTGCATTTATTTTAACTAGGTAGTTATCAAATAGTTAATAACTATTTAATAACTATTGTACCTAGTTAAAATAAATACAAATTTGCCTGCAAAATAAAAATAAACCCTAAGCTAGATACAATGTAACAGTTATATTGTAGCTAGCTTATTGTTTATTTTATAGGTAGGTATTTAGTTTTAAATAGGAATAATTTATTAAATGAGAGGAATATTTATTTAGATTTATTTACATTTTATTTAAATTAGAGGGTGTTAGGGTTAGGGGTAGACTTAGGGTTAGGGGTTAATAACTTTAATATAGTGGCGGCGATGTTGGGGGCGGTAGATTAGGGGTTAATAACTATAATGTAGGTGTCGGCGATGTTGGGGGCAGCAGATTAGGGGTTAATACATATAATGTAAGTGGCGGCAGTGTCCAGAGTGGCAGATTAGGGGTTAATAATATAATGCAGGTGTCGGCGATGTCAGGGGCTGCAGATTAGGGGTTAATAAGTGTAAGATTAGGAGTATTTAGACTTGGGGTACATGTTAGGGTGTTAGGTGTATTTTCCCCATAGGAATCAATGGGGCTGCGTTAGGAGCTAAACGCTGCTTTTTTTCAGGTGTTAGGTTTTTTTTCAGCCGGCTCTCCCCCATTGATTCCTATGGGGAAATCGTGCACGAGCACGTTTAGCCAGCTCACCGCTAACCTAAGCAGCGCTGGTATTGAGGTGAGATGTGGAGCAAAATTTTGCTCTATGCTCACTTTTTTGTGGTTAATGCCGGGTTTGTAAAAACCCGTAATACCAAAGCTTCCAGGCAATGCAAAATGTGAGGTCGCATTTGCGTTGCACTTAAGTTCTAATACCAGTGCACATTTGCGTGTGCGCTGGTATTACTGAGTGGAGTGCAAATATCGCAATCGCAAAAACACAATTTAGCCCTCTACTTGTAATCTAGGCCTAAATCTATTTCGGCTAGATTACGAGTTTTGCGGTACAGCTATACCGCAGAAAAATTTACCATTGCGCGTGGAATGGCCGGAAACGCATATTAAGAGTTGCGGCGGTATAGCTGTAGCGCAACCATTTTAGCCTGTAACACAACGTCCATTTTGCACTCAAAAAATGACGTTTACGTGTGGGATTTTCCTAGTGCCAATATTACAGGTTGTGCGGTCCAGCTAAAATGCTTGCGTTACAGCCTATACCGACACAATCCATACCGCCATCTGAGAGCAGTAGTTATGGATTTTGTGTAACAAAAATGTTTTACAAAACTCATAACTAAAATGTTACAAAGTACACTAACACCCATAAACTACCTATTAACCCCTATATCGCCACCCTCCCGCATCGCAAACACTATTTAAAACTTATATCGTATGATTAAGTGCCGCACGGCACGAAACATGTCAGGACCCCGCCTCCTCTGACTTTTAAAATCACTTTGTGAGCTTGTTTTTACGTTGTGGATAAATAAAGGACTTTACGTTTTACTCTGGATCATTGGAGTGCTGCCTTTTTTTTCACTATTTGTGATATATTGGGCTTGCTCGGCTCTTTTTTGGTTGGCACCCTGCAACCTGTGCACATACATTGCACACGCCGTTATTGAGGGTGGTGTTTGTTTGTCCATTTGAGGATCCCTGCCTGGATTGGTTCCGTGTGTCACGCCCTCGTTGCGGGAGCGGCGTCACCTTCCTTCACTGTTAAAACTTATTAACCCCTATTCTACAGCCCACCCATATTGTGACTATTAAATAAATGTATTAACCCCTAATCTGCCACCAACCCACATCGCCAACACTATTTAAATATATTAACCTCTAAACCACTTCCCGACATCGCCAACACTATAATAAAGTTATTAACCCCTAAACCTCCGGTCTCCCACATCGCTGCCACTAAATAAACCTATTAACCCCTAAACCTCACACCTCCCACATCGCCACCACTAAATAAACCTATTAACCCTAAACCTCTGGCCTTGGGTGGTGGGTTTTACTGTTGGGGGGACTTTGTATTTTTTTTACAGGTAAAAGAGCTGTTTAACTTAGGGCAATGCCCTACAAAAGACCTTTTTAAGCAGTGGCGTCACTAGGGTTGGTGTCACCCCCCCCCCAGAAAGCAGACACACACAAACACAAAAACACAGGCACACACACATACAAACACTCAGACACACTTAAAAACACACTCAGATGCACACACAAACACTCGGAAACACACTCAGACACACACACAAAAACATACACAGAAAAACACTCAGACACACACACAAACACTTAGACACACACACAAACTCAGACACACACACACATACAAAATATGTAATTTGCCGCCCCCATCGTCGCCGCTACTTTATTAAATTTATTAACCCCTAAACCTAAGTCTAAACCTAAGTCTAACACCCCCCTAACTTAAATATAATTTAAATAAATCTAAATAAAATAACTACAATTAAATAAATTATTCCTATTTAAAACTAAATACTTACCTATAAAATAAACCATAAGATAGCTACAATATAACTAATAGTTACATTGTAGCTAGCTTAGGGTTTATATTTATTTTACAGGTAACTTTGTATTTATTTTAACTAGGTACAATAGTTATTAAATAGTTATACATTATTTAATAAATACCTAGCTAAAATAAAGACAAAATTTACCTGTAAAATAAATCCTAACCTAAGTTACAATTACACCTAACACTACACTATCATTAAATAAATTAACTAAATTAACTACAATTAATTACAATTAAATAAAATAAACTAAAGTACGAAAAACAACAAACACTAAATTACAGAAAATAAAAAAAAATGTTTTTTTTTAAACTAACTACACCTACTCTAATCCCCCTAATAAAATAAAAAAAGCCCCCCAAAATAATAAATCCATCCGGAGCGGAGCGGGTCCATCTTCAATCCAGCCAACGTAGAGCACCCTCTTCAAACGAAGTCCAAGCGAAGAATGAAGGTTCCTTTAAATGACGTCATCTAAGATGGCGTCCCTTGAATTCCGATTGGCTGATAGGATTCTATCAGCCAATCGAAATTAAGGTAGGAAAAATCCTATTGGCTGATCCAATCAGCCAATAGGATTGAAGTTCAATCCTATTGGGTGATCCAATCAGCCAATAGGATTGAGCTCACATTCTATTGGCTGTTCCAATCAGCCAATAGAATGCAACCTCAATCCTATTGGCTGATTGCATCAGCCAATAGGATTTTTCCTACCTTAATTCCGATTGGCTGATAGAATCCTATCAGCGAATTGGAATTCAAGGGACGCCATCATGGATGACGTCATTTAAAGGAACATTCATTCTTCGCTTGGACTTCGTTTGAAGAGGATGCTCCGCGTCGGCTGGATTGAAGATGGACCCGCTCCGGATGGATGAAGATAGAAGATGCCATCTGGATGAAGACTTCTGCCGCTTGGAGGACCTCTTCTGCCCGGATTGGATGAAGACTTCTGCCCCTCAGGAGGTCCACTTGTGCCCGGCTGGCTGGGTGAAGATGGCTCAAGGTAGGGTGATCTTCAAGGGGGTAGTGTTAGGTTTTTTTTAAGGGGGGATTGGGTGGGTTTTAGAGTAGGGATGGGTGTGTGGGTGGTGGGTTTTAATGTTGGGGGGTATTGTCTTTTTTTTTACAGGTAAAAGAGCTGATTACTTTGGGGCAATGCCCTGCAAAAAGCCCTTTTAAGGGCTATTTGTAATTTAGTATAGGGTGGGGATTTTTATTTTTTGGGGGGGGCTTTTTTATTTTATTAGGGGATTAGAGTAGGTGTAATTAGTTTAAAAAAATTAATTATCTTTTTATTTTCTGTAATGTAGTGTTTGTTGTTTTTCGTACTTTATTTTATTTAATTGTAATTAATTGTAGTTAATTTAGTTAATTTATTTAATGATAGTGTAGTGTTAGGTGTAATTGTAACTTAGGTTAGGATTTATTTTACAGGTAAATTTGTCTTTATTTTAGCTAGGTAGTTATTAAATAGTTAATAACTATTTAATAACTATTGTACCTAGTTAAAATAAATACAAAGTTACCTGTAAAATAAATATAAACCCTGTCCAGTCGACAGATTAGGGGTTAAAAACTTTATTTTAGTGTTTCCGATGTGGGGGGGGGGCTTGGTTTAGGGGTTAATAGGTAGTTTATGGGTGTTAGTGTACTTTTTAGCACTTTAGTTAAGAGTTTTATGTTACGGTGTTAGCCCATAAAACTCTTAACTACTGACTTTTAAATGCGGTAGAATTCTTGACAGGAAAGGGTCTACCGCTCACTTCTTCCAAGACTCATAATACCAGCGTTAGGCAAATCCCATTAAAAAGATAGGATACGCAATTGACGTAAGGGGATTTGGGGTATGCTCGAGTCGCGGAAGAAATTGAGCGGTACACCTGTACCTGCCAGACTCGTAATACCAGCGGGAGTTAAAAAGCAGCGTTGGGACCTCTCAATGCTGCTTTTTAAGGCTAACGCAAGACTTGTAATCTAGGCGTATGTCTTTTATTTTTCGCAATTTAGTGCTTATTATTTTTTGTAATTTTAGATTTTTTTTTAATTTTTTAGTAGTGTTAGGTTTTTTAAAATTTGTAATTTAGGTTTTTTAATTGGTAATTTTTTATTTTATTAGAACAGTAATGTTTGGTTAATTTATAGTTTAAACTTAGTTTTTTTTATTTCACAGGTAAGTTTTTATTTATTTTAAGATAGTTATTTTTGTAATTTTAATTTAAAGTTAGGGGAGTGTTAGGTTTAGGGGTTAATAGTTTAATTTAGTGTTTACGATGTGGGGGCCGGCGGTTTAGAGGTTAATAAGTTTATTTAGGTGTCGGCGATGTCGGGGAGCAGCGGATTAGGGGTTAATAACTTTATTTAGTGGCGGCGATGTCAGAGAGCGGAGGATTAGGGGTTAATAGCTTTTATTAGTGTTGGCGATGTCAGGGAGCAGCAGATTAGGGGTAATAGCTTTTTTTAGGTGTCGGCAATGTCAGGGAGTGGCGGATTAGGGGTTAATAACTTTATTTAGTGGCGGCGATGTTGGGGACCAGAGGATTAGGGGTTAATAGCTTTTATTAGTGGTGGCGATGTCGGGGAGTGGAGGATTAGGGGTTAATAATTTTATTTAGTGTTGGCGATGTCGGGGGCGGCGGATTAGGGGTGTTTAGACAAGGGGTTTATGTTAGGGTGTTAGGTTTAAATGTAACTTTCTTTTCCCCATAGACATCAATGGGGTTGTGTTACGGCGATCTCCATTCTGCATATCAGGTGTTAATTTTTTTTCTAACACTCTCTCCATATTGATGTCTATGCCCTTGGCTTTTGTGCGGTATGGAGCTTAATGCACCATAACGCACAGCACAAGGAGACTTTTCAGTAACTCATAATAGCAGCGCTATGGAGAGTAAAATAACGCAAGTTTTGGGGCTTTATTTTCGCACCCTGTTTAGTGCAAAACTCGTAACCTAGGCGTTTGTTTCTTCAGTCAAAATGAAAATTGTTAAGCTGAAGACTATTGCTTAAGTGAGATTCTTCTTTCTGTTAAAAAGATTTCATTGTTTTTGTTCAAAATCTACACACAATCTACACACACTATTCACACAAACACAGCACACAAACACACCACACACACACAAAGAAAAATGTATCAATGATGTGCACCAAAAAAAGGGGCAAAAAATTTGCCACACATCGCCAGTATAAAAGTGCACTAATTCACAAATGTAAAATTATTATTATTATTATTCTTTATTTATGAAGCGCCAACATATTCCGCAGCGCTGTTCATGGATACAATTCATTTAAATAAAACAATGATATAAAACTTGTAAGAGACAGGACAAAATTTACAAACACATACAGGATGGATTGAGGGCCCTATTTCCATGTGAACTTACAATCTAGAAGGGTAGGAGGTTAAGAAACAGGAGGCGAGGACTGCAAGATTGAGAAAGATGTTAATGCAGAGTTAGATGAGGGAAATGTTAGGTAAGTGAAATTAATTTGAGATGGGTGGTAGGCTTCCCTGAACAGAAAAGTCTTCAGGGAGCATTTAAAGGAAGAAAGATTAGGGCAAAGACTGAATAAAATCTAATTTTGACCCTTTTTGGGGGGCAGAAAAGGTGTGAGTTGGGTGAATTTTATTTTGATAATTTTTGGCATACACATCAAGTACATATGCACAAATAAAATCCATAGGAAATTCAATGGCAAAATATACATTGATAAAAAAAGTCTAAGTTCCCAATCAAATATTAAAAAGCATGTGGATTTCTAAATTGAACTACACCACCCTAAATTATTATATTATATTTTATTAAATTAATTATATTACATTACATTATATTATACACAACTTGTTCTTTAATGGAATAGTTTAAAGGGAACTTAAACACTCTGAGATGGTAATATAAAATGATAAATCATATATAATTTTTACATATATATATATATATATATATATCTATATACAGTATACATATATATATATATATATATATATATAAATATATATATATATATATATATATATATATATATATATATATATATATATATATATAAAAACTGCAGTATACTTTCATTATTTATTTTATTCTCTTTTCCATTCCGAAAATTGTGAGTTTTCCTGTTCGAAATGGAAGTGCATAACACTGTTATATCTCACACAGCCATTGGCTGCACACTCTAGTGACCAATTAATTGGACACAGCAGAGAAGGTAACTTAAGTTACAACATGGCAGCTCCCATTGTTTTATAGACACTAAAACTTTACACTTATTTTGCCAATATTTAAACAGCTAATGAAACTTAAAAAAAAATACACCTACATGTTACTCTCAGACTAATCTTTTCTTTGAATGCATCATTCTTTCTAGCATATATTTAGTGTTAAATCTCCCTTTAATGGCAGAATTAGCATGCACCACATACACTGCTCTGATACAAAAACAGTTTCACCAATAAAAATGCATCTTTAATCCTTCAGTAACATTTATTTTACAATGTAGTGATTAATTGCTGATATATTATATGTGTTTATAAAAATGACTTAAATGTCCTTCACACACAGGAATGCAGGGAGACTCCTATGAATCTTATCTGCTTCCACTCACCCTATTGACATCATAACACCTGCTTAGCCTATTGATTGTTTTAGCTCTGGCATTTAGTCTGACAGCCTATGCAGATGTGACAACCGAAAGGCAAGTTCAGTTCTTGGCTTCCCCAACTGACTCCATCACTAACACAAATGCCCCAGCGTCAAACCTGGATTTTAAAAATATGCTTGTTCTGCAAGTTGTGCTGAATTTTTATCAGTTACATCATATCACTCTGCTTAAATCTTTCCTCTCTCTTCCCTCAATGACGTCATTGTACTATTTACATCTCTCTTCTGGCATATACACTTCAGCCTAATCTGTATATGCTCGTCTATTACACATATCTTAAACCTCTTGTTAATTTATCCAATTCCGCTATTGTCCCACACTTTATCTTTTTGCTCCATTACAACCTCGCTGCACACGTCCCAATATTTCTAAGCCTTGGCTGAGTTCCCAGACTTGCTTGCTTCTCTCCTGCACCTGCTCCCCTGAATGCCCCTGGAGGAAATCCTATTCACAAATAGGCCGTCTTCACTACAGATTCCTCTGTTCCTGCTGTAACACTGTTTGTGTACTGCCAAGTAACACCACTAAACTGCGCTAATCCAGTCCTTGTTGACTAATGTCTGTCACAGACAGAAACAAAGTTTTTTTTCTGGCAGATTATAACTAGAAGACCCCATTTCACAAACCCATTATCCTAACTTAACATGCTGGTCTATATAATTTTCCATATAAATCTATAAAAATTCCCAGCATGATTTATTCTCTTTACTTTTTTCCTACCACTTCTTCTGGAATTCTATCTCAAGTATTTGCTACTCCTTCTGTAAAGTAGTATTTTCTTAACTCACCACTGATCCAGAGGAATTCTCTTTTTTTAAGTGTCTTTTACTTCCCTATATAATTTTTACATCCCACCTTTTATTTAGATATTGCAGATACAATCAGGACTAACTTTACACTGAAAGTGTGTAAAGGCACAGTTTACTTGCCTGCCCCTTCTGTGTTGCCCTTCTCATGCATTGTACTAAGTTAATGCACATACTAGTGCCACCACTAGTATGTGCATTAACTGATTCCAGTACAAAAACACATCTCTGTTGCTGCAGATCCCCTAGTGGATTTTGTAATTGGTAGCACATGGCAGCATGGGTGCTTATAGGAAGGGGGGATAGCTTATTATTTACAATACAATTATTTCAAAATAGGCAAATGTGAAAATGTGTCATAGCAAGCAGCATCAATTTAGTGGCATTCACGCTTGCTGACTTAGGGCAAGATTAGTGGTGCATTAAAAGAAATTTGCTCACACGCTAACTGTGCTTGAAGTAAAAACTTGAAAGTATAAAGTTAAAGTGCAAGCAAAAAACCAATGCACTCCAACTTCTGAACTTCGGATATTGCAACTGTGATAACTTCTCACTAAATACTTCTAGGGGGCGTAATAAAAAAAAACTATCAGTTATTGCTCACACGGGAACCCGACACAATGCTAGATCAACTAAAGATATACAGGGAGTGCAGAATTATTAGGCAAGTTGTATTTTTGAGGATTAATTTTATTATCGAACAACAACCATGTTCTCAATGAACCCAAAAAACTCATTAATATCAAAGCTGAATAGTTTTGGAAGTAGTTTTTAGTTTGTTTTTAGTTATAGCTATTTTAGGGGGATATCTGTGTGTGCAGGTGACTATTACTGTGCATAATTATTAGGCAACTTAACAAAAAACAAATATATACCCATTTCAATTATTTATTTTTACCAGTGAAACCAATATAACATCTCAACATTCACAAATATACATTTCTGACATTCAAAAACAAAACAAAAACAAATCAGTGACCAATATAGCCACATTTCTTTGCAAGGACACTCAAAAGCCTGCCATCCATGGATTCTGTCAGTGTTTTGATCTGTTCACCATCAACATTGCGTGCAGCAGCAACCACAGCCTCCCAGACACTGTTCAGAGAGGTATACTGTTTTCCCTCCTTGTAAATCTCACATTTGATGATGGACCACAGGTTCTCAATGGGGTTCAGATCAGGTGAACAAGGAGGCCATGTCATTAGATTTTCTTCTTTTATACCCTTTCTTGCCAGCCACGCTGTGGAGTACTTGGACGCGTGTGATGGAGCATTGTCCTGCATGAAAATCATGTTTTTCTTGAAGGATGCAGACTTCTTCCTGTACCACTGCTTGAAGAAGGTGTCTTCCAGAAACTGGCAGTAGGACTGGGAGTTGAGCTTGACTCCATCCCCTCAACCCGAAAAGGCCCCACAAGCTCATCTTTGATGATACCAGCCCAAACCAGTACTCCACCTCCACCTTGCTGGCGTCTGAGTCGGACTGGAGCTCTCTGCCCTTTACCAATCCAGCCACGGGCCCATCCATCTGGCCCATCAAGACTCACTCTCATTTCATCAGTCCATAAAACCTTAGAAAAATCAGTCTTGAGATATTTCTTGGCCCAGTCTTGATGTTTCAGCTTGTGTGTCTTGTTCAGTGGTGGTCGTCTTTCAGCCTTTCTTACCTTGGCCATGTCTCTGAGTATTGCACACCTTGTGCTTTTGGGCACTCCAGTGATGTTGCAGCTCTGAAATATGGCCAAACTGGTGGCAAGTGGCATCTTGGCAGCTGCATGCTTGACTTTTCTCAGTTCATGGGCAGTTATTTTGCGCCTTGGTTTTTCCACACGCTTCTTGTGACCCTGTTGACTATTTTGAATGAAACGCTTGATTGTTCGATGATCACGCTTCAGAAGCTTTGCAATTTTAAGAGTGCTGTATCCCTCTGCAAGATATCTCACTATTTTTTACTTTTCTGAGCCTGTCAAGTCCTTCTTTTGACCCATTTTGCCAAAGGAAAGGAAGTTGCCTAATAATTATGCACACCTGATATAGGGTGTTGATGTCATTAGACCACACCCCTTCTCATTACAGAGATGCACATCACCTAATATGCTTAATTGGTAGTAGGCTTTCGAGCCTATACAGCTTGGAGTAAGACAACATGCATAAAGAGGATGATGTGGTCAAAATACTCATTTGTCTAATAATTCTGCACTCCCTGTAGTTATATATGTAGATACATATTGTGTATATATATATATATATATATATATATATATATACACGTATATATACAGTATCTCACAAAAGTGAGTGCACCCCTCACATTTTTGTAAATATTTTGTTATATCTTTCATGTGACAACACTGAAGAAATTACACTTTGCTACAATGTAAAGTAGGGAGTGTGCAGCCTGTATAACAGTGTAAATTTGCTGCCCCCTCAAAATAACTCAACACACAGCCATTAATGTCTAAACTGTTGGCAACAAAACTCAGTACACCCCTAAGTGGAAATGTCCAAATTGGGCCCAAAGTGTCTATTTTGTGTGGCCACCATTATTTTCCAGCACTGTCTTAACCCTCTTTGGCATGGCATGGAGTTCACCAGAGCTTCCCAGGTTGCCACTGGGGTCCTCTTCCACTCCTCCATGACAACAACACAGAGCTGGTGGATGTTAGAGCCCTTGCGCTCCCCCACCTTCCATTTCAGGATGCCCCACAGATGCTCAATAGGGTTTAGGTCTGGAGACATGCTTGGGCAGTCCATCACCTTTACCCTCCGCTTCTTTAGCAAGGCAGTAGTCATCTTGGAGGTGTGTTTGGGGTCGTTATCATGTTGCAATACTGTCCTGCGGCCCAGTCTCTGAAGGGAGGGGATCATTCTCTGCATCAGTATGTCACAGTATATGTTGGCATTCATGGTTCCCTCAAAAAACTGTAGCTCCCCAGTGCCGGCAGCACTCATGCAGGCCCAGACCATGACACTCAGACCACCATGCTTGACTGTAGGCAAGACACACTTGTCTTTGTACTCCTCACCTGGTTGCCGCCACACACACTTGACACCATCTGAACCAAATAAGTTTATCCTTGTCTCATCGGACCACAGGACATGGTTCTAGTAATCCATGCCCTCAGTCTACATGACTTCAGCAAACTGACCAATTTGATGCAGTGTGTGGTGTATGGTCTGAGCACTGATGGGCTGACCCCCCACCCCTTCATCCTCTGCAGCAATGCTGGCAGCACTCATATGTCTATTTCCCAAAGACAACCTCTGGATATGACGCTGAGCAACGTGGACTGAACTTCTTTGGTCGACCATGGCGAGGCCTGTTCTGAGTGGAACCTGTCCTGTGAAACCGCTGTATGGTGTTGCCCACCGTGCTGCAACTCAGTTTTAGAGTCTTGGCCATCTTATAGCCTAGGCCATCTTTATGTAGAGCAACAATTTTTTTTTTCAGATCCTCAGAGAGTTCTCTGCCATGAGGTGCCATGTTGAACTTCAATTGACAAGTATGAGAAAGTGTGAGAGCGATAACACCAAATTTAACACACCTGCTCCCCATTCACACATGAGACCTTGTAACACTAACGAGTCACATGACACTGGGGAGGGAAAATGGCTAATTGGGCCCAATTTGTACATTTCCACTTAGGGGTGTACTCAATTTTGTTGCCAATGGTTTAGACATTAATGGCTGTGTGTTGAGTTATTTTGAGAAGATAGCAAATTTACACTGTTATACAGGCTGTACACTCACTACTTTACAATTTAGCAAAGTGTCATTTCTTCAGTGTTGTCACATAAAAAGATATAATAAAATATTTTCAAAAATGCAAGGGGTGTACTCACTTTTGTGAGATACTGTGTGTATATATATATATATATATATATAAACACATAAATACATATTAATAAACATATTAACACATTTATATACACACATGCACATATTTAGATATTATATATATATATATACATACATATATACAGTATATATATATATATATATATATATATATATATATACACATTCTCTTTCCAGTCAAACACCTTGTCATATACCTTATACCCTTAAACCCTTTAAAAGCATTTTTATTAATGTTAATCTTATATGTTTTTATGAACATTTTCTCAAGTCGCACGTAATATTCTAGCACAGTTTCGCTCAAGCACAAACTATAACTTTCAACCTGTAATACCAGCACAAATTAGTGCATTAGCAATGCCCATTGAAATTATAGGTTGTGCCCAGAGTGATGTCGGCCATGTTTATCCGTCTCTGGTAATATTAGTGCAGTCCAGCAATATTTAAACCCATACTATCATTAGTGCGACACTTTGGCCTTGAATGAACTACCTGAGTGCAGGTTTAATCAGATTAAAATGACAGAAGTCCAGGATGATAGCAGCTCTGGAGTAGTGAAAAAACTGCAGTGGGTTATGAATATAATTTTAATAATGACAAGCAACTATATATTAATGGTGAGTAAGATGACCTGTATGACTAACTCCCTACTGTATACAGATCCTCTAAAAAATATGAGCATACGCATTTTATATTCACCCATCATATTTAAATATATAACTTACCATTAAAATTTTAGTATAATTGCAGAATAAAGTTGTTCATAAAAACTTACAGCTAGATTACGAGTTTTGCGTTATGGCTAATAATGCTGCTCTTTCACTATCATCTTGTAGGTCTTGTAGGTACAGCTGTACCACACACCTTTTTGGCCGTCATGCAACGTAACTACCTCACCTTTCAAAAAGTCCTTTTTCAATGGGACTTCCATAGCGCCGGTATTACCAGTTTGCCTGTCCAGCCAAAAAGTGAGCGGTACAGCCTATGGGGCCTATTTATCAAGCTCCGTAAGGAGCTTGTGGGCTCGTGTTTCTGGCGAGTCTGAAGACTCGCCAGAAACAGCAGTTATGAAGCAGCTGTCACAAAGACCGAAGCTCCATAACCCTGTCCGCCTGCTCTGAGCAGGTGGACAGGAATGGCCGGAATTCAACCCTATCGAGTATGATCGGGTTGATTGACACCCCCTGCTGGCGGCCCATTGTCCGCGAGTCTGCAGGGGGCGGCATTGTACCAGTAGCTCTTGTAAGCTGCTGGTGCAATGCTGAATACGGAGAGCGAATTGCTTTCCAAATTCAGCGAGGTCTTGCGGACCTGATCCGCACTGTCGAATCAGGTCCACAAGACCTTTAGTAAATATGCCTCTATAACTACAAGATCTGTACCGCCACCTGAAAGTCAGTAGTTATGAGTTTTACGTTACAAAGCTGTACCGTAAAACTCTTAACTAAAGTGTTAAAAAGTACACTAACACCAATAAACTACCTATTAACCCCTAAACCAAGGCCCTCCCGCATCACAAACACTAAAATAAAATTATTAACCCCTAATCTGCCGTTCTGGACATCGCTGCCACTAGAATAAACATATTAACCCCTAAACCGCCGTACTCCCGCATCTCAAACACTAGTTAAATATTATTAACCCCTAATCTGCTGCCCCCAATGTCGACGCCACCAACATACAATTATTAACCCCTAATCTGCTGCCCCAATGTAGCCGCCACTATACTAAAGTTATTAACCCCTAAACCTAACCCTAAGTCTAACCTTAACGTAACCCTAACCCTAACACCCACTAACTTTAACATTGGCGCAACCTACATTACTGTTATTAACCCCTAATCTGCTGCCCCCAAAATTGCCGCCACCTAACTACATTTATTAACTCCTAATCTGCTGCCCCCATTGTCGCTGCCACTATACTAAAGTTATTAACCCTTAAAACCTAACCCTAAGTCTAACCTTAACCCTAACGTAACCCTAACCCTAACACCCACTAATTTTAACATAATTAAAATAATTCCAAATAAAAATTACAATTAATACCTTAATTATTCCTATATAAAAATAAATAAATACTTACCTTTAAAATAAAACCTAAGCTAGCTACAATATAACTAATAGTTATATTGTATCTAGCTTATGTTTTATTTTTATTTCACAGGTAAGTTTGTAATTATTTTAACTAGGTTGATTAGTTATTAAATAGTTATTAACTATTTACTAACTACCTAGTAAAAATAAATACAAATTTACCTGTGAAATAAAACCTAACCTGTCTTACAGTTAAACCTAACATTACACTAAAATTAAATAAATTACATTAATGAAATACAATTAACTAAATTACAAAAAAAAAAACCCCACTAAGTTACACAAAATAAAAAAGAAATTATCAAATATTTAAACTAATTACACCTAATCTAATAGCCCTATCAAATTAAAAAAGCCCCCCCAAAATAATAAAACCCCTAACCTAAACTAAACTGCCAATAGCCCTTAAAAGGGCCTTTTGCGGGGCATTGCCCCAAGGAATTCAGCTCTTTTACCTGGCAAATAAAAATACAAACAATCCCCCAACTGTAAAACCCACCACCCACACAACCAACCCCCCCCAAATAAAACCCTCCCTAAAAACCTAAGCTCCCCATTGCCCTGAAAAGGGCATTTGGATGGGCATTGCCCTTAAAAGGGCATTCAGCTCTTTTACATTAGCCAAACCCTAAGCTAAAAATAAAACCCACCCAATAAACCCTTAATAAAACCTAACACTAACCCGAAGATCCACTTACAGTTTTGGAAAACCGGACATCCATCCTCATCCAGCCGGGAGAAGTCTTCCTCCAAGCGGCAAGAAGTCGTCCTCCAAGCGGGCAGAAGTCTTCATCCAGACGGACGGCATCTTCTATCTTCATTCTTCCGATGCGGAGCGGAGGGGCTCCATCTTCAAGACATCCGGAGCGGAGCATGCTCTTCATACTGTCCCATCCGTACACTGAACGTTCCCTTTAAGGGACGTCATCCATAGAATTCTATCAGTCAATCGGAATTCAAGGGACTTTATCTTGGATGACGTCCCTTAAAGGGAACCTTCAGTGTACGGCTGGGACCGTATGAAGAGGATGCTCTGTGCAGGATGTCTTGAAGATGGAGCCGCTCCGCATCGGAAGGATGAAGATAGAAGATGCCGTCTGGATGAAGACTTCTGCCTGCCTGGAGGACAAATTCTTGCTGCTTGGATGAAGACTTCTCCCGGCTTCATTGAGGACTTCTTGCCACTTGGAGGAAGACTTCTCCTGGCTGGATGAGGATGGATGTTCGGTCTTCCAAAACTGTAAGTGGATCTTCGGGGGTTAGTGTTAGGTTTTATTAAGGGTTTATTGGGTGGGTTTTATTTTTAGCTTAGGGTTTGGGCAATGTGAAAGAGCTAAATGCCCTTTTAAGGACAATGCCCATATCATTGCCTTTTTCAGGGCAATGGGGAGTTTAGGGGGCTTGGTTGTGTGGGTGGTGGGTTTTACTGTTGGAGGGTTGTTTGTATTTTTTTTTTACAGGTAAAAGAGCTGATTGGCAGTTTAGTGTAGGCTAGGTTTTTTTTATTGGGGGGGCTTTTTTATTTTGATAGGGCTATAAGATTAGGAGTAATTCGTTTTTATTTTTGATAATTTATTTTTTTATTTTGTGTAATTTAGTGTTTATTATTGTTTGTAATTTTATAGTAATGTTAGGTGTTAGTGTAACTCAGGTTAGGTTTTATTTTACAGGTAACTTTGTATTTATTTTAACTAGGTAGCTAGTAAATAGTTAATAACTATTTACTAACTAGTCTACCTAGTTAAAATAAATACAAACTTAGCTGTGAAATAAAAATAAAACCTAAGATAGCTACAATGTAACTATTGGTTATATTGTAGCTAGCTTAGGGTTTATTTTACAGGTAAGTATTTAGTTTTAAATAGGAATTATTTAGCTATTAATAGTAGGTTTTATTTAGATTTATTTTAATTATATTAAATTTAAGGGTGTTAGGGTTAGGGTTACGTTAGGTTTAGGGTTAGACTTATGGTTAGGGTTAGGTTTAGGGGTTAATATATTTATTTAGTGTTAGTGATGTGGGAGGCCAGAGATTTAGGGGTTAATAACTTTAGTATAGTGGCGACATTGGGGGTGGCAGATTAGGGGTTAATAAATGTATGTAGGTGGAGGCGACATTGGGGGTGGCAGATTAGGGGTTAATAAGTGTAATGTAGGTGTCAGCGATGTCGGGGGCGGTAGATTAGGGGTGTTTAGACTCTGGGTTTATGTTAGGGTGTTAGGTGTAAACATCCATTTTCTTTCCCCATAGACATCAATAGGGCTGCGTTACGGAGCTTTACACTCCGTCATTGCAGGTGTTAGGCTTTTTTTTAGCCGGCTCTCCCCATTGATGTCTATGGGGAAATCGTGCACGAGAACGTCAAAGCAGCTCAAAGCAGCGCTGGTATTTGTGTGTGGTATGGAGCTCAACGCAGCCATATCGCCCGCAAACGCTGAGTTTTTGCAAACCTGTAATAGCAGGGCTATTGAAGGTGAGCGGTGGAAATAACTTGCAAGTTATTAGCGAGCCACTCATAAAGCAAAACACGTAATCTGGCTGTTTCTTTGGGCTAGATAACAAGTGGAGCGCTAATTTATTGAGCGCCCGCAAACAAGCAAATTCCCCCTTTTGCAGATGCGCGATGAATAACAAGCCATCACAAGTGGCAGGTTATTGCTATTACGATCTTGCAGAAGCAATTAGCGCTCATAAAATTAACCAGAGATCAGCTCTCTTATTAATTTTATAAATGGCCCCAAATGCCCCCAAAATACAGTGGTGTGTATTTTCTTAAAAAGTAAAATTGTAGAACTTCTTTTTTTTTTATAAAATAACTGCACAAAGCAGTTTTAATATATACAGTATATATATATATATATATATATATATATATATATATATATATATATATGTGTGTGTGTGTGTGTGCGTACATGTGTATCTATGTGTTTATATGTGTATAAAAATATTTGCATACATATGTACACATATAAACACATATATACTTTGGAACCCTTTCCTGAAAAGATACATTGTTTTGAATGCAGCAAGGGATGCTGGGTAAGATATGCAAATGAGGTTCATAATTTATGCAGATTCCCTTTAAGACATAGCATCACTGTATACACCGCTTTTAAGCTAAGCCAGGGTTAGTACAGCTATTCCAGGACAGACGTGTCATGGTATTTGCCACTCATCAGCTGGGAGTAGGTTCTGAATTGCTGCTGGGTACAGCTGATTTCCTAGAAAAGACCAACAAATTTTAAAATTATGGGAACCTACTCCCAGCTAATGAGTTTGCAAATACCATTAAACGGCTGTTCTGAGATGGTACTGAATTTCTGTTGTGTTAGTTTTTTTTTTTAATTTTCACTCTCCATTGAAATCTATGGGGAGAAGATGTTAACACGGTCGCGATAGCTAAGTCCTTTGGTTAGTGTGCCTTGTGTTTTGCTGGCACACAAAACTTTTAC
Source organism: Bombina bombina (assembly GCF_027579735.1). NCBI lineage: Eukaryota > Metazoa > Chordata > Amphibia > Anura > Bombinatoridae > Bombina > Bombina bombina. Next base: position 1,012,554,701 of record NC_069500.1, read on the forward strand.
TTTCAACTTGCAATATGCCTCCTAACCTGTGAGCACAAAAAAGTTTACTTCTGGCTGTGTAAGCACTAGATGGAAAGCACGCCACTTGTAATCTGACCCAGAGTGTGCTACTTACAGAGACATTACGGACTCCATTTACTAATGCACTTTGCTGCAGGTTCACATGAGCAGCCTGCAGCCAATATTTGGGAACCAGCGGTCATCAGACTGCTGCTTACAAACTTTTATGCCAGCTCTTAGCTGGTGGATATTAGGCGGGGTGATTGACAGCCTCTACTCACGCACCATTGGGCTAGCGTAGCAGGGGGTGGCATTGCACAATCACACGCCTGTACAATGTTAAATTTAGGCAGCAAAATTTTGCTGCCCACTTTCTTTGATCCCAGGTGAACAGGTCTGCGGAAGCGAACCTTGTCCGTCCGGGCCCTATGTCTAAAAATAAATTGTGTTTTGACATAATGTAAATAGAAAGCATGTGCCTGCCAGGTTGTAAGATTATATAAACCCTGTGGCTGTTCTTTCTTTGGTAAAATTATCAAAAGGAAAATTTTTTTTTTGTTATTTCTATCAATATTTTGCTGTGTTTTGCCACTTTGTAAACAATGAACATTAGATACCCTTTAACACAGAGTCAAAATATTGCTGTAAAGTTAATGAAACAAAGTAAAGCATTTTGCAAAATGAACATAAACTTGTAACCAATGATGTTTTAATAGAGATTGTGTTTCTTAAAAATTGTGGGACATTATTTGCATTTTTTTTCATATGAAAAACTCTGACATAAAATACTCCGGAAGTTCATTGTCAACTACAAAATCTATCCCATGGTTCTTGCGCCTGCTGGCAACATGGTCATCAGATTGTGTAGCCAGCCATTAGACATTATGTAATTCATCAGATATTGTGTATATGATCTCATGTACTGCTTCACTGCATTCTGATTAGGTATCCTAGTGCATTTATGTTTTAAATAGCTCTTTTCTAAATTGGTAGACAGACTTATAATATGATTAAAGATGTTCATTTTTATTCAGCTTCATATAATGACATTGTTGGCTTGAAGTCAATAAAGTCATAATTCCCTTGAGAATGGAAAGATGGAGTTATAGCCCTTGAGAGTTCAGTTATAGTTTAGGTAATACACCGATATTAGACTAATCTAATTATACAATGATCTATCTCCATGGAACAATTATCAAGAGTAACTGTATGGAAAGAATGTGGAATTATACAGCTCAGCCTGGAAGAAAATTATGTTACTAATGTTTGAAGTTCTCACTCTTGTGGTTTCTTTTATGCTGAGAACCTCCTAGCAGTACTTCATTATGCAGATGTCCTAAAAATTACAGGTCACATGGTAGCCTTAAAGGGACATGAAACCCATTTTTTTTTCTTTCATGATACAGATGGAGCATACAGTTTTAAACAATGTTCTAATTTACTTCTATTATCAAGTTTTATTTTTTCTGTGTTTTTTTGCTTTTTTTTTTAGGAAAAGCAGGGAGGTAAGCTCAGAAGTGTGCACATTTCTGAGTCTTTATATGGAAGCAGTTTTGCAAGAATTGTATCCACTTGCAAGAGTACTGGATGGCAGCGCTATTTCCTGCCCTGTAGTGCTCTAGGCACCTACCTATCGCCTAGATTACGAGTTTTGCGGTAAGCTTAAAAAGCAGCGTTAAGAGATCCTAATGCTGCTTTTTAACACCCGCTGGTATTACGAGTCTTGCAGGTTTAGGGGCACAGCACACTTTTTTGGCCTTACCGCAAATCAACTTACGTAAATTTTGTAAAGTCTTTTTTCAATGGGACTTCCATAGCACCGGTATTACGAGTTTGTCCTGGGAGGCCAAAAAGTGAGCGGTACACCCTCTACCTCCAAGATTCCTAACGCATTTTAAAGTCAGTAGTTCTGAGTTTTAAACTGCAGCACTGTAGCATAAAACTCATAACTAAAGTGTTACAAAGTACACTAACACCCATAAACTACCTATTTACCCCTAAACCGAGGCCCTCCCACATCGCAAACACTAAACTAAAATTATTAACCCCTAATCTGCTGCTCCAGACATCACCGCCACTATAATAAACATATTAACCCCTAAACCACCACACTCCCGCCTCGCAAACATTAGTTAAATATTATTAACCCCTAATATGCCGCCCCTAACATCGCCACCACCTACATTATACTTATTAACCCCTAATATGCCACTCCGGACATCGCTGCCACCTACATTATACCTATTAACCCCTAATCTGCTGCCCCCAACATCGCCGCCACCTACCTACATTTATTAATCGCTAATCTGCCGCCCCCAATGTCGCCGCCACTATACTAAATGTATTAACCCCTAAACCTAAGTCTAACCCTAACACCCACTAACTTAAATATAATTTAAATAAATCTAAATAAAACATACAATTATTACCTAAATAATTCCTATTTAAAACTAAATACTTACCTATAAAATAAACCCTAAGCTAGCTACAATATAACTAATAGTTAGATTGTAGCTAGCTTAGGGTTTATTTTTATTTTACAGGCAAGTTTGTATTTATTTTAACTAGGTAGAATAGTTATTAAATAGTTATTAACTATTTAATAACTACCTAGCTAAAATAGATACAAATTTACCTATAAAATAAAACCTAACCTAAGTTACACTAACACCTAACACTACACTACAATTAAATAACTTACATAAATTAAATACAATTAAATAAATTAAATAAAATTTGCTAAATTACAAAAAAAACAACACTAAATTACAGAAAATAAAAAACAAATTACAAGATATTTAAACTAATTACACCTAATCTAAGAGCGCTATCAAAATAAAAAAGCCCCCCCCCCCAAGATAAAAAAAAACCCTAGCCTACAATAAACTACGAATGGCCCATAAAAGGGCCTTTTGTGGGGCATTGCCCCAAAGAAATCAGCTCTTTTACCTTTAAAAAAAAATACAAACAACCCCTCAACAGTAAAACCCACCACCCACACAACCAATCCCCCAAATAAAACCCTAACTAAAAAAACCTAAGCTCCCCATTGCCCTGAAAAGGGCATTTGGATGGGCATTGCCTTTAAAAGGGCATTTAGCTCTATTGATGCCCAAAGCCCTAACATAAAAATAAAACCCACCCAATACACCCTTAAAAAATCAGGAGAAGTCTTCATCCAAGCAACAAGATGTCCTCAACGAAGCCGGCAGAAGTCATCCTCCAGACGGGCAGAAGTGGTCCTCCAGATGGGCAGAAGTCTTCATCCAGACGGCATCTTCTATCTTAATTCTTCTGACGCGGAGCGGCTCCATCTTCAAGACATCCGGCGCGGAGCATCCTCTTCCAACAAAGTCTTCTTGCTGAATGAATATCTCTTTTAGTGACGTCATCCAAGATGGCGTCCCTTAGATTACGATCAGAATTAAGGTAGAAAAAATCCTATTGGCTGATGCAATTAGCCAATAGGATTGAGCTTGCATTCTATTGGCTGTTCCAATCAGCCAATTGAATGCAAGCTCAATCCTATTGGCTGATTGCATCAGCCAATAGGATTTTTTCTATCTTAATTCCGATTGGCTGATATTATTCTATTAGTCAATCAGAATCTAAGGGATGCCATATTGGATGACGTCACTTAAATAGATATTCATTTAGCAAGAAGACTTCGTTGGAAGAGGATGTTCTGTGCCGGATGTCTTGAAGATGGAGTTGCTCCGCGTCGGAAGGATGAAGATAGGAGATGCCATCTGGATGAAGACCACTTCTGCCCATCTGGAGGACCACTTCTGCCAGCTTTGTTGAGGACATCTTGCCGCTTGGATGAAGACTCCTCCTGGTAAGTGAATCTTCAGGGCTTAGTGTTAGGATTTTTTAAGGGTGTATTGGGTGGGTTTTATTTTTAGGTTAGGGCTTTTGGCAGCAATAGAGCTAAATGCCCTTTTAAGGGCAATGCACATCCAAATGCCCTTTTCAGGGCAATGGGGAGCTTAGGTTTTTTTAGTTAGGGTTTTATTTGGGGGGTTGGCTGTGTGGGTGGTGGGTTTTACTGTTGGGGGGTTGTTTGTATTTTTTTACAGGTAAAAGAGCTGATTTCTTTGGGGCAAAGCCCTGCAAAAGGCACTTTTAAGGGGTTATGGATAGTTTAGTTTAGGCTAGGGTTTTTTTTTATTTTGGGGGGCTTTTTAATTTTGATAGGGCTCTTAGATTAGGTGTAATTAGTTTAAATATCTTGAAATTTGTTTTTTTATTTTCTGTAATTTAGTGTTTGTTTGTTTTTGTAATTTAGCTAATTTTATTTAAAAATTTTTAATGGTATTTAATTTGTGCAAGTTATTTAATTGTAGTGTAGTGTTAGGTGTTAATGTAACTTAGGTTAGGTTTTATTTTACAGGTAAATTTGTATTTATTTTAGCTAGGTAGTTATTAAGTAATTAATAACTATTTAATAACGATTCTACCTAGTTAAAATAAATACAAACTTGTCTGTAAAATAAAAATAAACCCTAAGCTAGCTACAATGTACCTATTAGTTATATTGTAGCCAGCTTAGGGTTTATTTTATAGGTAAGTATTTAGTTTTAAATAGGAATTATTTAGTTAATGATAGGAATTTTTATTTATATTTATTTTAATTATATTTATGTTAGGGGGTGTTAGGGATAGGGGTTAATAAATTTAGAATAGTGGCGGCGACATTGGGGACGGCAGATTAGGGGTTAATAACATGTAGGTTGCGGCGACATTGGGGGAGGGAAATTAGGGGTTAATAAATATAATGTAGGTGTCGGCTATGTTGGGGGCAGCAGATTAGGGGTTAATAAGTGTAAGATTAGGGGTGTTTAGATTCGGGGTTCATGTTAGGGTGTTAGGTGCAAACATAACTTTAGTTTCCCCATAGGAATCAATGGGGCTGCGTTACTGAGATTTACGCTGCTTTTTGGCAGGTGTTAGACTTTTTCTCAGCCGCCTCTCCCCATTGATGTCTATGGGGAAATCGTGCACGAGCACGTATAACCAGCTCACCGCTCACTTAAGCAGCGTAAAAACCTGTAATACCAGCGCTGTATGTAAGTGAGCGGTGAGAAAAAACTGCACATTAGCAACGCACCCCTCATAACACAAAACTCGTAATCTACCCGTATGTTTCTCTTCAACAAAGAATAACATGGGAACAAAGAAAATTTGATAAGAAAAGTACATTTGTTTAAATTGTTTGCTCGCAATGAATCACAAAAGACAATTTTTGGGTTTCATATCCCTTTAACTAACCAATAAACACTGTTGTTTCTTACATCTATAAATTATAAAAGTAAAATGTGCCATTCCTTATCAAAATCAATTTTAATATGAAAGTGAGATAAACCCAAAATTTGTCTTTCATGATTCAGATAGAATGTACAATTTTCCACTGTACTTTTATTATCACATTTTCTTCCTTTTCTTGTTAGCCTTTGTTGAAAAGCAGGGAGGTAAGTTTAGGAGTGTGCACATGTCTGCAGAACTACATGGCAGCAACAATGTTATGCTTTAGCAAGAGCACTACATGGCAACACTATTTCCTGTCATGTAGTGTTCTAGAGATGTGCACGCTACCTATTTAGATATCTCTTCAACAAAGAATAACATGAGAACAAAGCAAATTTGATAATATAAGTAAATTGGGAAGCCATTTAAAACAGTTTTCTCTGAATCATGAAAGATAAATGTTGGGTTGCATGTCCCTTGAAGCAACATTTAATACTTAAAGGTACAGTATACACTCATTGTCATATAACTGCATGTAATAGACACTACTATAAAGAATAAGATGCACAGATACTGATATAAAAATCCAGTATAAAACTGTTTAAAAACTTACTTAGAAGCTGTCAGTTTAGCTCTGTTGAAAAGGTAGCTGGAAAGCCCACTGCAAGTGGCAAATAACAGACACTCCCCCCTCCCCATTCTTTTGCATATGAAAAGACCCTTTACACAAACAGGAGCAAGCTGGAGAAGGTAGCTGACGGTATTCAAATAAAACTTTGGGGCTTGGTTAGGAGTCTGAAAATCAGAGCAATGTTATTTAAAAATAAGCAAAACTAAACATTTAAAAAAAAAACTTAAAGTGAAGGTCAAGTTACAAGCACAACCTCTCGGCATTGCATAGACTTATCAAAATGAGCAGGAGTTTAAGTCATGATTTTTTTAAAATCTATTTATTTTATTTTATTTTTACCTTTAAACTGCTCCGCCGATAAGCACAGCACTCCCGCCCGCCATCTTGTCGAATTGATTGACAGATGACATATCCTAAACCAACTAATCCTTGTTTCCCCCCCCCCCCCCCCCGGGCGTTCAGCCCCTTTGCGTAAAAGTCACGGCCCGGGGGAAAACAAGAATTAGTTGGTTTAGGATACGTCATCTGTCAATCAATTAGTCAAGATGGCGGGCGGAGTATTGCGCTTATCGGCGGAGCAGTTTAAAGGTAAAAATAAAGGAAAATAAATAGATTTTTAAAAAATCATGACTTAAACTCCTGCTCGTTTTGATAAGTCTATGCAATGCCGTGAGGTTGTGCTTGTAACTTGACCTTCACTTTAATGAGCTATATAAATAGATCATCTACAAAACATTTATGCAAAGAAAAAATTAGTGTATAATGTCCCTTTAAAATGATATTCAGAATAAAAAATCCCATTATTTTAGACAGGTATTAGGGTGGGGATGGTAAATACATTAGACTGTATTAAAATGTGTATTTTTAACAGCAATAAACCCGAAGTTCAGTTGTGGGTTGTTTTTTGGAAGCTACTCTAGGCTAATAAAAGTTTAAGGATCGTCTGTTCAGGTTTGGCAAGAAGGCCACAATAAGGAAGCTCATTATTCTTTACAGGTCTGCTGTGAATTCCTTCTGCTTTATGCATTCAAGACAATATAGAAATGAATTATTTTGCATGAAGCAGCTTGTTCTAGACTTGAACACATAGTATTTAGCCAGCCTTCTGTTGGTATAAAAGTAGCCATAAGAATAAAACAGTCTTTTTATTTGCTCCATCTTAAAAAAATCAATTTGAAAATATATTACTTTTTATTTTAGTTCCTCTTTTATGTATTTATTTATTTATTTATTTACAGCTAGATTACGAGTTTTGCGTTATGACTCAAAAAGCATCGTTATGGCCCATAACGCTGCTTTTTCCCTAACGCCGCTATTACAAGTATTATCAGAATAAGTGTACCGCACACCTTTTTGGCCGTCAGGCAATGTCAGTACCGCACTTTTAAAAAATTAATTTTCCATAGCGCTACTATTACGAGTTTTGCGGTGAATCCAAAAAGTGAGTGGTACAGCCTAAAATGACATGATCCGTACCGCCATCTAAAATCAGTAGTTATGAGTTATGAGTTTTACGTTACAAAGCTGTAGCATAAAAGTCATAACTAAAGTGTCACAAAGCACACTAAACACCCATAAACTGCCTATTAACCCCTAAACTGAGGCTCTCCCGCATCGCAAACACTAAAATAAAATTATTAACCCCTAATCTGCCGCTCCGGACATCGCCGCCACTATTAAAATGTATTAACCCCTATTCCACCACTCCCCGACATTGTCGCCACTATAATAAACCTAATAACCCCTAAACCGCCGCCCGCCCGCATCGCAAACACTATTTAAATATTATTAACCCCTAATCTGCCGTCCGCCTACACTGCCGCTATAATAAACCTATTAACCACTAAACTGCAAGCCCCCCACAACGAAATATACTAAATTAAACTATTAACCCCTAAAGCTCTGGCCTCCCGCATCACTACATAAATATATTAACCCCTAAACCTAACCCTAACTTAACCCTAACCTTAACCCTAACATAACCCTAACACCCCCTAACTTAAATATAATTAAAATAAATCTAAATAAAATTTACAATTATTACCTAAACAATTCCTATTTAAAACTAAATACTTACCTGTAAAAAAAAAAAAAAAACTAAGCTAGCTACAAAATAACTAATAGTTACATTGCAGCTATCTTAGGTTTTTTTTCTTTTTCACAGGTAAGTTTATATTTATTTTAACTAGGTAGACTAGTTAGTAAATAGTTATTAACTATTTACTAACTACCTAATTACATTACATTAACATTACAATAAAATAAATTAAAATATTCAAATACAATTATCTAAATTAAAAAAAAAAATAAACACTAAATTACACAAAATTAAAAATGAAATTATCAAAAATAAAAACTAATTACTCCTAATCTAATAGCCCTATCAAAATAAAAAAGCCCCCCCAAAATAAAAAAAACCCTAGCCTACACTAAACTGCCAATGGCCCTAAAAAGGGCCTTTTGTGGGACATTGCCCCAAAGAAATCAGCTCTTTTACCTGTAAAAAAAATACAAACAACCCCCCAACAGTAAAAACCCACCACCCACACAACCAAACCTCCCAAATAAAAACCTTACTAAATAAACCTAAGCTTCCCATTGCCCTGAAAAGGGCTTTTGGATGGGTATTGCCCTTAAAAGGGCATTTAGCTCTTTGACATTGCCCAAACCCTAAGCTAAAAATAAAACCCACCCAATAAACCCTTAAAAAACCTAACACTAACCCACGACGATCCACTTACAGTTTTCGAAGACCAGACATCCATACTCATCCAGGTGGCAGAAATCCTCATCGAAGCCGGCAGAAGTCTTCATCCAAGCGGCAGAAGTCCTCCTTGAAGCCGGCAGAAGTCTTCATCCAAGTGGCAGAAGTCTTCAGCCAGACGGCATCTTCAGCCAATAGTATTGAGCTTGCATTCTATTGGCTATTCCAATCAGCCAATAAGATGTGAGCTCAATCCTATTGGCAGATTGGATGATCCATTAGGATGAAAGCTCAATCCTGTTGGCTGATTGCAACAGCCAATAGGATTTTTCCCCTTTAATTCCTATTGGCTGATAGAATTCTATCAGCCAATCGGAATGTAAGGGACGCCATCTTGGATGATGTCACTTAAAGGGAAACTTAATTTACCAGCTGCGATTGTAAGAAGAGGATGCTCCGCGCCGGATGTCTTGATGATAGACCTTCTCCGCATCGGATGGATGAAGATAGAAGATGCTGTCTGGATGAAGATAGAAGATGCCATCTGGATGAAGACTTCTGCCACTTGGATGAAGACTTCTGCCGGCTTCGAGGAGGACTTCTGCCCGCTTGGATGAAGACTTCTGCCAGCTTCGATGAGGACTTCTGCCGCCTGGATGAGGATGGATGTCCGGTATTCGAAAACTGTAAGTGGATCGTCAGTGGTTGGTGTTAGGATTTTGTAAGAGTTTTTTTGGTGGGTTTTATTTTTAGCTTAGGGTTTGGGCAATATAAAAGAGCTTTTAAGGGCAATGCCCATCCCAATGCCCTTTTCAGGGCAATGGTTAGCTTAGGTTTATTTAGATAGGTTTTTATTTGGGGGGTTTGGTTGTGTGGGTGGTGGGTTTTACTGTTGGGGGGTTGTTTGTATTTTTTTTACAGGTAAAAGAGCTGATTTCTTTGGGCCAATACCCCGCAAAAGGCCCTTTTAAGGGCCATTGGCAGTTTAGTGTAGGCTAGGGTTTTTTTTATTTTGGGGGGATTTTTTATTTTGATAGGGCTATTAGATTAGGAGTAATTCATTTTTATTTTTGATAATTTCATTTTTTATTTTGTGTAATTTAGTGTTTATTTTTTTTTGTAATTTAGATAATTGTATTTTATTAATTTAATTTATTTTATTTTATTGTAATGTTAGGTGTTAGTATAAGGCAGGTTTGGTTTTATTTCACAGGTAATTTTATATTTATTTTAACTAGGTAGCTGGTAAATAGTTAATAACTATTTACTAACTAGTCTATCCAGTTAAAATAAATACAAACTTACCTATTAGTTATATTGTAGCTATCTTAGGTTTTATTTTACAGGTAAGTTTGTATTTAGTTTTAAATAGGAATGATTTAGGTAATAATTGTAAGTTTTATTTAGATTTATTTTAATTATATTTAAGTTAGGGGGTGTTAGGGTTAGGTTTAGGGGTTAATATATTTATGTAGTGTTAGTGATGTGGGAGGCCAGAGGTTTAGGGGTTAATAACTTTAGTATAGTGGCGGCGACATTGGGGCGGCAGATTAGGGGTTAATAACTGTAATGTAGGTGGTGGCGATGTTAGGGCCAGTAGATTAGGGGTTAATAACTGTAATGTAGGTGGCAGCGATGTTAGGGGTGGCAGATTAGGGGTTAATAGTTTTATTTAGGTGCCGGCAATGTCGGAGGCAGCAGATTAGGGGTTAATAACTGTAAAAGTAGGTGGTGACGATGTCAGGGGTGGCCGATTAGGGGTGTTTAGACGTGGTTTTTATGTTAGGGTGTTAGGTTTAAACGTAACTTTTTCTTTCCCCATAGACATCAATGGGGCTGCGTTACATAGCTTTTTATTCCGCAATTGCAGGTGTTAGGCTTTTCTTTAGCCGACTCTCCCCATTGATGTGTTTGGGGAAATCATGCACGAGCACGTCAAAGCAGCGCTTGTATTTGGGTGAAGTATGGAGCTCAATGCCACCATATCGCCCGCGCAAGCCTGCTTTTTCAGAACTTGTAATAGCAGCGCTATGAAAGGTGAGCGATGAAAATAACGTACATGAAATTAGCGAGCAGCCATAACGCCATAACTTGTAATCTAGCTGTTAGTTGTCTATTTATTGAATTATTTATTTATTTGTATATGGATATTCCTGTACTTTTTAGCAAACTTGTGGAATCTCTGTCCTAGATTGAATAAAACTTTTTGAAACTAAAATCTCACTGAATGAATTCTGCATGCTTGTACAAAGTTTAGGTGAACAGTCTTTTAGCACAACCCTAGAACCCCCCTGGATTGCCCGCAGGTAGCCCTTATTCGCTGAGACAAAACAATCTTTTTTCCCTAGCATATATTTAATAAGTATTGGCTTCATATTATTAGCAACATCCAATCGCTATTTAAATATCACATTTCAGTCATTTTGAAATATATAATAGGAGTTATATAACGTGAACCATATATGCAGGGCTGGAATTTACATTAGTGGCAGTGCTCACAAGCTAATAATCATCATAGCTTTAAACTGATTTCACTTATAGAGAGAGGAAGAGACAGAGCAAGAGAGAGTGAGAAATAGTGGGGTTTTTTTTTTTAAATCGGGAAAAGCATATGAAATAGAGTAGCATTTGTGATTTCATATGTTCAAATCACACATTACTACTTTAAAAATAATAACTACCTTTAATGGGATTTGAACCTATAAAACTTATACTAAAAGTTTGTAAAACTCCAAAGATATTAGCAATTCATTCTAAATCTGCATTAGAGCAGTGTTTTTAAACTGTGGTCTTCAAGTACCTCCAACAGGCCAGATTTTCATTATAGCTGAACACAGCGGATGGGGGAGAGCAGGTTATTAACCATGGTTACTGAGCAACTGATTATTTCACCTATGCTCTAGTTCAGCTATAATAAAAACCTGGCCTGTTGGGGGTACTTAAGAATCACGGATGAGGAACACTGCATTACTTGAATTGTATAGAAAAGTTCCTTTGTTTCAATACTCTTACCCTTTGCATAGAAATACAGTACAAACAAGCAGCTAATTATATTTTATATATTAATTAAAGGGATAGAAAGGTAAAAATTGAAACATGCATATGTGCATTTAAATTTGAAATAGAAGCATTTTTGCAATATACTTCCATTAGCAAAACTGCTTCTAGCAAAAGTTATACTGTTTTTCTGCAGCATACACACATTAAAGGGAAACTCAAATGTTTTCTTTCATGAATCCCAAAGAACATGCAATTTTAAACAACTTTCCAATTTACTTCTTTAATCTCATTTGCTCTTTTATCCTTTGTTGAAAAGCATATGTAAATAGGCTCAGTAGCTGCTTATTGGTGGCTGCACATAGATGCCTTGTGTGAATGGCTCGCCCATGTACATTGCTATTTCGTCAACAAATGATATCTAAAGAAGGAAGCAAATTAGATAATATAAGTACATTGGAATGTTGTTTAAAATTGTATTCTCTATCTGAATTATGAAAGAAAAATATTGGGTTTTATGTCCCTTTAATTTGAAATTTTCTTTGTCAACCAGAAAACATTTAAGTCCCTTTAAGAGCTATATCTAAGTAGTTTGTTTACAACAGTCAAGAAGTAAACATTCATATTTAATGCACCTATTACTACAGTGTTCACCAGGTGATGGCATCTAATAATAGAGCATAGGCATCTTTATTATGCATTATGCTTGTACAATGTATTGCTTCCTGACCCAGAAAAATGCTTTAGTACCTGTATTAAACTGGCTTGTTCTTTTTCCCTTCTGTGATTCATTACAATGAATGACTGTTCTATATTGTATATGTGTTTCTATGTACCTTAGCTATTAATATAAATTAATGCTTAAGTTAAAAATCAATGTTCTCCTATATAAATAAATTGTTTGTTCAGACAATACAACTCTAGAAACATTGATCTTACTTGTAGCCAAGCTGCCGACATACTACAGATGCATCTTTATCAGTCCATCCATCATCACAGATTGTCCCCCACTGACCATTGAGATAAATTTCCACACGCCCCTCTTTTTTTGTCTCACCATCCATCAATCTGATAGGAGGACCTGGGAACAAAATAGTATTTGTAAAAAGAAAAATGCAGCAAGATACAATTGAAACATCACATTAGTAGAAGACAAGATGTGAGATTACAAACTTTAAAAAAAAAAAAAGAAAGTTTGGTGCTGTCATTTCATCTTATGCATGATTAAGAAGCAAATTTTATTTGTAAGCCTAATGAAATTACTTATTCAATGAAACTTAAAGGGGTAGGAAAGTCAAAATTCAGATAGAACATTTTATTTTGAGCCAATTTTAATTAAGTTCTTTTTTCAAATGTACTTTGTTCTCTATGTATCCTTTGTTGAAATGATATGTCACTGGGAGCTAGCTTGTGATTGGTGACTACAAACATGTGTCTCTTGTCATTGGCCTACCAGATGTTATCAGCTAGCTCCCAGTAGTGCATTGCTGCCCTGGAGCTGCCTTTAACTATGTGTTTAATCAATTTGCCAGAGTTAAACACACAGTTATATACAATAACTAGTGTAATAATAAAATGATCTAGCATATTAACACATTTTCTTTTTACCTGTTTTCATCTCAAACAAACCATATTTATATATTTTTCTGTAAATGTTACAGATATATCCAAAAATGTTGAGCACAAATTATTATGAACTGTATACACTTTAAATTAGTTCTATGTAATGAGAAGCCCCTCAAGAAAAAAAAGCCCCATAGAATTTGCCAGTTTTCAACTCTTCAGTTACCTAAAATTGACCTAGAAAGTTTTTTTAGAGAAAAAAAATAAAATGCAGAAAACCATTTGTTAAAATAAATGTGGAACACTGACTGAATGTGTATAGAAAAAACACATGTGGCTTAATCCTCTGTGGTTGAAAGTAATGTCGCTACATTTATATTTCACATTTATATCAGGGAAAAGGCAAATTGTTTTTCAAGAATACCTTGTGTTGTCTTTATTGTATTATTTACATTGGTATAGGCAGCACAGATGTATCATTGTAGACAGTTTTACATACGTTTTGTTATTTTTCATTTGAACAACTGGACTGTTTCAACAAGCCAACTTAATCTGCTAATGTCACACATCATTATTACTTATATTATTCTCTAAGGAAAGAAGGGGAAAAAATATTTGAAAGAATAAAATAAAATGTACAAATGGAAAAGCCAGAAACATCTGCAATTATTATCTATTGCAGTCACAGAATACTGTCCATTTAAAGAGCCAGCTGTGATGTATGATGCATGCAATTCAATCTATCATTAGCTGTTGGGAAGTGAAATTACACCTACTCTTTCCTTCTCTAGGGCTAATTGAATTTAAATGAGGAAATAATAGTACTGTGAGTTATTAGATAAACCATAAAACTGCCCAAATCAGCAATTCACCTTCCTTGTTTACACGAGTATAGAAATGTGGAGCCTAATCCAATTACTTACTTATGTAGCCCTGAAAACTGCACATATGGTGTATTTTTTGCCTTATGGAAATAATCTTTAGAATTGCGATACAAATCTTACTTTAATAGTGGTGATTCCAATAGGAACAGGGTTTCATTTGGTAACAGGTTTTGGAACCTGTTGCTGTAATGGATTTTATAAATTAGAACCAGGGTGTCAGTCAAATATAAAATTGGCAGCCAGCAATTCTCCTGGGTAAGGTGGCTGAGTGTCAATCATTCTATACTATTTTCTTCTATAAATATTTGCCCTTAGACCAGCTGTCCTATTAAGTTGTGTTTTTACATTCTAAACTTAGGAAAATAGGGAATTTCTAACAAGAATAATCCATCTTACCAGACTGCAAATACCATCATATCAGACTGCAAACCCATAAACACGTCAAACATGTTTAACTATTGAATCTGAATTTTTCATTCTATTTTAGGAAATCAAATTAACCCCTTAATGACCGCAGCACTTTTCCATTTTCTGTCCGTTTGGGACCAAGGCTATTTTTACATTTTTGCGGTGTTTGTGTTTAGCTGTAATTTTCCTCTTACTCATTTACTGTACCCACACATATTATATACCGTTTTTCTCGCCATTAAATGGACTTTCAAAAGATACCATTATTTTCATCATATCTTATAATTTACTAAAAAAAAATTATAAAATATGAGGAAAAATTGAAAAAAAAAACACTTTTTCTAACTTTGACCCCCAAAATCTGTTACACATCTACAACCACCAAAAAACACCTATGCTAAATAGTTTCTAAATTTTGTCCTGAGTTTAGAAATACCCAATGTTTACATCTTCTTTGCTTTTTTTGTAAGTTATAGGGCCATAAATACAAGTAGCACTTTGCTATTTGCAAACCACTTTTTTTTCAAAATTAGCACTAGTTACATTAGAACACTAATATCTTTCAGGAATCCCTGAATATCCATTGACATGTATATATTTTTTTTAGTAGACAACCCAAAGTATTGATCTAGGCCAATTTTGGTATATTTCATGCCACCATTTCACCGCCAAATGCGATCAAATAAAAAAAATCGTTCACTTTTTCACAATTTTTTTCACAAACTTTAGGTTTCTCACTGAAATTATTTACAAATAGTTTGTGCAATTATGGCACAAATGGTTGTAAATTCTTCTCTGTGATCCCCTTTGTTCAGAAATAGCAGACTTATATGGCTTTGGTGTTGCTTTTTGGTAATTAGAATGCGACTAAATGCCACTGCGCACCACACGTGTATTATGCCCAGCAGTGAAGGGGTTAATTAGGGAGCATGTAGGGAGCTTGTAGGGTTAATTTTAGCTTTAGTGTAGTGTAGTAGACAACCCCAAGTATTGATCTAGGCCCATTTTGGTATATTTCATGCCACCATTTCACCGCCAAATGCGATCAAATTAAAAAAAACGTAAAATTTTTCACAATTTTAGGTTTCTCACTGAAATCATTTACAAACAGCTTGTGCAGTTATGGCACAAATGGTTGTAAATGCTTCTCTGGGATCCCCTTTGTTCAGAAATAGCAGACATATATGGCTTTGGCGTTGCTTTTTGGTATTTAGAAGGCCGCTAAATGCCGCTGCGCATCACACGTGTATTATGGCTAGCAGTGAAGGGGTTAATTAGGTAGCTTGTAGGGAGCTTGCAGGGTTAATATTAGATTTAGTGTAGAGCTCAGCCTCCCACCTGAAACATCAGACCCCCTGATCCCTCCCAAACAGCTCTATTCCCTCCCCCACCCCACAATTGTCCCCGCCATCTTAAGTACTGGCAGAAAGTCTGCCAGTACTAAAATAAAAGCTATATATATTTTTTTTAATGATTTTTTAAGCATATTTACATATGCTGCTGTGTACTATCCCCCCTTAGCCCCCAACCTCACTGATCCCCCCCCAAACAGCTCTATCCCCTCCCACTCTAACTTAATGGGCGCCATCTTGGGTACTGGCAGCTGTCTGCCAGTACCGAGTTTAGAATAAAAAATTTTTGTTTTTTTAATTTGTTGAAAGTTTCTGTAGTGTAGCTTCCCCACACACAAACCAACCCCCCCCCCCCACCCCTCCACGATCGCTTTTTGTGCTTTTGCACAAACAAGATTAGGCAGGTTTTATTAAAAGATTTTCCGTAGTGTAGCGGTTCCCACTCGCTCCCGCCCCGTGCACGCGCCCGCCCGCCACCCTCCGTGCACGCGCGCGCGCCCGTGCGCGCCCCCGACGGTCCCGCCCCCGATCCCGCCCCCCTTGACGTCACGCGGCACACCGATGGCCGCCCACCCGCCTCCCAATTCGGCTCCCACCCACCAACGATACCGGCCATCGATGTCCGGTGCAGAGAGGGCCACAGAGTGGGTCTCTCTGCATCGGATGGCCATGTGAGGTTATTGCAGGATGCCTCCATATCGAGGCATCACTGCAATAACCGGAAAGCAGCTGGAAGCGAGCAGGATCGCTTCCAGCTGCTTTCCACACCGAGGACGTGCAGGGTACGTCCTCAGGCGTTAACTGCCTTTTTTTTGAGGACGTACCCTGCACGTCCTCGGTCATTAAGGGGTTAAAAAAGGTTCCCCAGACCAAGGGCTCAACAGGAAATGTTATGTATCTGGCATTAAAGCGACAGTCAACACTAAAATTGTTATTGTTTAAAAATATAGATAATGCCTTTATTACCTATTCCCCAGCTTTGCACAACCAACACAGTTATATTAATGTACTTTATAACATTTAAATCTCTAAATATCTGCCTGTTTCTAAGCCACTATAGACAGCCTCTTATCACATGCTTTTTTATTTGCTTTTCACAACAGGAGACTGCTAGTTCATGTGGACCATATAGATAACATTGTGCTTACGCACTGGGAGTTATTTAAGAGTCAGCACAATACAGCACTGATTAGCTAAAATGCAAGTTAGTTGATAGATAATAAATGTAAAGTCATCTGATCAGGGGGCTGTCAGAAGATGCTTAGATATAAGGTAATCACAGAGGTAAAAAGTATATTAATATAACTGCTCGTTATGCAAAACTGGGGTATGGGTAATAAAGGGATTATCTAACTTTTAAAATAATAACAATTCTGGTGTAGACTGTCCCTTTAAGGATGGAATTCCAAAAACAAAATATTTTTTATATTATTTATTACTTAATGGGGCAAACACATGAACAAATAAATTGTACTACTGTGTTAGAGCTTTGTATTACTGTACCTCTGCTTGCATAAGGGGTTACATACATAGTTAAAGTCAACTCCAGAGTAGAAGTACACTTCTTTCACCTAACTGAATACATTTGGTGAGCCACTTACTAGAGGTATATGTGCAAAGCCACCAATCACATCCCTGCTTCCAGAAGTGCATTGCTGCTATTGAGCCTATCTAAGTAGACTTTGAAATAATCGATACCAAGAGTATTACTACAAAAGTTAATCTAGTAATGGAAGTAAATTGAAAAGATTGTTAAAATTGCATAATTTATCAATCATGAAATCTTAATATTGACTTCCATGTGCCTTTAATTTAGATACATCTGATTGGTAGCTATTATTAAAGGGACATTGTTTTCATTCTTTTATGTTACGTAAACATGTTAAAACACACACATTTTTTCAAAAAACAAAGAACTGTAAAACATTTTGAATTAAAGGGATATGAAACCTATTTTTTTGCTTTCATGATTCATATAGAGCATGTCCTTTTAAACATTTAACCTCTATTATCTACTTTGCTTCATTGTCTTGGTATGCTTTGTTGAAAAGAATACATAGGTAGACTCAGGAGTAGCAAAGCACTACTGGGAACTAGCTGCTGATTGGTGGCTGCATATATATGTCTCTTTTCATTGGCTTATTTAATGTGTTCTGCTAGCTGCAAGTAGTTCATTGCTGCTCCTTCAACAAAGGATAACAGAGAACAAAGCAAAATGTATTAATCAAAGTAAATTGGAAAGTTGTATGCTCTGTCTCAAGCATGAAAGGAAAAAAAATGGTTTCATGTCCCTTTAATATATTATATTTTCAATTAAAAAAGATTTTTTTTTAGTAGCATGTCCCTTTAAATGATCTTCACATTAAAGAAAATGTTTAATTATGTAGCAGTTTACAGACCTTTTTCTAAAGTTTCTGATTTACTTTCATTGTTAATGTTGTTACCAGAGGTCTTTAAAAATGGGAAACTTTTATGAAGTCCCTAGGCTTTCATAAACATATAGATTTATAGCACCATTGTCAAAGCTACTTTTTCTTATCCACAGTAGAATGTTATATTCAGCCTAATATTTACTTTGCTGCTAGGCATCTTCTATAGATTTAAAAGCCATAAAGAAAAAAAACAGTTTAAGGCTGGACTCTCAAGGCTACTTAAACTACTATATTATCGCCAACAAACTATTGCATACAAAGACAATGTTATCATATAATTCACAGCCAAGTTCTGATGTAAGTATTAGGACACTACAGTCAACTATCTGTCTAGCAGTATCTTCCAGATGTTAAATCCGTATTCATATTTTCTGTTGGGTAATGTGAAGGGTTTTTTTTCTGCAATCCCCTCAATACAGACTTTAAACTTTTCTCTAAACATTTCCAAGACTTTATTTTAGTTTACAATATAGATTTCCCAAATTGTATTAGTTTATTAATAATAATGTACTACATTTATTTATTTATATAGGTCTCAGTTTTCAATTATTTTAGATTTACTAAAAGGTATCTTTATGGCAATCTCTGTTGTGGTTTCTTGTTTTGATCACTTTATAAAGGATGAAATCAAAATCATTAACGATACCCAGATATGAGAACAAAATGGTACAATAATAAATATAGAAAGTTCAGGGGTCTCCTATTTGTCAATTGCTTGGCATGACAGTGCCACTGGCTTTTGGAAACTCTGATTTATATACGAACATTCATAAATGCTGGGGCATATTTTTATACCTCTACCCCCAAGAAAAGTTCAGCAGACTCCCTTGAATAAAGCACCTAATATTTAATTGTAAAAGCTAAAAGAAAGATAGAATGTTGTTCAAATATAAACTGTACCAATTTATTTTATTGTAAATAGACTAAGAATACAGTGGATGCAATTCCCTGAGGTTTCTCCAGCTTGTCTGGCCTCAGTATCCTCTCCAGTTTCACTCAGTTCTTTAATAAATATGTTGCATAAAATAATGTAGCACAGGCAGTGCTAAAGGGGCTGGTAAGGTCAGTGAAACATCGGCCGCAGAGTATTCCTAGTGAATTTTGCTGGTTGCGTCTTTAAAAAGGTTAGTGTCTGCTATTACTCATAAATGCTGATATTCTTAATAGCAACGCAACAAGGTTTTGCTGCTGTTTGCAAATGGTAACATTCTAAATGGTACAAACCAGATGCTACAGCTTTTAAATACTATTGCTTATAAATTTCAAGATTCTAATTAGTGAACTAAAAATGTGTTACTTAGCACCAGACTCTACAACCACCAGGCTCGTACAGTGTTGGCACGTACATACAAATATTGTAAATAGTGCCATAAAAATGTAACCACAGCAGAATAGCAACATTAGCTATTACATTTAAGCTAAATTGATAATGTTAGCATTTCACAAGCTGGTATCATCAGTGCTACTTTTCTGCAATCGTCTCACGAGGGCGTTCTGTGCTCTCGCTACCACCACAAAGCATTGTCACAAATCAGCAAAGACAACTTTAATACAGTGACAATTTAATTGTTGCCATTATATCATTTTATGGCGCTATGTAGATTGTCTGCATTTACTGTCAACCAAAAGAAATTAGTATATTTATAACAATGTTGTTATCAGCTTATCTTACAACACAATTAAATGTCTGGGCACTCAGCCTGTCCTATTATATGAACCATTATTTCTACATTTTCCTTATAGCATTATCTCTATTGCTTTTGTTCATTTAGTAAAAAAAAAGTCTACAATAACACAACTTTGTTGTAATTGTTAGTCATGTTACTACACCTAGGATACAAGAATTAAAGGGACACTCAGGTTAAATTTAATTTTCATGATTCAGATACAGCATGTCATTTTAAACAACTTTCCAATTTACTTCCATTAAAAAAAATGTGCACAGTCTTTTATATTTACAATTTTTGAGTCACCAGATCCTACTGAGCATGTGCAAGAATTCACAGACTATACGTATATGCATTTGTGATTGGCTGATTGCTATCACATGGTACAAGGGGAGTGGAAATATACATAACTTTGAAATTTGTTATAAAAAAATCTACTACTCATTTGAGGTTCAGACTAAGTGCTATTGCATTGTCTTGTTATCTTGCATTTGTTGATTATGCAAATCTAATGTGTTGACTGGTCCTTTAAATGTAAAATTCAAACTGATTATACTCATGGGAGGGATATTTAAAGGGACACTCAATCAAAATTAAACTTTCATTATTCAGATAGAGCATGCCATTTAAAACAGCTTTCCAATTTACTTCCATTAACTAAATGTGCACAGTCTTTTTATATTTAAACTTTTTGAGTCACCAGCTCCTACTGAGCATGTGCAAGAATAAGTGTGTATGGCTGATGGCTGTCACATGGTACGTGTATGCATTTGTGATTGGCTTATGGCTGTCACATGGTACAGGGGGGAGTGGAAAAAGACATAACTTTTAAAATTGGCAGAAAAAAAATCTACTTCTCATTTGAAGTTCAGACTAAGTGCTATTGCATTGTCTTGTTATCTTGCATTTGTTGAATATTCAAATCTACTGTGTTGACTGGTCCTTTAATACCAGGCAGGATTTACTTTGTTTTGTTCTGTTGGGGAGAATAACAAACATTTCTACAAACACTGCTACACCATCAATCCTAATTGATGTGTGAAGGGTAAATTAGGAATGCTGGCTTTGTTTATATTAACCAAAAGAGCAAAATGATGTCCCAGGAGCCGGCAAGTGTAAAATATATCCAAACTTTATTAGAATTATTTAAAAACAGCATACGGTTCAGTCCGTCAGTACAACAGCACAACTGACCAGATTAAAAACACACAACAGAAAGGGAGAGAAGCTGCGCTCCTCATGCAGCAGACATGTTTCGTGCTTACCAAGCACTTGTTCACTGCTTAAAGGAGCAGCAGCTGCCTTCCACTTAAATAGGCTACAGCTGTGAATATATTTAAAGATACATCTCATATAATGATATTTAAATACTTAGAAATAGTTATCTCCCTCATGCAGTGTGTATAACTTGTTTAAATATAAAAGCACTCATCCCTACATAGTAACAGGAAAACATACAAATAGATAAACATTTCATAATAGTTAGAATTGCATTTATACAATAATTTATAGAGTTTTATAATGTTTAAGAGATTTGATTCATGAAATAGCAAAATTTATAAATTATAGCTAAAATTCTGATTTAATCCAAACAAATAAATAGAATTTTATAATGTTTAAAAGATTTGATTCATGAAATAGCAAAATTTATAAATAATAGCTAAAATTCTGATTTAATCCAAACAAATAAATAGTACTATAGAAAGTTTATATAATTCAAAGAAAAAGAATTTTATTATGTATGTACAATTCCCTAGACACATAGATCTATATCCCTCCTTAGGTTTAGACCATGGGGCATAGACGTATTTAGAGTAAATATCCAATATACCTCTCTTAAATTAAGTTTATTTTGTCTATTGCCACCTCTTCTCCACCGTGGAACATGGTCTATACCCTGCAGGGACAAGAGAGACGCATCAGAGTTGTGGAATGTTTTAAAGTGTCTTGCAATGGGGGTGTCAGAATCCGGATCCTCTATAGAACGCACATGTTCAAGGAATCGTTCTTTCAGGGGTCTTTTAGACCTCCCCACGTACTGTTTTAAACAGCCTCTGCATGTCAAAAGGTAAATGACATGTGTAGTAACACAAGTTATGTAAAACTTGATTTGATGTACTGTACCAGTACTAGAAGAGGTGAAAAATTCACCTTCATTTACAGATTCACATGTTTTACATATCCTGTGTCTACATTTAAAGAAACCCTTTTTTTGTTTAAGCCAACAGTTCTGTGTCAATCTTGGTAGATCAGATGGTGAAACATAGTTACCCAGGGTTTTCCCTCTCTTGGAGATGAACTGGCAGCCTTCACTGACAATCCCTTTAAGGGTTGGGTCAGTGTGTAAAATAGGTAGGGATTCCTTTATTATTTCACAGATTTTATTATATTCAAGGCTGTAAGTAGTAATAAACTTTGGTTTACCTATCTCCATTTGTCTTTTGTTTTTATTTTTGTATTGCAAAAGTGTGGTCCTTGGTATAGCATCTACCTCTTTGCGGGCTTTGTCTAAAATAGTTTCATTGTAACCTCTTTCTCTCAATCTCTGTGTGATAATGTCTGCTTGTTTTTGGTAGTTCCTTTCATTCGTACAGTTTCTTTTGGCCCTGATATATTGGCCTTTGGGAATCCCCTGTAGCGTATGTCTAGGGTGACAGGACCTGAACTCAAGGATAGTATTTCCTGCTGTGGCTTTTCTATATAGATCAGTCTCTATCACTCCCGTGTCAATATTACCAATGATGGTAATATCCAAAAAATTAATTCTGTCATGACTATGTTCACCCACCAATTTAATGTTATGGTCATTGTTATTGAGGTAAGTACAAAAATCATCTACAATGCTGTCTGTACAATCCAAAATCAGTATCAGATCATCAATATATCTGGCAAAAAACACAATATTATGTCGATAGGGGTTCCTATCTCCAAAGACGTGGAAAAGCTCCCACCATCCCATAAAGAGATTGGCATAGCAGGGGGCAAATTTCGCCCCCATAGCAGTTCCACGCCCCTGGAGATAGAAACCCCCATCGAACATAAAGAAATTGTGAGTCAGAAGATATTCAATTGAATTTAACAGAAATTGTTTAGTGGCAGGGTTAAAGTTACTTTTGTTGTTTAAAAAGTAATCTATCGCATGTAAGCCTTTGACATGTGTAATTGAGGTGTATAGGGATGTCACATCCAGCACTAAGAATCTGTAATTAGATTTCCATTCCACATTTTCAAGTTTTAAAATTAGAGAGGTGGTATCCTGTATGAAACTAGGTAATTCCTTAACAATTGGTTGAAGAAAACTGTCAATTAAATCTGAGAGGGGTTCGTTTAAAGAATTAATGCCGGCTATTATAGGACGTCCAGGGGGGTTGGTAATGTCCTTATGGATTTTAGGTAAATAGTGGTAGATAGGGATAACTGGATGTTCAGGGACTAAGCTTTCTTTATTGGTCTCATTGATGATATTATTATATCTAGCATATGAAATTAATTCAACCAATTCTTTTTTGAATTTAATAGTGGGGTTATCTTTCAATTTTATGTAAACTTCCCTGTCCTGTAGCTGTCTATTAGCTTCTTTTAAGTAATTAACCCTGTCTAAAACCACTACATTTCCTCCCTTGTCGGAGGGCCTTATGATGATAGACTCATTCTGTTGTAACTTGTCTAGCGCTGCTCTTTCCTTAAAGGACAGATTCTTTTTATTCTGTTTAGGTATACTGTTTAGTGCCCTGAGTTTGTCTTCAACTACTTTCTGAAAGATCTCTACAGCATTAGATCTGGAATGAACAGGATAAAATTCACTTTTTTTCTTAAATTTACTTAGGTTAACATTTTTTTCAGTAATCAAACCTTCAGTATCAATTATATCTTCATCTAAAAGTTCCTGTAAGTCAGTGACACAACACATGTCAGTGAATGTCAGATTATCATGATTGACAGGTCCCTCTGATGTATTACTTATCACATTACTGGTTTCATCCTGTGACCCCTCAGCATTACCAAAATGTTTGCGCAACATTAATTTGCGCACAAATTTGTTAATATCCACAATGGTGTTAAACAAGTTGAAATGCTGAGAGGGCACAAAATTCAAACCTTTGGACAATACTTTTTGATCCAATGTAGTTAGTTGCATGCTAGACAAATTTACAACATTATTCTCTCCTAAGCATATTTCTTCTTCCGATTCCCTGCTCTCGTTTGATAGGTAGTCTGTTGTTTCTTTGGGGTCTCTTCTGTTCCCCCTACCCCCATCTTGTTTACAGTTTGTTTTTTTGCCTTTCCCCCTTTTGCCTCTATGTATGTTTTCTTTTTTACTGCTGGCACAGTCTCTCGCTGTTCGTTTTTTGAGGCACTGGTGGATGGTATTTCTTGTGGAATTTGTAAAACTGTGGGGATGGTTTCCTCAATGTAATTCTCCCCATCAGAGGACTCTATTTCATACTCAGTGTCATTATCAGAAAAACTGACTTGTTTTTTGGATTTGTTTCTCTTGTTTTTGTACCACCTCCTTCTCTTTTTGTGGTCACCCCCCTCATTCGTGTCCCACCTATACACAGAATGGTGATCATAGTCATGTTTATCCCTTAGAATTTTCCTGGACTTATACTCCCAAAGTTCCTGACGAAATGTTTGCATATTTTTTTCAAACTGTTTATCATACATTTTGAAATCAGGGTCTTTTTGGACTGTTTTTAATTTATCCTGTATGTCCTTAATTTCAATTAGAAGATCCACTCTTTGTTTCTGTTTATGTTTTATTAGTAGATCTATTAAGGCAAATGAGCATGTGTCCAATATAATGTTCCATTTCATCATGAAATCATTATCAATTACTCTAAAGGAGGGAAACTTCCTGATGCGTAATCCTCTAGGGATATGTTTGTTATTCTTATATATGAGGAAAGTCTTAATGTCTAACTCCAATTTTAAATCTTTTTTTCTTAGAGCATCAATTTCATAAAATAGGGTATCGATGGTATAAACCACTTCATCCTCAATATTATATTGTGTGACAGTCTCTTCAAAGTTAGTTAGCACATAAGATTCCTCTTCACTGTTATCCATAATAGTTAATGAGTTAAGCGTATATGCTGTTTCAAAGTGTATGATCCGGTCAGTGTTTGAAAGTGCTGTACTATAAATGTGTAGTATACTGAAATGCTGTTATATTTGATTGAAGACAATAAGACCTATACTCACCCACCTCATCTTCAGCCTTTCACACCTCGGTAAGTACTGTAGCCATTTCTTAGTGAGGGTTCCTTTTCTTCAGAGAGGCAGCTACTGCTATCAGGACGGAAACAAGGAAGCAAACAAACAGTCAGTTCAGCAGTGCGCTCTTTCCTCCCTCACCGCATAAGGCATTACTTCCGGGTTACGGCACACAGGAGAGTGGGGATGACGTCAAGCCACAGAAGCCGGTAATGGGACCGAAGCGTTTTTTTAATCTGGTCAGTTGTGCTGTTGTACTGACGGACTGAACCGTATGCTGTTTTTAAATAATTCTAATAAAGTTTGGATATATTTTACACTTGCCGGCTCCTGGGACATCATTTTGCTCTTTTGGATTATCCTTTTTTGGCGTATGGGACGGATGCGCTTCGGTCCCATTACCGGCTTCTGTGGCTTGACGTCATCCCCACTCTCCTGTGTGCCGTAACCCGGAAGTAATGCCTTATGCGGTGAGGGAGGAAAGAGCGCACTGCTGAACTGACTGTTTGTTTGTTTATATTAACTATTTACTAAGTGTGGCTATTTTTATTGTTATTTCATTTTGTTTATTTAAAAAAAAAAGTAACTTACGTGGCCATAAAAGTAAAAATTAAAGAGATATAAAACAGAGTTTAATTGTTGTAATAAAAAAGCACTTAGCAATCAGTTATGCTTAAAGCGACATAATACTCATATGCTAAATTGCTTGAAAATGATTCAGCATAAATGTAAAAAGCTGACAAGAAAATATCACCTGAGCATCGCTATGTAAAAAAGGAAGATATTTTAACTCAAAATGTCTTCAGCTCACCAGAGTAAGTGCTGTGTAAACAGTTATACTTCAGCTTCTGTCCAACTGCAAGTTTAAAAAACAGAACAAAAAAAAAAACAATAGTCAATCAGCATCAGCACTTCTGAGGTAATGCTTTGCCTTTGCTGTGATCTCATGAGGTTTCACTGAAATCACATATAGGAAAATAACATGACTGTGCCTGCACATGATAGATGTACAATCCCTAGCTTATCGTGAGACAAACATCTTAAATGGCTGCTTAAATTCTCTACAGTGGGGTGTTAATACTTAGGGAATTTGAGTAAAATATCTTCCTTTTAGATAGGTTGAAGAGTGAGCACATGTCTTGAGCACTATAAGGCAGCAGTGTTTGTAACAATGTTGAGCAATAAAGGACAGCAGTGTTTGCAACAATTTATAATATTTTAAATATTGTTGATAACACTGCTGCCATATATTTCTCAAGGAAAGTGCAAACACTTTTTAAATATTGTTAACCCCTAATCTGCCGTCCGCCCACACCGCCGCTATAATAAACCTATTAACCCCTAAACCGCCGCCCTCCCGCATCACTTCATAAATATATTAACCTAAACCTTAACCCTAACGTAACCCTAAGCCTAAGTCTAAGTCTAACCCTAATGTAACCCTAACCCTAACAACCCCTAACTTAAATATAATTAAAATAAATCTAAATAAAACTTACAATTATTACCTAAATAATACCTATGTAAAACTAAATAAATACTAACCTGTAAAATAAAACCTAAGCTAGCTATAATATAACTAATAGTTACATTGTAGCTAGCTTAGGTTTAATTTTTATTTCACAGGTAAGTTTGTACTGTATTTATTTTAACTAGGTAGACTAGTTAGTAAATACTTATTAACTATTTAATAACTACCTAGTTAAAATAAATACAAAGTTACCTGTAAAATAAAACCTAACCTGACTTATAAAATAAATTAAATTAATAAAATACAATAAAATATAATTATCTAAATTACAAAAAAAAAATGAACAATAAATTACAAAAAATAAAAAACAAAATTATCAAACAGTAAAACCCACCACCCACCCAAGCAAACCCCCCAAATAAAAACCTATCTAAATAAACCTAAGCTAACCATTGCCCTGAAAAGGGCATTTGGATGGGCATTGTCCTTAAAAGGGCATTTAGCTCTTTTGCCATGCCCTGAAAAGGGCAATCAGCTCTTTTACGAAGTGCCCAAACCCTAAGCTAAAAATAAAACCCACCTAAAAAACCTAACACTAACCCCCGAAAATCCACTTACAGTTTTTGAAGTCCGGACATCCATCCTCATCCACCCGTCGAAATCCTCATCAAAGCGGGCAGAAGTCCTCATCGAAGTAAACAGAAGTCTTCATCCAGACGGCATCTTCTATCTTCAAGACATCCGGCGCGGAGCATCCTCTTCTTCCGATGGTTGCTGAAGAAAGAAGTTTCCCTTTAAGTGATGTCATCCAAAATGGCGTCACTTATATTCCGATTGGCTGAATAGGAATTATTTAGGTAATAATTGTAAGTTTTATTTAGATTTATTTTATTTATATTTAAGTTAGGGGGGGTTAGGGTTAGACTTAGGCTTAGGGTTACGTTAGGGTTATGCTTAGGGTTAGGGTTACATTAGGGTTAGGTTTAGAGGCTAATATATTTATTTAGTGTTAGTGATGTGGGAGGCCAGAGGTTTAGGGGTTAATAACTTTAGTATAGTTGCGGCGAGATTGGGGGCGGCAGATTAGGGGTTAATAACTGTAATGTAGGTTGCGGGCGATATCGGGAGCAGCAGATTAGGGGTTAATAGTTTTATTTAGGTGGCGGCAATTTAGGGGCAGCAGATTAGGGGTTAATAACATTATGTAGGTTGCGGCGATGTTAGGGGCAGCAGATTAGGGGTATTTAGACATGGTTTTTATGTTAGGGTGTTAGGTTTAAACATAACTTTTTCTTTCCCTATAGACATCAATGGGGCTGCGTTACGGAGCTTTTGTTTCCCCGATCGCAGGTGTTAGGCTTTTTTTTAGCTGACTCTCCCCATTGATGTCTATGGGGAAATCGTGCATGAGCACGTCAAAACACTGCTTGTATTTGGGTGAGGTATGGAGCTCAACGCAACCATATCGCCCGCGCAAGCCGGGTTTTACAAAACCTGTAATAGCAGCGCTATAGGTCGGTTAAAAACCGCCGCTTTTGTGGCGGTCATTAATTTCCCCCATAGCGCTCAAAACTCGTAATCTAGCTGAGTGTTCTTTATCATATTTATACAATTATTTAGGTATAAAAAAGCCAAATCTTCATGTAACAATATATCAACCACCAGTAATATGACAATGATTATGTCATCAAGTACCTCCAGCTTTTTGGGTTAAATTGTAGCTATGTCTTACTATAAAAATATGTATTGTAATAGAATGTGAATACAGTCATTATGGGAAAACTGTAAAATAATATAAATTTATGGTTAATTACACAAGTCCAGGATTAAGAACACAGGTGTGCTATGAGAGAATTGCATTGCCAAGTGTGCCACGGTCTGAAAACATTTAAGAACCAATAAAATAGAGCATGCCATTTTAAGAGGCTTTTATATTTACGTCTTTTATCAAATTTACTTCAATCTCTTGGTGTCCTTTTGTTGAAAAGCATACCTGCATAGCCTCAGGAACAGCAATTCACTACTAGGAGCTTTGGGATTGGTGGCTACATACAGGCCTCTAGTCATTTGCTTGCCAGATGTGTTCAGCTAAGTCCTAGTAGTGCAATAGAATCACAGGTTGGAGGGCCTGTATGTTTTAATTGTGTGTAGTGATGCTAATAGGTGTCATTTGTGCAATTAACCTTTTGTGGTCCAAAACCATATGTGTATGTCTTTTTAAGGATTTTAACACTATTAATATACTGTGTATGTGTGTTTGTGTGGTTATTTATTTTGCTAATTTTTATTAGTGTAAAAAAGTTTATTCATCAGGTAGCCTCAGTAGCTGTTTGGTGACGTTGTTTTCCATAAGGTAGGGGTGATTTCATGTTAGATTTAAGTGTCGTCAGGGGAGTGTGATCACGTCAACATTGAAAAGGGCTCATCTGCACACGTTAACATACCGAGAATTATCAAACAATAGCTTGTGATCAATGTCATAGTTACATAAAGCAACAGTGTGATAATACAATGTTCTAAGACATCAGAGCATTTTCTTTTTTGCACTTGTATGTCCCTTTAAGTATGGATAACACTGCAACATGCTACTCTGTTTGTACTTAACTCAAGCAGGAGCTTACATCTGACTTTTGACTGGTTGAAATAAAATTGGTTAGGTATACTGTATATACTCCAGGGGATTTTCAAGGCTTATATCCCAGGAAGGTTTTGAATTGATCAAGCATGCAAAATGACAGTTCTCTTTTGTTTGCAAAACTTTATGAAATCAGAAATCAGTGGGATGATTCACATGACTGGGCAGTTAACTTAGAGGGGTATACTTTATTTAGGAGGGACAGGAATAACAAAAGGGGTGGAGGAATCTGCATGTATATTAAACCTAACCTTAAACCTACAATAAGGGAAGATATTTCTGATACAGGCGACAATGTAGAGACCCTGTGGGTTGAAATAAAGAGTGGGGGGAGAAATCCTAAAAAAATATTACTAGGAACATGCTACAAGACCCCCAACATTAGTGACCCGGAGGAAACTCAACTACTTATCCAAATAGGTAAGGCTGCTAATAACAGTGCTGTCATTATGGGAGATTTTAACTACCCTGATATAAACTGGGCCAATAGAACTAGTAATTCAGCTAAAGGGGATAGATTTATAAATGTTCTCAGGGATAACTTCTTGTCACAATTAATAGAGGAACCAACTAGGAGTAACGCTATATTGGATTTAGTGCTATCAAACAATACAGATATAATATCAAACATAGAAGTCAAAGAACATTTGGGTAACAGTGATCATAACATGGTCACATTTGAAATCTCTTTTCATATGCAGTGTTTTAAAGGCTTAACTAAGACTTTTAATTTCAAGAAAGCAAAATTCAACGATTTAAGGAAATCATTAAATAACATAAATTGGGACAATGTATTTTCTAATAAAAATACAGAGGATAAATGGATAATATTTAACAATGTGTTAAATAAATATACATATCAACACATACCATATGGTTATAAAAATAAAAAAACAAAGCCGTTATGGCTAAATAAAAATGTGTTAAGAGAAATTAGGAAAAAACGTAGGGCATTTAAATTATTAAAAGAAAATAGTACAGACTCAGCATACAATATTTATAAGGAATGTAACAAAGCATGCAAAAAAGCAATCAAATTAGCAAAAATTGAAAATGAAAAATTAATTGCCAAGGATTCTAAGTCTAACCCTAAAAGGTTCTTTAAGTACATAAATAGCAAAAAATCTAAGAAGGATAATATAGGTACATTAAAATGCGTGGAGGGTAGCATGATAAATAATAACAGGGAGAAGGCTGAGGTACTAAACCAGTTTTTTTCTTCAGTATACACAAGAGAGGAACCATTGAATGATACTTTGGAACAGAATAGAACATGCCAGACCATACCACTAACTGGGTTTTGTTTAGAGGATATCAGGAAAAAACTGGAAAATATTAAGGTAAATAAAACTCCAGGCCCAGATGGAATACACCCAAGGGTGTTAAGGGAACTTAGCACTGTTATAGACAAACCTTTACTCTTAATTTTTCAAGACTCATTATCCTCAGGCATGGTACCCCAGGATTGGCGTAAAGCTGATGTGGTGCCACTCTTCAAAAAGGGAAGCAGGGATGATCCAGGAAGCTATAGACCAGTTAGTCTGACATCAATAGTGGGGAAGATATTTGAAGGGATTATAAGGGATTATATTGATGAGCATATTCATGTAAACAAGATTATGAGATCTAATCAGCATGGCTTTAGGAGAAATAGATCATGTCAAACTAATCTAATTAGATTCTACGAGGAAGTAAGTAAAAATATAGATAAAGGGGAATCAGTTGATGTGATATACTTAGATTTTGCAAAGGCATTTGATACAGTGCCACATGAGAGATTAATGCACAAAATTAAGGGACTGGGAATAGCTGAAAATGTTAGCTCATGGATAAATAACTGGATAAAAGATAGGGAGCAACGAGTAGTAGTAAATGGATCATACTCAGATTGGACAAAGGTAATCAGTGGCGTCCCCCAGGGATCAGTACTGGGCCCTGTTCTTTTTAATATTTTTATTAATGACTTGGAGCAAGGATTAAATAGTGACATCTCTATTTTTGCAGATGATACTAAGTTAAGTAAGGTCATTAGGTCAGAGCAGGACGAACTCTCTTTACAAAGGGATTTGCTAAAATTAGAACTATGGGCAAGTGAATGGAAAATGAGATTTAATATGGAAAAATGTAAGGTTCTACATTTTGGAAGTAAAAATAAGCAGGCTACGTATTTTTTAAATGGGACAAGACTTAGCCAAACACAGGAGGAAAGGGATTTGGGAGTAGTAATAGATAACAAGCTAAAGATGGGTGCAAAATGCAGGGCAGCGGCTTCAAAGGCTAATAAGATACTAGCATGTATTAAAAGAGGCATTGATTCAAGGGAGGAAAGCATAATTCTGTCATTATATAAAGCCCTGGTAAGACCTCACCTTGAGTTTGGAGTGCAGTTCTGGGGACCGATTGCTAAAAAAGATATTGCAGAACTAGAAAAAGTTCAGAGAAGGGCCACAAAGCTAATAAGGGGATTGGCGAAATTAACCTATGAGGAGAGGCTAGCCAAACTGGGTCTGTTTTCTTTAGAAAAAAGGCGCTTGAGAGGTGACATGATTACTTTATATAAATATATTCAAGGCCCATATACAGAGATGGCAGAAGCTCTGTCTATTCCAAGAAAATTGTTTCTGACAAGAGGTCATAATTTAAGGTTGGAGGAAAGGAGATTTAATCTCCTGCAACGGAAACGTTTTTTTCACTGTAAGAGCAATAAAATTGTGGAACTCATTACCAAAGGAGGTAGTGAATGCCAATACCATAGATACATTTTAAAATAGTCTGGATAAATTTCTGGATATGATTGCTAGTATTAAATGGGTCACATTTTAATGAGGTTATTTAAGCTTAACTGGAGCTTTTTGAAAGTATTTTAGATTTGTATAGGTTGAACTCGATGGACTTCAGTCTTTTTTCAACCTTATCTACTATGTTACTATGTATGTTAGTACTGATATATGTTATACACAATATTACAACATGAAAACAAAGTTAAATTGAATGTCCCTTTAAAGGTTTTTCTTTGCATAAATGTTTTGTAGATGATCTATTTATATAGAATATACAGCTTTTTTTACGCTGATTTTCAGACTCCAAACCAAGCCCCAAAGTTTTAGGAGAATACTGACGTAGACCTACTCCAGCTTGCTCCTGTTTGTGTAAAGGGTCTTTTCATATGCAGAGGAAGGAGGGGTGGGAGTGTCTGCTTTTTTGCTACTGAAGCACTTGCAGTGGGTGTTCCAGGTCTTTTTAACAGTGCTAAACTGGGAGCTTCTGAGTAAGTTTTTAAACAGTTTTATACTGGATTTTTGGATCAGTATCTGTGCATATTATTCTTTAAAGTAGTGTCTATTAGCGCTGCGGAATCTGTTGGTGCTCTACAAATAACCGATAATAATAATATTACATGTAGTTATATGAAAATTGGAGTATACTGTTCCTTTAAGGATTATACTGATGTGTATTTGCATCCTCAAACACACACATACACACACATTAATCAGTTAACTGATTACTAAGACATACATTTTTATCTTGAAAAAGCCTCTATAACAGGCGAAACGCGTTGCTTGTAAGCCAGTGTTTGTAACCTAAGCTCAGATCTGAAGTGAGCTGATACTCTATGCAGAATAACTCTTAACCCCGGTACCCTGAAAGGGCTGATTTGCACCTTCCCGGTTTTGGAGGATCCACATTGGCTAGCAGGTCTCATGTGACGCAGAAGCCGCAGAAGCTAATAGAGATATACAAACCACCAAATGTGAAACACATGAGATGCGGCGGCGTCCGAAAAAGAAAGACCGATCTTTGAAGGTGAGAGTCACATAAGGACTGCATAACTATTGAAGCAATATAAGAAAGAAATACTTTGCCCTTCACCTGCAATTGAGTGGGAGATCTGGATAGCGATCAGCATCTGTTAGATCTGTATTGAAGGAAGGTATGTGCTAACTGTATTTCAAGGAATCATTGTTCAATTGGCATAGGATTTGACTTTGATATAAACAACAGCAGCAACAGTTTTTATCAGACAAGGTGGGGAACTGGACACTTTAGAAACATTACGCTACATAAAAATGTCTGTCGCATTTAACTAATGTCAGTTCCAATTGAATTTGTATTTTAACACATTTTTTTATTGAAACACAAATACATTGTTTTATGAGAGTAATATACTTTTTAGAAATATTTTAACTGTGACCGGTCACTATTGCATGCTAATGTGTATGTTTTAAGAAGTTAGTACAGCTTCTTAGAAATTTGACAATGGATCAGGATATATAGGAGCGCCAATGGCTTAGATATACCACAGGAAATAAAAAGTCAAAATGGTCTCCAATAGTTTCTATTTTCCAAAATCAACCAAATATTTAATATATAAATCCAATATAATTCTGATCTCCAGAATCATAAAAACACAAAATACAATAAAAACATAAAATACATATAGCGAAGCTTAAAATACAATGCAGTAAATGATTTAAATGATTTA
The DNA here is from genome assembly GCF_027579735.1 of Bombina bombina. NCBI lineage: Eukaryota > Metazoa > Chordata > Amphibia > Anura > Bombinatoridae > Bombina > Bombina bombina. Next base: position 1,012,588,392 of record NC_069500.1, read on the forward strand.
AAATACAACAGATAACAGATTGATTCTAATCCGGTTGGTTAAACTGGATAACCAATATCTAATGTCACAGTTTACGTGAGTCCTCTTAAAAACCTTCTAGTAGGTACATAGTGTTGTTTATCAAATACACGTGCAAATAAACTTAGTGTTCAATAAATGATGTAATAATAGCTCAATTGTTCTTATCGAAGTGATAAGATCACTAATAAAGTGATACGAGACCCACTAATAGGTCAACAGTGCATATAAATTTTGCAACATTTAAATCGTGTGAAAAATCAAAGAAAAAAAGAAGATACAATGTGTTGAGTTCCTTAAACTGTCAAACAAACCATATTGTGGATTTGTAGAATATGACACACAATAAAAATAAGTATGAGTAGTGAATGTGGTCTTACAAATCAAAAAATAAATAATAATGATATCAAAAAATATCTTATTTTTTGATATCATTATTATTTATTTTTTGATTTGTAAGACCACATTCACTACTCATACTTATTTTTATTGTGTGTCATATTCTACAAATCCACAATATGGTTTGTTTGACAGTTTAAGGAACTCAACACATTGTATCTTCTTTTTTTCTTTGATTTTTCACACGATTTAAATGTTGCAAAATTTATATGCACTGTTGACCTATTAGTGGGTCTCGTATCACTTTATTAGTGATCTTATCACTTCGATAAGAACAATTGAGCTATTATTACATCATTTATTGAACACTAAGTTTATTTGCACGTGTATTTGATAAACAACACTATGTACCTACTAGAAGGTTTTTAAGAGGACTCACGTAAACTGTGACATTAGATATTGGTTATCCAGTTTAACCAACCGGATTAGAATCAATCTGTTATCTGTTGTATTTTAAATCATTTAAATCATTTACTGCATTGTATTTTAAGCTTCGCTATATGTATTTTATGTTTTTATTGTATTTTGTGTTTTTATGATTCTGGAGATCAGAATTATATTGGATTTATATATTAAATATTTGGTTGATTTTGGAAAATAGAAACTATTGGAGACCATTTTGACTTTTTATTTCCTGTGGTATATCTAAGCCATTGGCGCTCCTATATATCCTGATCCATTGTTCCGTTTCTAGACCTATTAGGGGGTCTTCTTTATAGTGAGCAGATATCAGTCCTGGGCGCTGGTTACTTCTTCTTTTCAATTCTTAGAAATTTGAACCACAGTGTTTTAAGTGTATTAATAAATAAGATTTATATTAGACACATTTTCTGTGGGGCTTTTCTTAATATATATTTAGAGTTTTTTTTTCTTTTTTTTGGCATAACTTTTTTAATATATATCTAAACTTTCTACATAACTTTCTTATTGATTGACTCTTCATGCTATAGCAGCGCTGTTCCAGATCTATCTATTTGTACATACATTTTTATCTTATATGCTTGATAAAAAGCTATTTATTCTAAAAACAACAAAACCAAAGGAAAAGAAACCCATAATGGGCGAGATTACATATGCGGCGCAAGCTTCAGCGTAACTACTGAAACCCACGTCACCCGTAATTTCCCCTCGCACATCGGTGAATCACATAAACCCCGCCGGCAGTTCATAAACTGCCGTAAGCCGGATAAACTAGAGATGCCCAGAAATTTGAGTAAATACACATTTCTGGAGTCGCCAGTGACTTACGGCAGTTCAGAAACTGCCGGTGCCTAAGAAAATTTAAAAAAAAGTTAAATATCCCATAAAAGTCTTACTGAAAAATAAACATGACACGTCAAAACCCTTATATCTGCCATCACCCCATATCACAACTAATAATAAAAGTATTAACCCCTAAACCCCCAACCCCCACAATGCAATATGCCTAATTAAACTATTAACCCCTAAGCCGCCATTCACCTACATAGCAATCTACCTAATACAAGTATTAACCCCTAAATCCATCAACCCCAACATCGTAAACTACCTAATAAATCTATTAACCCTTAACCCGCCATCCCACCACAATGCATTAAGACTAATTACACTATTAACCCCTAATCCGCTATCCCTCCACAATGCATTAAACCTAATTATACTATAAACCCCTAAACCGCCAACCTCCCACATCGCAAAAAATAATTAAGTTATTAACTCCTAAACCACTAATCCCCCACATCGCAAAAAAACTAAGCTATTAACTCCTAAACCACTAAACGACCCACAATGCAAATAACTAATTAAATTACTAAGCCCCCTAACCTAACACCCCCTAAATTAACCACAATTACATTAAATAAAAAAAATCTAAGTTACAATTAAAATAAAAAACCTAACATTACTTAAAAAAACCTAAGATTAAATGAAATTAATCTAAAATTCCAAAATATTAAAAAGTCTAACATTACAGAAAAAAGTAAACCAAATGATCAAAAATTTAAAAATTAAACCTAATCCCTATGACAATAAAAAGCCCCCCAAAATAAAAACACCCACTAATCTAAACTATATTACCAATATCCCTTAAAAGGGTCTTTTGTAGGGCATTGCCCTAAATTAAACAGCTCTTTTACATGTAAAAAATATTAAGTCCCCCCAACAGTAAAACCCCCCTAGCCATCAAACCCCCCAAAATAAAAAAAACTAACACTAAAAAAACCTTAACTACCCATTGCATTTGTATGGGCATTGCCCTTAAAAGGGCATTCAGCTCTTTTATGCCCTTAAAAGGGCAATCAGCTCTTTTACAGCCCTTAAAAACTCTAATCTAAAAAGTCACCCCAAAAAATAAAAAAAGCCTAAGTCTAACCCACAAATAAGTACTCACCGTTCCTGAAATCCGGCAGAGAAGGTCTTCTTCCAGGCTGTGGTCTTCTTGGAGGCGGCGACATCTTCTTCCAGCGCGAGGACCTCTTCTAGCTTCATCCAGGACCAAAGAGAAATGGAGCAGAGGTGACCGCATTCCTATTGGCTGACATTTTCAAATCAGCCAATAGGATAGAGCTACTGAAATCCTATTGGCTGTTCAAATCAGCCAATAGGATTTCAGTAGCTCTCATCTTATTGGCTGATTGGAAAATATCAGTCAATAGGAACGCAAGGTACCCCATTTTTAAACGGGTACCTTGCATTCAATCCTCAGTGTGCGGTGGTAATCGTACGAAGAGGATCTCCACGATGGATGGCTCCATGGTCACCGGTCTTGTTCCGCAGTCACCTCTGCTGCACGTCGCCTTGGTCCTCGATGAAGCTAGAAGAGGTTCCCGCACTGGAAGATGTCACCGCCTCCAAGAAGACTTCACCGCCTGATGAAGACCTACTCCGCCGGACTTCAGGAACGGTGAGTATCTATTTGGGGGTTAGACTTAGGCGTTTTTTTATTTTGGGGGTGGCTTTTTTTTTAAGATTAGGGGGGGTTTTTTGGTCTGTAAAAGAGCTGATTGACCTTTTGAGGGCATAAAAGAGCTGAATGCCATTTTAAGGGCAATGCCATACAAATGCTCCTTTAGGGGCAATGGGTAGTTTAGGTTTTTTAGTGTTAGGTTTTTTATTTTTGGGGGTTTGGTGGGTGGGGGTTTTACTGTTAGGGGGGACTTAGTATTTTTTACATGTAAAATAGATGTTTAATTTAGGGCAATGCCCTACAAAAGTCCCTTAAGGGCTATTGGTAGTTTAGTTTAGATTAGTGGGTGTTTTTATGTTAGGGGATTTTATTTTCATAGAGATTAGGTTTTTTTTTTTTTTTAATAATTTGGTTTATTTTTTTTCTGTATTGTTAGACTTTTTTATTTTTTGTAATTTTAGATTAAATTCATTTAATCTTAGTTGTTTTTTTTAAGTAATGTTAGTTTTTTTTATTTTAATTGTAACAGTATTTTTTATTTAATGTAATTGGGGTTAATTTAGGGGGTGTTAGGTTAGGGGGCTTAGTAATTTAATTATTTATTTAAGTTGTGAGGGGTTGGTGGTTTAGGAGCTAATAGCTTAATTAAGTTTATTGCGATGTGGGGGGTTGGATTAGGGGTTAATATGTTAATTCGATACTTTGCGATGTGGGGGTTGGCGGATTAGGGGTTAATAGGTAGATTGTGATGTGGGGGATGGCGGATTAGGGGTTAATATGTTTATTAGCTATATTGCGATGTGGGGGTTGGTGGATTAGGGGTTAATATATTTTATTAGTTATTGCGGTGGGGAATGGCGGTTGACAGGTAGATACTGCGCATGCGTTAGGTGTTTGTTAATACTTTCAGGGAGTTACGGTGCTCACATTTTCAGCCCAAGGCTTGATGCGCCTGCCTATGCGTTGCAAGCTGAAAATTAAGTAAAATTTCTCCATCTTTGCTGCGTAAGTCCTTGCACTGAATATGTGATAACGACTTGCGACGCGGTTCTATGTTAGTTTATGGGAGTAAAATTAGCGGGCGACGAGTGAAATATACGTACCGCATTTATATGCGGCACCGTATATGTGATAGCAATACCTGACTAAAAACCAGCGACGCCTGCTTTTGCGGGCGACGCCGCATATGTAATCGTGCCCAATGGATAAGTAAATTCATGTAAATCAAGTCTCCTGGTTTAACCAAAAGATTCCAATTGAGAACAATTGTCAGTTTCTAACATGCAAACCTCTGGCAACTTTTAAGACATTAAATAAAAGATACATCATCATCTAAACTCTCATCTGTATGTATCTATATTGCCACAAAAGGCCAAATAATGAGCTAGCTGGATTCCAGTTAATCAGCAATTATTGGTGACACTCAGAGCTGCAAATTAAGAGCAATACTAAGACTATCAATTATTTTTATGTCTGGTATCAACATCCTGGTGGGCAAAAATAAAAAGTGGTAACAAAATAATGATGAATATTAATCAAACATGTATTACTTACAATGAAAAGATCAAAGAAAGGAAGTCCCAGTAGCATAAAATAAATCCTTTATTCTTGGTTCAAATAAAATCAAACATGGAGATTCACAGCAAAGACGATGTGGAAGGTGCTGAGGGCGCAGCACTAACTGGCTTACATGTTTCGGAAATGATCCGTAGTCATAGCCTGTAGTGCTGAGCCCCACACCTGTTTAAAAACACTTCAAACAAATGTGATAGGTTAAATAATACAACAACGCCCTCAAACTAAACCTGTGCACACCTGAATATTAACTAAATGCCTATACTGCTCACACTAATTAGCATACTGAAAGGATGTAATGTCGAAAGTAAAAAAAACTGGCAGTAGTATATACATGAATGGACAAAAAACTTTAAACGAAATACTGCAAAATGATTAGATCAGGGACTGTAAATGTGTGCATTGATCTTACCTATAAACGTGTCATGTTTAAGATGCAGAAAATTAATGGGTATGTTCCACTAAACTAGATGAAAGCTAAACACCTAGCCTGCAATTATGAACACAGATAAAAATGTATATATCTAATCAAATTATAAAGTAGATAGAAATGTATATATCTAATAAATAATAAGGTAGATAGTTTGTACCAGTAATGCTAAGTGTATATCTAATCCAATGATAAGGTAAATAGTGTATACCGGGAGTGCCATGCTGACACCTATGCTGCATAGTGACTTAAAATATACTATGAATAATAACTAAAGAAATGTCCAAACGGATAAGCCCAAAAAATATAATAATGGGAAAATCTAATTACAAATAGTTCATTAAGATATGAGATTAAGGCTATTCAATGTGGATGTGAATGCCTATAAAGTACAAATTCTTATTTGAGAGAATCCTAAAAGTGGACAAGACTTAGATATATTAGTCATTCAGGGAACAAGATACCATAGGAAAAATTGGACAGTGTAAGTGGGCAGTGGATAATGGTCTAAACTGTCACCTACATGTTACTGGGTAAGATAGGAATAGATAATAGTTTGAAAGATGGCAAAAAAATATTAATCTTTGCCAGAACTTACATGCTGGAGAGTAAACTGCCTATGGCTTATTCTATTATACCCTGTAATTTAACTACCTAGGTGTAGAGACATAAACAGTATCTAATAGATATATAGATGTGTAGGATACATAATCATTAGGGTCCACTGAACCAACCCACTATACTATCAGGCTACAATCTTACAGTAATTAAACACTATCACTCTCTCATTATATATTGGAGACAATCACTTAATAGAATGTATTCAAAAATAAATAAATAAATAAATATATATGTGTGGCTAGTGTTGCGTGTAAAGTCTGATGCCAAGGCCTACCGCCACGTTATTGATGGTAATGTTGCAATAGACAGTTGGAATACTGGAATGCCAATATATAAGGTATGGCAATAGTATAATAATAGTAAAGATAACACAATGTGGAAAATATATATATAAATAATAATATATATATATATATATAAATCCAGTGGTGAAGGAATGATAATTCAGATGCAGTAAGGACTATGCACCTAGTAAGTGTAGAGGGCAACATAATCTATGTTCATAAGAATTACTCCCAGAGATTTAAAACATCATATCTGGAGTTGAGTCCTACAGGTACTCGTGTTCCGAGTGTGAAAATCCAAAAGGCTTCACGTCTGGCGAGGAGAGTATCAATGTCCCCTCCCCTGGTAGGTCTATTAACTTTTTCAATAGCACACCAGGTGAAGCCCTGGAGATTATTGTCATGATACACCCCAAAATGTTGAACAATAGGGGTTGATGCCCTCTTGGTGTTAAATGAGGACAAATGCTCTCTGATCCTAGTGTTTAGATCACGTGACGTGAGTCCAACATACTGGATTTTACATAAAGTGCACTCGATCAAGTAAATCACAGATTCTGTCTTGCAGTTCATGCAGGATCTGATCTCATATTCTCTTTTGGTTGCTTCACTTGCAAAGCCTTTAGTGATTTTGACAAAATCACAGGGTTTACATTTCCGATGTCCACATTTGTACATGCCAGGGTGTTTAAGCCAGGCACTTTGCTTGGATTTATCAGACTTTAATAGTGTGGGTGAAAGGATGGAGCCTAAAGTGGGGCTTTTCCTAAAAGCACATCTTAGACCTGATTTCACAGTATCCACTAATTTCTCCTCAGCCAAAAGCAATGGGAAATGTTTGCGAACAATGTCGCATATCAATGGATATTGGACACTATGAGTGGTGACAAAAGTAACCCCTTGTCTTCTTTGCCTGGTGTCCTGTTTAGTTCCCAGCAACTTTCCCCTGGGAATGGTTTGAACCTGTTCCCTAGCTTTTCTTATGGCCTTGGGAGGATAATTCCTATCCCTAAGTCTCTTGTCCAGTCCTCTGGATTCTCTCTGGAAATCAGTGTGCAGAGTACAGTTCCTCTTTAGCCTAGTGTATTCACCCTTAGCTATAGCAAAAGGGACATGTTTTGGGTGGCAACTGGAACCCAAAAGTAGAGAATTGCCCGAAATGGGTTTACGATAGATAGTCGATTTGACTGTGCCATTGTCTGTGGCCTCTAAAGTAAGGTCAAGATAATTAATGAATTTGTCATTAAGTTCATAGGTGAATCTGAGGCCAAACTCATTGTTGTTAAGAAAATTTATAAACAGAGAAATACTCGTTAGGTCCCCTGTCCACACAAAGAGGAGGTCATCGATGTACCTCCTATAAAAGGAGATACAGTCTCTGTAAGGATTACTATCCCCAAAGATATGGCAAAGCTCCCACCATCCTAAGAAAAGATTCGCGAATGATGGTGCAAATTTGGCTCCCATGGCAGTGCCACATCTTTGGAGATAGTAAACATCCTCAAACTTGAAAAAGTTGTGTGTTAGTAGAAAAGTAGTTACTTTAATCACATACTCGATAAAGGTCTCATTATATTCTGACTCGTGTTCAAGAAAAAACGCTATGGCTTGTACTCCCACCTGGTGTGGGATGCTAGAGTACAATGAAACAGCATCCACAGTGAGCCATTTAAATCCATCATTCCATTCAATCCTCTCAATTAGATTCAAAATGTGTTTGGTATCTTTCACATAAGAGTGGAGGGACATGACTATGGGTTGGAGAATGGAATCCAACCACTCGGACAGGTTACCCAAAAGTGAGTCAACCCCACTCACTATGGGTCTCCCTTGGACATTGTCAAGGGTTTTATGGGTCTTTGGTAGGTGATGGAACAAAGGGATTTTGGGAAAATCAACTGAAAGAAATTCCACAGTGGTCTTATCCAATATACCTAGTTCAAGGCCATCATCCAGTAGCTGTTTAAGTTCCATCTGGAACTGCACAGTTGGATCTCCTTTCAGAACAAAATAATCAGTCTCTTTTTGTAATTGCCTTAAGCCTTCCTGTATATATTGTTCCTTATCCATCACTACTACCATGCCGCCTTTATCCGAATTTTTAATAACCAGAGAATTATTGTCTCTTAATGACACCAAGGCTTCTTTCTCAGCAAGAGATAGATTGAAATTGTGTTTGGGTTGGTTGTTTTTAAGTGTCAGGAGATCTTTCTCCACTCTATTATAGAAAGTTTCTATAACATTGCCACGATTGTGAATAGGATAGAATTTAGATTTTTTCTTAAAACTAGGACCCCTGCTGACTCCATCAGTGGCTCTTATTGCCTCATGCTGGAGCTGTTGTAATGAGACCACATCACATGTATGTTTGAAATCGTGGTTCTCAAAATTGATGTCGCCAGTCTGGGTCAAAGTTTGAGTCTGTGTCATAGTACAGTCATTACCATCAGAATAGCTAAAGTGTTTTTTCAAGGTTAAATTTCGAACGAGTTTATTGACATCAAGAATCGTTTTAAAAAGATCAAAGTCATTTGTTGGTGCAAAATTTAAGCCTCTATTTAGTACATTGTATTGTGTCTTACTAAGTTGTTGTGTGGACAAGTTTACTACGTTCCCCACTATCCTAGAATCCTCTACTTGTAACGTGTTTGTGGCCTGGGCTCTCTGAGCTGATACCTGTCTTGATTGTAATTGTAGTGTGTGCCATGGTGGGTTGTCCGTCTCCCCCCTCCTGTGGGTGCATCCCGTGCCTGGGGAAAAACCTGATTCAGGGTAAAGGGATCTGCCTGGTTTTGTACACGTATGGCAGGGACTGATTCTATATATACACTACGTGCTGGATTAGCTCCCTGTACTGTTCCACCTTCTCTATTGCCTGTAGAAAAATCCATATGTGGGGCTTGCATGGTAGTCTGCACAATATCCTGGGTAGTGGATGCAGATGGTATATGTGCATCTAATGTTTCCCCCTCGCTAGACCCCTCAGATTCACTCCCTGAGAAAGTAACATTTTTAGCAGCATTCCCTTGACTACCATGGTTCCTATTCCTACTTCTGTTTCTGTTGCCTCTCCTCCTCCTACCAAACCTAGGTTGGTTGGCCCTGAATATGCCCCTGTTAACTTTGTTCCAAATATATACTGAATTATTTGTGTAATCAAATTTGTCTCTAATGAATTTAGTGTGTTTAGTTTCCATAATGTTGGATCTACCCTTAGCCACTAGCTCTCTTAGGGTCTTGTCAAATCTTGCAAAATCCGTATTATTGCTTCTCCTATTCATTTCAACTTGTAAACAATCTATATCCTTTCTAGTAATTTCCAACAGTTTATTTTTATATTGTATGAGCAACTTCATGAGTCTCATTGAACAGTCAGTAAGTACAGCATTCCAAGCTTCTACAAAATCTTTATCCTGAGTGTCCACCTCAAAAGTAGGAAACTTGTATAATCTCAGGCCTCTGGGTATCATGTTCAAATTAAGGTATTTTTCCAGTGCCCATACATCCCACTGGATTTTAGACTCTTTTAGTAAAAGGTTCTCCATTTGCTCAAAGAGGGTACCTAATGTGAGAACCCCCTTGTCTTCTGAGAAAATTAATTCACAGTCTGTGGAAGTAGTTGTGCGTGCAGTAACAGACATCAGTGAATAAAAAATAGGCTGTGGTTCTTCCATGTTCATGCTGAAAATGGCAGGAGACTAAGGGCTGCAATACCACAATAAAGAGTGTTGGTATATCCAGTGTATACCCAAATGAATAAACTAATAGATAAAGAGAAACTCTTATTATTGTGCCAGCCGTTCAAACTTTAACTGTTTCGAAAAAATTCAAAGTATGTGCACCAAATGTGTTGCCAATATGTGTAGAACAGAATGATGAAAAATGTCTATTGGTTGCGAGCTGCCCCAGGTAATTGCTCTGAACAGGCAAATAATACTTTGTCTAATAAACAATTGCAATGCTTGTAACTAGTAACCGGCACTCTTAGGCAAACCAAATAAAACGTTACGTTAACCTTCACCCACCCGTGCTATGCGGACTGGGGGTACTTATGGCAGACCCCAGCCGTTTCACATCCGCCACACTCCGCGTAGGCAAGGCTCTAATCAGGAACAAGGCAAATTATCCGGAAGGCGCCGGGACGAAGCGGTGCACCTCCACCGCCCCAACCCATCCCAGCCGCAGTACTTCCTGGTATTGTGTAAGTTGCTCCTCCCCCCCCGCTCCGCCCCGCAACACGGCGAGACCTAGTGTTGAAAACAGCGGTCACCAGGACCGTAAGAATATGGCTAAACACAGATGGTCATCATACTTGCTCCAAACTTATAATCAATGTCCCATGCTCAGCCAATGCTACCGGTGTACTGGAAAGTGAAAAGATCAAAGAAAGGAAGTCCCAGTAGCATAAAATAAATCCTTTATTCTTGGTTCAAATAAAATCAAACATGGAGATTCACAGCAAAGACGATGTGGAAGGTGCTGAGGGCGCAGCACTAACTGGCTTACATGTTTCGGAAATGATCCGTAGTCATAGCCTGTAGTGCTGAGCCCCACACCTGTTTAAAAACACTTCAAACAAATGTGATAGGTTAAATAATACAACAACGCCCTCAAACTAAACCTGTGCACACCTGAATATTAACTAAATGCCTATACTGCTCACACTAATTAGCATACTGAAAGGATGTAATGTCGAAAGTAAAAAAAACTGGCAGTAGTATATACATGAATGGACAAAAAACTTTAAACGAAATACTGCAAAATGATTAGATCAGGGACTGTAAATGTGTGCATTGATCTTACCTATAAACGTGTCATGTTTAAGATGCAGAAAATTAATGGGTATGTTCCACTAAACTAGATGAAAGCTAAACACCTAGCCTGCAATTATGAACACAGATAAAAATGTATATATCTAATCAAATTATAAAGTAGATAGAAATGTATATATCTAATAAATAATAAGGTAGATAGTTTGTACCAGTAATGCTAAGTGTATATCTAATCCAATGATAAGGTAAATAGTGTATACCGGGAGTGCCATGCTGACACCTATGCTGCATAGTGACTTAAAATATACTATGAATAATAACTAAAGAAATGTCCAAACGGATAAGCCCAAAAAATATAATAATGGGAAAATCTAATTACAAATAGTTCATTAAGATATGAGATTAAGGCTATTCAATGTGGATGTGAATGCCTATAAAGTACAAATTCTTATTTGAGAGAATCCTAAAAGTGGACAAGACTTAGATATATTAGTCATTCAGGGAACAAGATACCATAGGAAAAATTGGACAGTGTAAGTGGGCAGTGGATAATGGTCTAAACTGTCACCTACATGTTACTGGGTAAGATAGGAATAGATAATAGTTTGAAAGATGGCAAAAAAATATTAATCTTTGCCAGAACTTACATGCTGGAGAGTAAACTGCCTATGGCTTATTCTATTATACCCTGTAATTTAACTACCTAGGTGTAGAGACATAAACAGTATCTAATAGATATATAGATGTGTAGGATACATAATCATTAGGGTCCACTGAACCAACCCACTATACTATCAGGCTACAATCTTACAGTAATTAAACACTATCACTCTCTCATTATATATTGGAGACAATCACTTAATAGAATGTATTCAAAAATAAATAAATAAATAAATATATATGTGTGGCTAGTGTTGCGTGTAAAGTCTGATGCCAAGGCCTACCGCCACGTTATTGATGGTAATGTTGCAATAGACAGTTGGAATACTGGAATGCCAATATATAAGGTATGGCAATAGTATAATAATAGTAAAGATAACACAATGTGGAAAATATATATATAAATAATAATATATATATATATATATAAATCCAGTGGTGAAGGAATGATAATTCAGATGCAGTAAGGACTATGCACCTAGTAAGTGTAGAGGGCAACATAATCTATGTTCATAAGAATTACTCCCAGAGATTTAAAACATCATATCTGGAGTTGAGTCCTACAGGTACTCGTGTTCCGAGTGTGAAAATCCAAAAGGCTTCACGTCTGGCGAGGAGAGTATCAATGTCCCCTCCCCTGGTAGGTCTATTAACTTTTTCAATAGCACACCAGGTGAAGCCCTGGAGATTATTGTCATGATACACCCCAAAATGTTGAACAATAGGGGTTGATGCCCTCTTGGTGTTAAATGAGGACAAATGCTCTCTGATCCTAGTGTTTAGATCACGTGACGTGAGTCCAACATACTGGATTTTACATAAAGTGCACTCGATCAAGTAAATCACAGATTCTGTCTTGCAGTTCATGCAGGATCTGATCTCATATTCTCTTTTGGTTGCTTCACTTGCAAAGCCTTTAGTGATTTTGACAAAATCACAGGGTTTACATTTCCGATGTCCACATTTGTACATGCCAGGGTGTTTAAGCCAGGCACTTTGCTTGGATTTATCAGACTTTAATAGTGTGGGTGAAAGGATGGAGCCTAAAGTGGGGCTTTTCCTAAAAGCACATCTTAGACCTGATTTCACAGTATCCACTAATTTCTCCTCAGCCAAAAGCAATGGGAAATGTTTGCGAACAATGTCGCATATCAATGGATATTGGACACTATGAGTGGTGACAAAAGTAACCCCTTGTCTTCTTTGCCTGGTGTCCTGTTTAGTTCCCAGCAACTTTCCCCTGGGAATGGTTTGAACCTGTTCCCTAGCTTTTCTTATGGCCTTGGGAGGATAATTCCTATCCCTAAGTCTCTTGTCCAGTCCTCTGGATTCTCTCTGGAAATCAGTGTGCAGAGTACAGTTCCTCTTTAGCCTAGTGTATTCACCCTTAGCTATAGCAAAAGGGACATGTTTTGGGTGGCAACTGGAACCCAAAAGTAGAGAATTGCCCGAAATGGGTTTACGATAGATAGTCGATTTGACTGTGCCATTGTCTGTGGCCTCTAAAGTAAGGTCAAGATAATTAATGAATTTGTCATTAAGTTCATAGGTGAATCTGAGGCCAAACTCATTGTTGTTAAGAAAATTTATAAACAGAGAAATACTCGTTAGGTCCCCTGTCCACACAAAGAGGAGGTCATCGATGTACCTCCTATAAAAGGAGATACAGTCTCTGTAAGGATTACTATCCCCAAAGATATGGCAAAGCTCCCACCATCCTAAGAAAAGATTCGCGAATGATGGTGCAAATTTGGCTCCCATGGCAGTGCCACATCTTTGGAGATAGTAAACATCCTCAAACTTGAAAAAGTTGTGTGTTAGTAGAAAAGTAGTTACTTTAATCACATACTCGATAAAGGTCTCATTATATTCTGACTCGTGTTCAAGAAAAAACGCTATGGCTTGTACTCCCACCTGGTGTGGGATGCTAGAGTACAATGAAACAGCATCCACAGTGAGCCATTTAAATCCATCATTCCATTCAATCCTCTCAATTAGATTCAAAATGTGTTTGGTATCTTTCACATAAGAGTGGAGGGACATGACTATGGGTTGGAGAATGGAATCCAACCACTCGGACAGGTTACCCAAAAGTGAGTCAACCCCACTCACTATGGGTCTCCCTTGGACATTGTCAAGGGTTTTATGGGTCTTTGGTAGGTGATGGAACAAAGGGATTTTGGGAAAATCAACTGAAAGAAATTCCACAGTGGTCTTATCCAATATACCTAGTTCAAGGCCATCATCCAGTAGCTGTTTAAGTTCCATCTGGAACTGCACAGTTGGATCTCCTTTCAGAACAAAATAATCAGTCTCTTTTTGTAATTGCCTTAAGCCTTCCTGTATATATTGTTCCTTATCCATCACTACTACCATGCCGCCTTTATCCGAATTTTTAATAACCAGAGAATTATTGTCTCTTAATGACACCAAGGCTTCTTTCTCAGCAAGAGATAGATTGAAATTGTGTTTGGGTTGGTTGTTTTTAAGTGTCAGGAGATCTTTCTCCACTCTATTATAGAAAGTTTCTATAACATTGCCACGATTGTGAATAGGATAGAATTTAGATTTTTTCTTAAAACTAGGACCCCCTGCTGACTCCATCAGTGGCTCTTATTGCCTCATGCTGGAGCTGTTGTAATGAGACCACATCACATGTATGTTTGAAATCGTGGTTCTCAAAATTGATGTCGCCAGTCTGGGTCAAAGTTTGAGTCTGTGTCATAGTACAGTCATTACCATCAGAATAGCTAAAGTGTTTTTTCAAGGTTAAATTTCGAACGAGTTTATTGACATCAAGAATCGTTTTAAAAAGATCAAAGTCATTTGTTGGTGCAAAATTTAAGCCTCTATTTAGTACATTGTATTGTGTCTTACTAAGTTGTTGTGTGGACAAGTTTACTACGTTCCCCACTATCCTAGAATCCTCTACTTGTAACGTGTTTGTGGCCTGGGCTCTCTGAGCTGATACCTGTCTTGATTGTAATTGTAGTGTGTGCCATGGTGGGTTGTCCGTCTCCCCCCTCCTGTGGGTGCATCCCGTGCCTGGGGAAAAACCTGATTCAGGGTAAAGGGATCTGCCTGGTTTTGTACACGTATGGCAGGGACTGATTCTATATATACACTACGTGCTGGATTAGCTCCCTGTACTGTTCCACCTTCTCTATTGCCTGTAGAAAAATCCATATGTGGGGCTTGCATGGTAGTCTGCACAATATCCTGGGTAGTGGATGCAGATGGTATATGTGCATCTAATGTTTCCCCCTCGCTAGACCCCTCAGATTCACTCCCTGAGAAAGTAACATTTTTAGCAGCATTCCCTTGACTACCATGGTTCCTATTCCTACTTCTGTTTCTGTTGCCTCTCCTCCTCCTACCAAACCTAGGTTGGTTGGCCCTGAATATGCCCCTGTTAACTTTGTTCCAAATATATACTGAATTATTCGTGTAATCAAATTTGTCTCTAATGAATTTAGTGTGTTTAGTTTCCATAATGTTGGATCTACCCTTAGCCACTAGCTCTCTTAGGGTCTTGTCAAATCTTGCAAAATCCGTATTATTGCTTCTCCTATTCATATTTTTTTGCCATCTTTCAAACTATTATCTATTCCTATCTTACCCAGTAACATGTAGGTGACAGTTTAGACCATTATCCACTGCCCACTTACACTGTCCAATTTTTCCTATGGTATCTTGTTCCCTGAATGACTAATATATCTAAGTCTTGTCCACTTTTAGGATTCTCTCAAATAAGAATTTGTACTTTATAGGCATTCACATCCACATTGAATAGCCTTAATCTCATATCTTAATGAACTATTTGTAATTAGATTTTCCCATTATTATATTTTTTGGGCTTATCCGTTTGGACATTTCTTTAGTTATTATTCATAGTATATTTTAAGTCACTATGCAGCATAGGTGTCAGCATGGCACTCCCGGTATACACTATTTACCTTATCATTGGATTAGATATACACTTAGCATTACTGGTACAAACTATCTACCTTATTATTTATTAGATATATACATTTCTATCTACTTTATATTTGATTAGATATATACATTTTTATCTGTGTTCATAATTGCAGGCTAGGTGTTTAGCTTTCATCTAGTTTAGTGGAACATACCCATTAATTTTCTGCATCTTAAACATGACACGTTTATAGGTAAGATCAATGCACACATTTACAGTCCCTGATCTAATCATTTTGCAGTATTTCGTTTAAAGTTTTTTGTCCATTCATGTATATACTACTGCCAGTTTTTTTTACTTTCGATATTACATCCTTTCAGTATGCTAATTAGTGTGAGCAGTATAGGCATTTAGTTAATATTCAGGTGTGCACAGGTTTAGTTTGAGGGCGTTGTTGTATTATTTAACCTATCACATTTGTTTGAAGTGTTTTTAAACAGGTGTGGGGCTCAGCACTACAGGCTATGACTACGGATCATTTCCGAAACATGTAAGCCAGTTAGTGCTGCGCCCTCAGCACCTTCCACATCGTCTTTGCTGTGAATCTCCATGTTTGATTTTATTTGAACCAAGAATAAAGGATTTATTTTATGCTACTGGGACTTCCTTTCTTTGATCTTTTCACTTTCCAGTACACCGGTAGCATTGGCTGAGCATGGGACATTGATTATAAGTTTGGAGCAAGTATGATGACCATCTGTGTTTAGCCATATTCTTACGGTCCTGGTGACCGCTGTTTTCAACACTAGGTCTCGCCGTGTTGCGGGGCGGAGCGGGGGGGGAGGAGCAACTTACACAATACCAGGAAGTACTGCGGCTGGGATGGGTTGGGGCGGTGGAGGTGCACCGCTTCGTCCCGGCGCCTTCCGGATAATTTGCCTTGTTCCTGATTAGAGCCTTGCCTGCGCGGAGTGTGGCGGATGTGAAACGGCTGGGGTCTGCCATAAGTACCCCCAGTCCGCATAGCACGGGTGGGTGAAGGTTAACGTAACGTTTTATTTGGTTTGCCTAAGAGTGCCGGTTACTAGTTACAAGCATTGCAATTGTTTATTAGACAAAGTATTATTTGCCTGTTCAGAGCAATTACCTGGGGCAGCTCGCAACCAATAGACATTTTTCATCATTCTGTTCTACACATATTGGCAACACATTTGGTGCACATACTTTGAATTTTTTCGAAACAGTTAAAGTTTGAACGGCTGGCACAATAATAAGAGTTTCTCTTTATCTATTAGTTTACTTACAATGAGTCACAAAACACATTTAGCATTGCTTATTAATCTTATCGCTGTTACAGAGATGGAAAAGTCCCAATAATACTGAGGTAGTTTTTTCCCACGGAAATATAGTATATGAACAAGAAAAGACTACTGACCTTGATAAAACTCCTCCTAAGTGTCTCATTTGAAAACGCTAAATGCAGTTCTGCTCCTGGCACTTTCCACTGGTAAATATTATTTCTTTATTTGCGGCAAGTATGCACAATCAGGGAACAACCAAAAAGCATAAACATTTCTGCAGTATATAAGCCAGTTCACACCTAAAGGTTAGTCCAACCCTATAATACCAGGCAAACTAAAAAACAGAGAGACTTTTCACACTTGTATTCATGCTACATTAACAATAATGGGCTAGATTATGAGTGGCGCACTAAGTGTTGCGCATGAGTGAGATCAGGTTTTTCTCTGCTTTTTAGGGGCGAGGGAAATAGCATGCATATTATGAGTTGAAAGTAAACGTGTTCACTCAAGCACAATGCCGATTTTCACTTGTCGGGTTGGTGAGACTTGAAGCCTCGGATAAAGGGTACGGGAGGGAAAAAAGTTGCATTAAACACAAGTAGTAAGGTAAGTTCAGGAGTGTGCACGTGTCTGCAATACTATATAGTAGTAGTTTTGCAACAATGTTATACATTATCAAGAGCAGTATTTCCTGTCGTGTAGTGCTCCAGATGTTCAAGCTATCTATCTAGAGATCTCTTCAACAAAGAATAACAAGAGAACAAAGCAAATTTGATAATAGAAGATTAAAGGGACACTGAACCCCAAAATTTTCTTTCATGATTCAGATAGAGCATGCGATTTTAAGCAACTTTCTCATTTACTCCTATTATTAATTTTTCTTCGTTCTCTTGCTATCTTTATTTGAAAAAGAATGCATCTAAGCTTTTTTTGGGGCTCAGAACTCTGGATAGCACTTTTTTATTGGTGGATAAATTTATCCACCAATCAGCAAGAACAACCCAGGTTGTTCACCAAAAATGGGCTGGCATCTAAACTTACATTCTTGCATTTCAAATAAAGATACCAAGAGAATGAAGAAAATTTGATAATAGGAGTAAAATTAGAAAGTTGCTTAAAATGTCATGCTGTATCGGAATCATGAAAGAAAAAATTTGGGTTCAGTGTCCCTTTAATGGTAAATGTAATAAAATTGTATTCTCTGTCTGAATCATGAAATACAAATTATGTGTTTTACTGTATATGTACTGTACATAATTAACATTCCAATGATCTTCACTATAATAATGTACTTTTTATTGTAAATACATGTTTCTATATATATGTTTCTATATATATCTATACCTGTATAGCTATATATATATTCTATGTGAAGAACAGAGGAATGTAAAATATACGAAACGAGCATCGGGGTTCATGGCTTATGAGTAACGGGGTCGGGTTAGCACACATGAAGAATTGATTAGTTGCACATTACTGGAATATATAAAAATTATGAAAAATTGTTATACATACTATAAAAAATATAGATGTATTCTATGGATTATTAAGATTATTTTACAGTATGTATATTAATTGTTAATCATTTTTAATATTTTTAAATATTTTATACTTCATATTTCAATAATGCGCATTGAAGTTAGCAATACGTCATGTGAGCTAACCTGACTGCGTTAGTCCTAAATTGCGAACCCAGATGCGCGTAACTCATATTTTACATTTCTATGTTCTTCACTTAGAAAAAATTAACTTTTTATTATTCAATATATATATATATGATAATGTTAATGTAAAATATATATCTATACAACTTGTAATACGCACGCTATCTGATACGCGCAAAAAGCCTCTGTCTAGCGAAGTTTACACACAAGCAGGAGCTCTAAATATCGCTTCACCTGTAATCTAGCCCAATATCAGTAGACTAGAATTACATTGCACAGGACAACCTATAATTAGCACCAGCATGTAAGCAGATTGTTTATTCTCTTACCAGTAAAAACCCTATGAGTATCTGCGTCCTGGTGGCAGGTTATGAGGACATCTTCCAGATGGGTACAGTCATGCTTCCCCCAGTCCTTCATAGAGCACTGGATCAAAGAAGACTCTTTCCCTGTGCACCTTACGTCATCTAACCAGATCACCCCTGTGCTGCTTACAAAGTGATTTTCCAGGGAACTTTTTCCATGCCTGAGAAATACATTCAATAAACTGTTAATAGGGAAATGTTCAATATAATCTCTATTTTCCAGATTAAAATATAGTGAGCGATATAAATTAATTTGTTTTTTTTCCTATTTCAGATTTTTATATAATCTTTTCTTACCCACTGCATGCTGTGTCGGGAAGGTTATTGAATTTGGCAGGGGTATGTTTGCTTGAAAACCATTTATCTATTTTAATAAAAAAATATTACTATTTTTGCAAATACTTTGCATTTATTATAACCATTGATAATCCACTAATAGGACAGTAACCTTTTTTTTTAATTAAACTATTTTTTTCTTATTAATATGACTTTTTGATCCATTATTATAATTTGCTGCCCTACTGAGGATACTGTGAGTTGGTGAGTGACACATGACAATTTTTTACTTTTCATGTAACTAAAGTCATGACACAAAGCGTTACATAAAATTGGATATCCTAAATAAGTAACTATATATTTGTCCTAGCTATCAGAAATCTAGGGAAGGCTGCACAAATACTTACATTAATTTTGCCTGTACTTCAGCAGTCTATCACAAGAGTCACCAAAGCAAAAGTGCCAGAAGCATAAATTCCTTTTACTGCAGGGGGTTTGTCGTATTATGGGCCATTCTACCATTTGTTTGAACAAAAAGCTCTGGACCCGGGGTAGCCGGAATTGTATGTAAAAAAAAAATAAAAGGACCCACAGCAGTCTAAAATACATTTAGATTGTGCTTTGGTAACTGCTGCTAACATATAAAAGCACTAAGTACCTTTCTTTTTAATCTTCATTACTTCCTATTCATTTAATTATATTTTTTATTTTTAGGGTCTCTTTCAATGGCAAAAAAAGTATGTATAATTTAAGCAAGAAAAAGCAGAGACAATGTTTATCCCAGTACTCTCTTAAAGGGACATACAAGTCAATAGTACATTAAAAGGGACAGTCTACTCCAGAAAGTTTATTTAAAAAAAAAAAAAAAAGATAATCCCTTTATTATCCATTCCCCAGTTTTGCATAACCAACACTGTTATATTAATATATTGTTTACCTCTATGATTACCTTGTATCTCTGCAGACTGTCCCCTTATTTCAGTTCCTTTGACAGAAATACATTTTAGCCAACCAGTGCCAAATCATAAATAATTCCACAAGAGTGAGCACAATGTTATCTATATGGCACACATGAACTAGGGCTGTCTAGCTGTGAAAAACTGTCAAAATGCACTGAGATAAGAGACTGCCTTTAGTGGCTTAGAAATTAGCATGTCAGCCTACCCAGGCTTTCAACAAAGAGAGAACAAAGCACATTTTATGTTAAAAGTAAATTGGAAAGTTTTTTTAATTTTGACTGCTATAGCATATGTATAAATACATGGCAAGAATGGACACAGAGGGAGAGAACTGTGGCGATTACAAAAGTAGAAAGGACAAAAACATAATTTATGCTTACCAGATAAATTCCTTTCCTTCCTGACAGGGAGAGTCCACAACTTCATTCCTTACTGTTGGGAAATACAATACCTGGCCACTAGGAGGAGGCAAAATCACCCCAACCAAAGGCTTAAATATCCCTCCCACTTCCCCTATCCCCCAGTCATTCTCCGGAGGGAACAAGGAAAAGTAGGAGAAACATCAGGGTATAATGGTGCTAGAAGAAATATTATAAAAATGGAGCTGCCTAACAAAAATAAATTACGGGCGAGGCCGTGGACTCTCCCTGCCAGGAAGGAAAGGAATTTATCTGGTAAGCATAAATTATGTTTTCCTTCCATAAGGCAGGGAGAGTCCACAACTACATTCCTTACTGTTGGGAAAACTATACTTAAGCTCCAGAGGACACTGAAGTTATATCAGGAGGGAACAAAAAAGAGGCAGACCCTATTCTGAGGGCCCCACAGCCCCCAAAACTTTTCTCCCGAAAGCTGCTTCAGCCGAAGCAAACACATCAAACTTGTAAAATTTATAAAAAGTGTGTGAGGAGGACCAGGTAGCCGCCTTACAAATCTGATCCATAGAGGTTTCATTCTTAAAAGCCCAGGAGGAAGCCACTGCTCGAGTATCCTCTCAGGAAGCTGTCACCCCACTGTCTCATAAGCTAAGCGGATGACACTCCTCAACCAGAAAGATAGGGAAGTCGTAGTAGCCTTCTGTCCCTTACACTTCCCTGTATAGATTACAAACAAAGAGGAAGATTGTCTGAATTCCTTAGTAGCCTGAAGATAGAACTTCAAGGAATGAACCACATCTAGATTGTGAAGCAAGCGTTCCTTCACTAAAGAAGGATTAGGACACAAAGAAGGAACAACAATTTCTTGATTAATGTAACAATCCGATACCACCTTAGGGAGGAACCCTAATTTAGTACGTAAAACCACATTATCAGCATGGAAAACAAGATAAGGGGGGTCACATTGCAAAGCAGAAATCTCAGAAACTCTGCACACAGAGGCAATAGCCAACAAAAAAAGAACTTTCCATGATAACAATTTAATGTAAACAGTATGCATAGGCTCCAACAGAGCCTGCTGCAAAACACAAAGAAAAAGATTGAGGCTCCAAGGCGGAGCCCCAGATTTAAACACAGGTCTGATCCTAGTCAGAGCCTTAACAAAGGACTGCACATCTGGAAGCTCAGCCAATTTCTTGTGCGTAACACAGACAGGGCCGATATCTGTCCCTTCAGGGAACTAGCAGATAGACCCTTCTCCAGTCCAGGATAAAATTCTGGCAAACTTAACCTTATGCCAGGAAAAACCATGCTCTTCACACCAGTACAAGTAAGTAATTCACACTTTATGGTAGATACGACAAGTAACTGGCTTACGAGCTTAAATCAGAGTGTCGATAACACTCTCAGAAAACCCTCTCTTGGGCAAGACTAAGCTTTCAATCTCCACGCAGTCAGCCTCAGAGAATCTCAATTTTGATGAACAAAGGGACCCTGTATCAGCAGATCTCTGCAACAAGGTAACCTCCACTGAGATCCGCAAACCACGTCCTTCGTGGCCACGATGGAGCAATCAGAATCACTGATGCTTGCTCCTGCTTGATGCGAGCCACCACATGAGGGAGAAGAGGTAATAGAGGAAAAAGCTATATAAGTCTGAACCTCCATGGTACTGATAGGGCATCTATCAGTTCTGCCTGAGGATCCCTCGACCTTGACCCGTACTTGGGTAGCTTGGTATTTAGGTGGGATGCCATGAGATCTATCTCCGGCTTCCCCCACTTGCTGCAGATCTCTGCAAACACCTCAGGGTGGAGAGACCATTCCCCTGGGTGAAAGGATTGCCTGCTGAGGAAGTCCGCTTCCCAGTTATCCACACCAGGAATGTGGATCGCTGACAGCGTACATCTGTGAGTCTCCGCCCATTTTAGTATCTGAGAAACTTCTCTCATTGCCAAGGGACTTCTTGTTCCCCCCTGATGGTTGATGTAGACAACTGAGGTTATATTGTCTGATTGGAATCTGATAAACTGGGATGAACCAACAAGAAGCCAAGCCTTCAAGGCATTGACGATTGCCCAGAGTTCCAATATATTGATCGGAAGAGAGGACTCCTCCTGAGTCCACAGACCTTGTGCCTTTTTGGCACCCCAAATGGCTCCCCAACCAGAAAGGGTTCCGTCCATAGTCACAATCTCCCAGGACGGTCTCAAAAAACACATGCCTTTTGACAGGTGATCTGGACAGAGCAAGTCTCTTGACAGGTTGTCCAGCACAATCTGTTGAGACAGATCTGAATGGTCGCCATTCCATTGTCTCAACATTCATAGTTGTAAGGGTCTGAGATGGAATCTGGCAAAGGGAATGATGCCCATACAGGTCTCAAGGAGGCCTGGAGGGCAAGACATGCAGTAGTTAGCTTGCAACATCTCTGATCTGTGAGAAATATTCTCATGGATATGGAGTCTATTACTCTCCCCAGGAAACTCACCCTTGTACTTTGAGTAAGAGAAATCTTATCCAAGTTTATCTTCCATATATGTGATCGAAGAAGACTGAGAAGGGACTCTGAGTGTTCTTCCACTAGACGAAAAGATGGTATCTGTACCATTATATCATTTTGGTAAGGCACTACTGCAATACCTCGTGTGCTGGCAATGGCTAGAAGAGATCGCAGAACCTTCAAAAATATCCTTGGAGCAGTAGCTAGGCCAAACGGAAGAGCTACAAACTGGAAGTGCTGGTCCAGAAAGGCAAACCTCAGGAACTGAAAATGTTCCCTGTGTATCGGAACATGAAGGTATGCATCCTTCAGGTCTATGGTGGTCATAAACTGTACTTCCTGAACCAGAGGAAGGATTGACCATATTTTCTCCATCTTCAAAGAGGGAACACTCAGAAACTTGTTTAGGCACTGTAAGTCCAGAATTGGACGAAAAGTTCCATCCTTTTTTGGAACCACAAAAAGGTTTGAATAAAACCCCAAACCTCTTTCTGCTGTAGGTGCAGGGACAATTACTCCTAGAAAGGAGCGATCCTGTACGCAACCTAAAAAGGCAGTCCTCTTTTCTGATCTTGTAGGCAGTCTGGAGAGTAGGAATCTGCCACTGGGCGGATGAGATTTGAATTCTATCCGGTATCCCTGAGATACAACCTCCAGGACCCAAGGATCCTGTACATCCTGGAACCAAGCATCTGAAAAAGAGACAGTCTGCCCCCTATTCAATCTGATCCGGGATTGGGGGCCACCCCTTCATGTTGATTTATTCTCAGCGGGCTTCTTAGTATGTTTGGACTTATTCCAGGACTGAGCCGGCTTCCAGGTACTCTTGGGCTGCTCGGACTTGAATGAGGATTGCTGTCATTGTGATTTGTCAGAACAAAAGGAACAAAAATTAGACAATTGCCGTCCTTTAGGCCTATTCTTCTTATCTTGCGGTAGGAAGGCACCTTTCCCTCCGGTAACCATAGAAATAATGGAATCCAGCCCTGGACTGAATAAAATCTTCCCCTTGAAAGGAAGAGAAAGGAGTCTTGATTCTGCATATCCGCAGACCAAGACTTCAACCAGAGAGCCCGGCAGGCTAGGACCGCAAAGCCAGAAGCCTTTGCATTTAGGCGAATAATCTGCATATTCGCATCACAGATGAAGGAGTTAGCAATTCTCAGAGCTTTAATTCTCTCCTGAATATCCTCAAGGGGAGTTTCCACCTCAATTAGCTCAGACAGAGTGTTGCACCAGTAGGTAGCTGCTCCAGCAACCGCAGCTCCAGCTGTCGCCGGTTGAAATAAAAACCCTGTATGTTGAAACATCTTCATCAGAAAAGTTTCCATTTTCTCATCCATAGACTCTCTAAAAGAAGAACTATCCTCCAGGGGGATAGTAGTATGCTTAGCCAGTGTAGAAATAGTGCTATCCACCATAGGGATGGAGCCCCACAAATCCAATTGAGAGACAGGGACCAGGAATAATTTCTTAAAAGTAGACGAGGGGTAAAAAGAAGTTCCTATTCTTTCCC
Organism: Bombina bombina; assembly: GCF_027579735.1. NCBI lineage: Eukaryota > Metazoa > Chordata > Amphibia > Anura > Bombinatoridae > Bombina > Bombina bombina. Next base: position 1,012,612,912 of record NC_069500.1, read on the forward strand.
ATTCGTTATTAATAATGTTCGCCATATAAACTGGCACAGGAAAAGTCAGAGGGACCTTCCTGTCTTCATAAACCCTGTCTAATTTAGGGATCTAAGTTTAGCATCTGGAACCTCTAGTGTAGACAGAACCTCCTTTAATGAAAAACACAGATGCTCAATTTTAAATCTAAAGGAGGGTTCCTCCACTGAAGGAGGTTTAGAAACTGAAGTTTCCAACTCAGAAAGTTCACCCTCTGAAGCAAAAGAGGTTAAATCATCCTGGGATAGCTGGGACATAGTAGCTAAATCCGACAAATATTTATTTGACTCTAGGTCAGGAGAACTATGTTTAACCTTTCTTTTACGTTTGCTAGAGTGAGGTAAGGCACTCAGGGCCGCAGACACCGCCGATTGTAACTGCGCGGTAAAGTCCGCAGGAAAAAAGCCCACTCCAGATGGAGGATTAGTTGAGCCATGGGGAACTGCATGTGGAGCGGGTAGTGTAGAAAGGGTAGTCTCTCGGGACACAGATTCCTCAGAGTTAGATGGCTCAGAGGGGATAATAACACTATGAGTATTAGCAGGCTTATCTCCCTTCTTAGACTTTATAACAGTGCTTAGGTAAATGGAACAAAATTGAGCAGGCGGGCAAACCACGGCCTCCTTACAATATAAACAGGAATTATTAATCCGTACAGAAGGAGTGGAACCTTCTAATGTAGTATCAGAGTCCTCCATAGCTAAGTATATATCCACAGAAGGACAGACAAAAAAAAAAGTGTTTTTTTTGTTTGTTTTTTAAACCGGCACCTTTTTAATACCAATGGCTGGGGCACTCACCACCTCCTAGACCCAGACAGCTAACAGTGAAAACGCTCTTTTCTTAAGAGCGATGTCCACAGCAGGATCGTAGGAAAATGAAAAGACTGCACTCAGTCACGTGGTGCTTAGGACTGGACTTCCCCTGCTATGAAAAAGGCGCAAAGCTATTATGAGCTGCGCAACACTCAAAAACGAAAGTGAAACCTGTTTGTTCCAAGCCAAAAGCACACAGTCTATAAACCCAAAAGCTCTCACATTAAAGCAGTTATAAATAACCCCTAGCTGTTCAAATAATCTCCCTGAAGGAGATATTAACCCTTGATCCTATCAAGGCATAAAGGACCCTGTATAGTGTATATATAAAACGGTCTTACCCTCCAGGATCCATGCTGTGGAACAGGCACAGCCTCTCAAGTGTGACAATCTTGCAGCAACACTCTGACATGGACTTGAGTGTGTAACAGCACTTGAGTGTGTAACAGCAAGCAATGAAACTCGTCAACACTGATTGCTCAAGAGCTGTTAAGCGACAGTCTGGATGGGTTTACAGAAAACTTTCTCTTCATCTCCAGACTAACTTTCATCAATACTCTCACTGAGAGGTTGACAGGATAATTTAAAACTCCAGTCCTTTCTGGAAGGGAACATACCCATTACAGGACTATCCAAATCTTCTGACACTTCTCTGCCACCTCCTATAGTGACAAAAGGCAAAGAATGACTGGGGGATAGGAGAAGTGGGAGGGATATTTAAGACTTTGGCTGGGGTGTCTTTGCCTCCTCCTGGTGGCCAGGTGTTGTATTTCCCAACAGTAAGGAATGAAGTCATGGACTCTCCCTGCCTTATGGAAGGAAAAATATAAGACATCAAGAAGATAGTAAGGATTTGACAAGGGGGAAGGGTAAAGGAAGAGGATATGGGAGAAAGCATTAAAATAAGAAAGACTGGAAAGTCAGAAGGACAGAAAGATAGACATAAGTGATACATGAAGGGCAAAAAATAGAAAAAAGATGAGAAATATAAAGAAAATATATAAAAAAGAGTAGATAGTTATTAGAAGACAAGAAATGTATAGATAATGTCTTGAAGAAAATAAAAACTCACGGCGAGAAATATGGAATAATAAATAAAGTATGTCTGGGCTGTATAAAGATTCATTAGAGTATATCTAAGGTTTAATAGCAAAGCACAAGGCATGGACAAGTCTTGGGGACATGCCTAAAGTATGAAAAAAATCCTCATTGTGAAATATATACACATTATTATGCAAACAAGTCAAAGTGCTGTACAGAGAAAGCATTACTGTTTCCTGCAATGAGAAACATGATATGTATTGATTCCCCATGGCATTACACACCCAGGCACAAATAGAATAAGTGCAGGTTTATTCCCAATTTACACACATACATTAACAAATCCATATTTACAGGTGGGAAGACTTACAGGTCTAGGTTACAGGGCAGTTTGAGATGAACAGTGGCTACAGATTTATAGGAAATTATCTATGTTGTTATAACATCACGGTGTTGATTTTCAATCTTTGTGATTATTTCGATTATATGGTTTTAGGGGATAAAAAGATCTTTATATATATATATATATATATATTTAAAAAAAAGGATCCCAGCACTTGAGTCTTAGAATACTTTAATTCAATTGAATTGAATTAAAGTATTCTAAGACTCAAGTGCTGGGATCCTTTTTTATTATTTAATTATAGGGTAAGGAGACTAGACCCTATCCCGGGCACGAGCATTTAAGTGAATTACTTGATTGAATGGCTGTGCTGTCACTATATAAAATTATATAATATATATATATATATATATATATATATATATATATATATATATATATATATACATACATACATACAGTATATACAGTATATCTTAGGGATCTGCATTCAGACGTTTCGTTAGCAATTTAGCAAACGAACACCAAATATGGTCACCACCAGCGGCATTTGGCTATTTTTGGAGATCGATTTCTTCTTGTGAAAGTGCAACACATTAAAGGGACACTAAACCCAAAAATTCTCTCATGATTCAGGTAGAGAATGCAATTTTAAGCAACTTTCTATTTTACTCCAATTATCATTTTTTCTTTGTTCTCTTGCTATCTTTATTTAAAAAGCAGGAATGTGATGCATAGGAGCCAGCTCATTTTTGGTTGAGAACCTGTGTTATGCTTGCTTATTGGTGGGTAAATGTAAGCCTCCAATATGCAAGCGCTATCCATGGTTCTGAATCTAAAATGGGCTGGGTGCTAAGATTTACATTCCTGCTTTTAAAATAAAGATAGCAAGAGAACGCAGAAAAATTGATAATAGGAGTAAATTAGAAAGTTCCTTAAAATTTCATGCTCTATCTGAATCATGAAAGAAAAGAAATTGGGCTCAGTGTCCCTTTAAGATCTGGATTTGCACAGTGAGTGTGAGTTGTACTTTCACACAAAGAAATCCAGCAGTGAATTTAGCCGAATGCCACTGGCGGCGGCCATATTCAGTATTTGTTTGCAAACAAAAAGTCTGAATGCACATCCCTAATTTAAATACATACATATAATTAAGAAAAAAGGTGTACAATATTTTCTTGTCTTGATATATTATTCAGTTATGTTTTATTGTTTATACTAATTTCACAGCAAGCCATAGAGTACATGCTAAAACATTCATGGTACACTTAATCTGAAGACCTTATTGTCTAATGCTTCGTAAACACCTATAAATCCAGCTAGCTAAATCCTCACTCTGCCTCAGAGAGCAATCAGCAAATCTTCTTAAACCTTTACTGCCATTCTACCCGTTTACTTAACTTGTCGTGAAATGCATTGCTTTTACTTTAGCAACAATCCCTCCAGCTTATATGTATTTTTTTTTTCATCACAAGAGACATATCTAGCAGTTAGTTGTATTATTTATAACTCCAACAAACAAGAAAGTCCTTGAGATATCACTCAGCAAGTTTATGCAGAGAATAATTGCAAATGGAAATCACACAAACAAAAGAAAATAATACAGGTAAATGAGAACATTTGTTCATAAAGGAAACATATATTCCATAAACCATTATTAATACTAAACAACACTTAATGGTGCTGACAAAGGAACCGACTAATGGATGTTGTTTGTGTCAGTATTTATAAAGATTTATTATATAAAAAAGGCATTTGCTTTCATAATAATAGATTTGTAAGCGACAAAGACCTAGATCTTACACAACCTGCTAACAGTTTTTTGTTTTTACAACAATGTTGCAAAACTGCAGCTATAAAGAGTAGCTTGCAAGATATCATACATAATTGACTACAAATGCATGCTGGTAAGTGTCAGGTCATCTGCAGTGTGCACTAACTATTATAAGAGTGCTGAGAAATCTATGTTTTGTTAAAGGGACAGTGTACTTTAAAATTATTATTCTTTAAAAAGATAGTTATTCCCTTTATTACCCATTCCCCAGTTTTGCACAACCAACACAGTTTTATTAACTTTTTACCTTTGTAATTATCTTGTATCTAAGCCTCTGCAGACTGCCCCTTTATCTCAGTGCTTTTTACAAGCTTGTATTTTAGCCCATTCGTGCTGGTTCATGCATAACTCCACAGCTGTGAGCACAATATATATATATATATATATATATATAAATATATGTGTATATATATATATATATATATATATATATATATATATATATATATATATATATATATATAGATTATGCAATAATCCAGCACTCACTGTTCTGTAAATATTCAAGCCAGGGTGCATTCCAAAACAAAAAAAACATTATCTATCTTTAAACAAACATTTTCAAGTGGACTGTCCCTTTAAATTCATTCTCTGCTTAGTATTTTTTATATAGATTTGCCAAGCTGTGCAGGAGGATTCATGTTTTTTTTTTTTTTGGGGGGGGGGTTGTTTTGTTTAGAGTGGTTAAATGAAACAAAAGACAAAAATGGTGAACAAATAAAGTGAGGAAATGCATTACATTAGTTCAAAGTACAATTGATTTATACATTTAAGAAAGAATTTCCCCATATTATTAATGTGTTTTTTATTAAAAAAAATATTTACAACGTATGCTTAATTTATAACAAATATATTTTGTCTTTTATATTATGTTAAATGAACAGCTTACTCCAGAATTTTTAAATTTTAGAGTCTTAAAAGATAGATAATCCCTTTAATACCTATTCCCCAGTTTTGCATAACCAACACAGTTATATTAATACTGTACCTTTTTTTTTTTTTTTTTTTTTAAATATTTTTTATTGAAGTCAAAAACCAATACAGAGTATAGGGTATGTCTCAAAACAGTCACGAGACAATGTGTACAGAGCATAATTATGAGACAATGTATTCAAGTATCTCAAACATTTCCAAAAAATATGGGCTATCGCATAAAGAGACTTCAGTTTTGTTTTAGAGTATAACAGATGTAATATGAGCAAAAATGATCCTCTCCTAGCTATATGTATAGAGAAGCAAGGTAGCCAATCAGGTAAGGGTAAGACTAGGGAGGAGGTGACTCTATAGTTATATAGGGAAGAGGGATGCAGCGGGCAAGAGCCGCTCAAAATGTAATAGGGGGGGTAGGGGGAGGGATGGGGGGGTGGAGCCAGTTAGCATGTCAACACCAGGGACAAATTTAAGTTGGACTAGAGTATTATTACTTAATATAAATAAATCACACTCATCTAAACCCTTGTATTCCTAAAGAGGGGGCCTAGAATCATATAATTTATTATCAAGTGGAGGGGGGACGTAAGAGTAGTTGGAGACTGGGGGGCTTGGGGAACTTCTGGGTGAGCCCCTCTCCTAGGGGAGTGCCACCTATAGGCGATGCTGGAAAAGGAAAAGGGATATGACCCGCAGGCATAAGTACCGGCGGGAAAGGGAGGAGAGGGGCTCAATCAATACAACTATTATGTGCTAGTAATATGAGTAAGAACATATATAAATTAGGAGTGACAGTCGTATAGGCACAGAAAATGATAGCCTGTAACAAATAATATAAATATAACACAACATTTAGGCAAAAGAGAGGTCATGTGCACCCATATAAACAACAATAACCATTAAACACATTATAGAAAACCGGGATATACTAGGGAGAGTCTGGCTTACATATATACTCAATGATATTACTATGGATATTATGAAGAGCAAAATATGTTGATGAGGTAAAATAAACCACGGATATACTAGTGGGATGCAGTGTATATGCGCCATGCGAACTATCCATCTAGAAAAGGTAAGATGAAACCCAAAAGCACTAGTGTATAGTGATATATATGTTCCATGAGAGATAACTATCCACAAGAGGAGACATGAGACCTAGAAAGTACTAGAGCAATGTGAAATAGCTGTGCCATGGGAGATAAATATCTAAAAGAGGTGATATAGAGCGTAGGACTTTAAACTATACATCATCATAAGAGATACAATGTCAACAATAAGCTTTGTAAAGCTAGATAACTCTGTTTAGTGATAAATTTATCCTATATCTTATACTACAACATATGTCCAGCACACTGCAGAAAGAGCCCATGCGTCTAACTAAGGAAAGGATGAAAACATATATGCCAGACCGTGCCTTCGCAGTTAGCACTGCCCAGCAATATCTAGTGATGCCTGCATGGAAACACTGCAGTGACCAGACAAAGTATCTCTGAGATTAAGGGAACTGTTTGGTAATATCAAAGCTCTAAATATTTCACTAAAAAGCAGACCAACTCTCTATCTAACTGTGGCATGTATAATAATGTGTTTCTATACAGTGAGGAGCTTTAAAAGAAAACACAACTATTACCCACATAAGAAAAGTAAGGGGGGGTATGGTTTGTGGCTCAGGATTTTATAATTTAACATGTTAATATAATCCAGTAAACTGGAAAAAGTGGGACTGACCGTATCCCTGAGCTACATCTGGCTCATAGTGAGCTTAAGAATTGTATTCGTACATCCCTGAGAAAATACTCTCTCTGGGATGATTAACTGGTGGAAAGGAATCTTGAGCTGGATAATGAGCCAGTAATCTGCATGTGCTTCTAGCTTGATATAAACATGTAAACCAATATGGTGCATAGGAGAAGAAATAAATACAGAGCATAAGAAACTATGTGAATCTGGACATTCATCTCCTACCTGATATAAACATATATTTCAGTGCAATACATATAAACACGTAGCATAATAAACTAAGTGAGCAACATCAGATGCTCAAACACTATATAAGAAAGGCAGTTCCACTAGTGAAGGGTACAAAATGAAGAATTCTGGTAGAAAGAGTTTGTGGGATACTGGCATTAAAGGTTGGGGAGATATGTGGTAGAACCGTTCATGTGCAACAGAACAGTGTTATCCAAAATGGGGAAAGTGACGGTATAGCCAAGTAACGTTAAGGTATCCCACAGAGTCCTCAGTTGTTAACTATAAAATATAACAACATCATTCTTACAGGTCATGGAAGTGTATGACAAACTTTTGTGTGGGATTCCTCTCCTGCTATGGGGATTGTCTGTAAGTCAGCCTACACCAAAGCGGCACCACAGTGTTTGCCGCAAATCTAAACCAGGGGATGATAGTAGCGTTCCCATACTAAAACTGTGCTGGGGGAGAGATGGCAGGCATGTAGTTCCAAAATATAATGTTCTCCAGGCTAATCTGCATGAAAGTACCATGGGTAACCATCTGACATTTTCCTTCAGTGACATATGATTATGCAGCTGTGAATCGTGGCTCATCAATGGCGGGCTTCTTAAAGCAGGAGTGTCTCCTGGGTATGGTGTCATCATCGTACTTAACAACTCAATATGGATGGGAGGTCGTAAGGGCAGCTGAGGTGCCATCTCACGAGTCTTTGCTGCTGTTAAGGGCAAATGTGCCGGCCATCTATTGTATAATGAATGCGCCTGTTCTGTGTAAACGGCATGAGCTGTTGCTGATCTTGTTGATGACCCGGTATAGATCTGGGCGTGGGAGCGAGGTGGTTTGTTCTGGTTGCTCTCTTTAATCCCCGCTGGGCTTATTTCACGACTTGTAAGTCCTGAGTGTAGTGATTGGTGTATCTCGGCAAAATACACTTCCATTTTCTGCCCCAGCTCCATTAGTAGCTTCGTAATGGTTATTTTGTAAGATAGATCATCCATATCGAAAGGAGGATGGGTTTGTGTAAGCTGTGGTGTCTAACAAGCTGGCTTCTATCGGCAGTATCCAGTGCCACTTAATTCTTAGCCTGTATCTTTAAAACCGAGATTCAGTCCCTCTGAGCCAATGCCTCTAGTTGCCCCTTTGCGGTAGTCGGCAATAAGAAGTTAGTGCGATATGGAGGTAAGGAAAGATGGTGTCCTCCTCCCATCCCCTGCAGTTGTTTCAGTCGGTATACAACGCAATCACTACTGCAAATCGTGTATTCTAGTCCGCAGCATAAGCCTAAAAGTTTCATTCAAATATCAGCTACCATTTTAGTGAAGTGTGTCTGGTCTGAACGGTCAATAATGTTAAAGTTCAGTGAATGTAGCCGGAGCTACTGTATGATGCGACCTTTCAGATGCAGAGCTAACTCCGCCCCCCATACTGTACCTTTTTTACCTTTGTGATTACCTTGTATCTAAGCTTCTGCAGACAGTCCCCTTATTTCAGTTCTTTTAACAGACATGCATTTTAGCTAATCAGTGCAGATTCATAAATAACTATACGGAAGTGAGCACAATGTTATCTATATGGCACACATATGCACTGAGATAAAAGGTGGCCATCAAGGGATTAGAAATTAGCATATAAGCCTACCTAGGTTTAGCTTTCAACAAAGAATACCAAGAGAACAAAGAAAATTTGATGATAAAAAGTCAATTGAATCATGAAAGTTTCATTCTGACTAGACTGTCCCATTAAGTGACAGCTGTCAGGTGCTCTAATTTGGTGTAAAAAATAAAAGACCATGAGCAGCTTCTACTACAAAAACTACAAGAAAATAATGGATTTAATGAAGAAATTAAAAAAGAAATGCAACACCTCTACAAAACACAACAACAATTTATTAAGAAGAAAAAGAAGAAACTTTCATGTCCTGTCACAAAACAAAAGCAAACACCAAATGCAAGAAAATAGAGCTCCAGGTGACAGATCAACTACAACAAATGGCCAAACATCCACTGACAATAACAGCACCTCATTCAAAACACAAACTGTCACCAACCAAGAAAACCATACAGAAAACTCAGGGATTGTGAACCTTCCAAACTACCACCTATCAGAACCAGAGATATCAGATAAAATATTTTTTTCATGACAAAGAAAATACCAGCACTATGGAGGACTACAATGGAAGCAAAAATAACACAATCTTCACAACTGCACCAGGATGCAAAACACAAAATTGGACAGCTATATTGAAAGCTTCCGGTTAAGAACAGCATCCCTGCTTAACACACAGCAGAAAAAAATAATGTATAACCTCTCACATTTAGAAAAAACGCTATAAAAAACTTAAAAAACAATGAAAATATTACCATTAAGCCTGCGGACAAGGGAGGAGCAGTGGTGATCATAAATACACAGGACTACATCACAGAGGGAAATAGACAATTATCAGATCAAACTTATTACAATAAACTGGAAAAGGACCCCACCCAGGAATACACTTTACAACTTAGAAAACTAATAAAAACATTCCATAAACACACACAACTTAAACTGAACAAACTGGTACCTTCTAACCCTAGCATAGGGACATTCTACATGCTCCCAAAAATCCACAAACCAGGGAACCCAGGGAGACCAATAATAACTGGCATGGACACTCTGACTGAGCAAATATTGGGCCTAGTGGAGAATATTCTTAAGCCCTTAGTTATTAACACCAGTAGCTTTATAAAAGATACCACTGATTTTCTTAACAAAAGCAGCCAGATAACAGAACTGCCAGAGGATACTATACTTGTGACAATGGATGTGGAATCCCTGTACAGCAATATTCCACATAAAGATGGTATTGATGCCTGATTAAACTTTCTTTCCACAGACAGCTCTAACCAGACATATAGTGCTTCTACAGTCAGTAAACTTACAGAATTCATACTCACCCACAATTATTTCATCTTCAATAATTCCATCTATTTACAAACCATGGGAACAGTCATGGGCACCAAAATGGCACCACAGTACGCAAACCTCTTCATGGCTGATTTAGAACAGAGATTCCTAGCTACACCCTCACAAACCCTTCAAATACGTTCGCTACATAGATGATATTTTCATCATATGGACAGAAGAAAAATAAATAGAACATTTTCATAAATAATTAAATCTATTTCATGCATCAATCAAGCTTAAAAATGACTTTTCTAGAGACTGTATCAGCTTCCTTGATACAACATTATCCATCACAAATGGCAAACTACACTCATCTGTATACAGGAAACCAACAGATAGATGCAGCTACTTCCACAGCTCCAGCTCCTACCCCAATCATATTTAAAAGTCCATAATCTACAGTCAGGCCACCAGATATCACAGAATTTGCTCAGACACCAAGGACCGTGACAAACACCTCATCACACTGTCTCAATCATTCAGAGAAAAAGATTACAAAACAAGGGTTATAAACAAACAAATTAACTCTGCCCTTAATACCCCACATGAACACTTGCTACAATACAGGGAGAAGAAAAACATATCGCGTATCCCACTAGTTGTCAAATATAACCCTGCTGTAGAAGGAATACAAAAAATCATAAAACACAGCCACTACTCTTAGAGTCCTGAGTCTTGAAAAAGTCTGTATGAATCGGACGAAGCGCGTAGACGTGGAGGACATTACAACAGACATAACAAAGACAGTTAAGTTGTGGCTACAAGTTCAATTGTTATTGGAATCCTTGGTCATAATTACCAGTGCCTACAGACTAAGCCCAGACGCAAATACGGAACTCAGCCAGAAGTGATACCAGCTGAGAAGGAGCTGGGTTGCTGTCAGAGGATTTTTGTCCAAGGCGTGATTTGCATTGTGATCTTGTAAGTGCAACTGTATCTATAGCGCCAAGTTATTTATTAAAACTTTTACCTTGAGTTGTGGTCGCGCTCTTTTCTCTTCTACTTTCACTACTCTTAGAGGATCACACACTCAAAAAAATCTTTCCAAAACCCCCTATCCTGGCACTCAACCACCCAACCTAAAACAGAAACTGGTCCACAGAAATCTACCCCTTGATAAAAAGAACAAGCCAAAAACTGCACCTTTGGATGAACTTACACAGACACTCAATCAAAAACCACTGTGAAACAAAATACTGTACCTCTGTTGGTCACCATTTCACCCAACCTGACCAGTCCATCCAAAACCTCAAAATCAAGATTCTCAGAGGCAACTTCAAAAATACCATGGAAAGAAAAACCTTTGAAATGAAAATGATAATGCACTTCAACTTGCTAAATTCTGGACTAAATGTTGACTCTGGGTTCTTAACACATTATCCAAAATTTTTGTAATGTACTTTCATATACAGTAGTCCAGTGTTTTTCAACCAGTGTGCCGTGAGAGATCCTCAAGTGTGCCGCGGCAGACTGACAACAGTGTGACATATTTTTTAAATTTTGCTTGTTTTTTACTCCCAGTGCAGGGGTGTCCCTCTTTCAAATTTTGAAATATTGGGAGGTATGTGACAGGCTCATCAGGCAGACATCATTTACAACCATGACATATTTACATTCATTCACAGACAATCATCATGATTGTTTGTGAATTAATTTTGTCAATATGTTACGTATAGTTTGTAGGAGGCATGACATCACAGCACAATACATACAGTATATGTGTGTGTGTGTGTGTGTGTGTGTGTATATATACACTGTATTAGGCTACAATGTGTGATTTTGTAAAATTTTGGGATGGTGGTGTGCCACAGGATTTTTTAATGTAAAAAAGTGTGCCACTGCAAAAAAAGGTTGAAAATCACTGCTGTAGTCAATCACATTGTATATTCCACATTCTCTATGCATAGGTACGCAGGTAAGCCTATGTCCACACTTTAGTCAGTATTATTATTCCCCTTTTTTTTCTTTCTTTCCTTTCTCCTATCTTATATTCCCCTGTATACCTAATTTCCCATTTTTATTCATATGGATTCTATGTTGATATTAAACTTTATGTCAGTATATGCTTTGTGTATTACCATATATTTCCCCTGCCTGTTATCTTTTACTGACACTATCTGCCTGTCTCCTAAACCCCCATCATGATTTTTACGAAACCCCCTCCTCCCCCTGCATTCAGACCTCTGTAACACTTTGTCTTTTTAGCCTGTGTTTTAAGATATAATCTGTTAATTCCATCAAATTGGTCAGTATTGCTTCAGACTTGAAAAAGGAAGACAATCTTCCGAAAGCTTGTCATCTTATAAATGTATTGTTAGTCCAATAAAAAAAGTATCATTGCTTAATGCAATACTCTTGTTATTTTGATATCTAAATCTCTGGGCTAACACTGCTACTCCAATCAACGTGTAGAATATGGAAATACATTTAGATTATTTTTCACATATTTTAGTATATATATTTGTTTGTATATTATAGCAGTCTCCAGCAATGTACATCAGATACAGCAAAATAATAACGCCATATATTTAATTTGGTTAATAATAATAATAATAATAATACAAAATGTAATCGTTTGTATGTACTGCGTGTAATTTACACGTAGGACTAGATTACAAGTGGTGTGCTAATAGTTAAGCGCAAGCAAAAAGGGTTTTATCGTGGGTGTTTGTGTGCATCAGATGTAGCGCTCGTATTACAAGTTGAAAGTAAACGCAATCTTTTTTCGCAGTTGGAGTTAATGCGAGTTGGGATAGCATGACCTCAGAGATCTGGATTTATGTGTAGTGTGATAGGAGTGCCTAAAGGTGGATTCCTGCTGCTAAAAAAGTTCTTCCCTCAAAGAGAACTAAATGGTGGATAAGAAGAAAAAATGGGGTTTATTTAGCAGCGCTAAAAAAGCTAGGAAATGATGATACCAATCTAATTTATGTTTTATACAATCTAGTTTATTTAAAAATTCTTATAACACATAAAACAACAGCAAATGCTTTTCCTTATTAATAAAGGGACGTCTCCCTTATACAACACTTATAAAAACAGACTAGAACCATATAATCCTAGAATTCCAGGTATAAAGGAATTAATTCTATAGATAACATATGGCAAGCAACAAATTTCTAAGATAAATGGTGAATTGAATATTTAAAAGGCACAAATGTATCAATCCTAACAGCTTTACAGTTCTTCAGTAACAAATACAGTTATAAAGTTACACAGTTACTTTCCTTGGACATATAATTGGCTCAGGTGTGCTGGATAGTTAAAAAGGCAAAAAACAGCCAATATTCTGATTTAGGTGCCAAAGCAATCGTGGTTAATGGAAATGGTTAATTTAACAGATGAATACCTTGATGTCTTTAAAGTTCAGTTTGCGTGTTTTAAAAAATGTAGTGCAACCAGAACAGATTAAGGTACCTCTACACTAATTTGCACTACGTTTTTTAAAACACGCAAACTGAACTTTAAAGACATCAAGGTATTCATCTGTTAAATTAACCATTTCCATTAACCACGATTGCTTTGGCACCTAAATCAGAATATTGGCTGTTTTTTGCCTTTTTAACTATCCAGCACACCTGAGCCAATTATATGTCCAAGGAAAGTAACTCTGTAACTTTATAACTGTATTTGTTACTGAAGAACTGTAAAGCTGTTAGGATTGATACATTTGTGCCTTTTAAATATTCAATTCACCATTTATCTTAGAAATTTGTTGCTTGCCATATGTTATCTATAGAATTAATTCCTTTATACCTGGAATTCTAGGATTATATGGTTCTAGTCTTTTTTTTAAGTGTTGTATAAGGGAGACGTCCCTTTATTAATTAGGAAAAGCATTTGCTGTTGTTTTTATGTGTTATAAGAATTTTAAAATAAACTAGATTGTATAAAACATAAATTTGATTGGTATCATCATTTCCTAGCTTTTTTTAGCGCTGCTAAATAAACCCCATTTTTTCTTCTCAGAGATCTGGATAACTGTTTTGTGAAACAAAAAAGTGTCACAAAAATACAATACACAGTACAGTTACACTCCTAATAACACTATCTAATAAAAATAATTAAAAAATAATACACAAAAAAGTTATAAAGGCTTTAAGATATGAACTCTCAGGTGTTTGAAGAAGAAAAAAGGCAGACAATGGGCTTAAACATAGAGATACATACACATACATTTATATATATATATATATATATATATATTTATACACACACACACACGCAAAGTCTATATACATGTATGTGCATTGGAGCCCTTTGCAAATAAGTAGATGAAAAAATGTAAAAGCACATTTAAAGAAAGCATAAGAGAAACTATTACATTAAAGGGCCATAATACCCAAATGTTTAAACACTTGAAAGTGATGCAGCATAGCTGTAAAAAGCTGATTAGAAAATATCACCTGAACATCTCTATGTAAAAAAGAAAGTTATTTTACCTCAAAAGTTCCTCAGTAGCCACCTCCCATTGTAAAGGATTTCTAAGCAGCATTTTAGTGTGTCTGTCCCGGGACATCGGAAAGGATGAGCTTCGTGCACTCTCATATTTTTTCACCAATCAGGTAAAGGAAGCTTACTATGAAATCTCATGAGAGTTAAGTAAAATCTCATGAGATCACTGTAAGAGTTCATGACCTCAGCACTGCTGATGCTGGTTGGCTGCTGTTCATTTCTTCATTTTTTTAGTTTTTTTACCTGCAGCTGGGAGCAGTTGAGTATAACTTTTTACACAGAACTTAGTCTGCTGAGCTGAGGTAATTGTGAGGTAAAATATCTTCCTTTTTTACATAGAGATGCTCAGGTGATATTTTCCTGTCAGCTTTTTACAGTTATACTGCATCAGTTTCAAGTGATTTAGCATATGAGTATTATGTCCCTTTAATCAAATGTTATTCATTGTAAATATTTCACATTCTAATGTTCTGCACATAGAAGAATACATTACAAGTATTTATAAATAAATATTCCCATATATATATATATATATATATATATATATATATATATATATATATATAATTATATATACATATATTGTACCAAAATATAATGACCATTCCTTAACACAATGTGTCATGCCAGCCTGTTTTAAATCTTCAATTATTTTTCAGGTTCTGAGAAAACAAGAGATTTTGATCATCTTACAACTGTTATTTAGGGATGGGAGAATGTGTTTACATTCAAATTTGAATGTTAGAACAAATGTTACTGTAGAGATTCGATTTACATAATCGAATGTTGATAAGAATGAATATTCTTAGAAATTCTATATTCAAAAGATATTTACAGATTCCTAATGTCAGTTTCGATTTCGAATGTCCACATTCAATTTAACAAACACTTTTCAGAAGTTCAATAGTTCATGTGGTAGGGAATTTAGTAAATTGATACATAATAGATACAAATATATCAATTCAAATGTTTCTATTTCGAATATTGCATAATTCGAATATTAAATTTAAAGGGATCATTAGAAATACTATTACAAATATATTAATTAGAATTTTTGGAATTTGAATATTGCATAATTTGAATCGAATTATTAAAAAAATTTGAATTGCATATCACATTTAAAGAAAGCTTAAGAGCTGCTATTACATTAATCGAATGTTAGAATGTTGTACAAACTGTCAGGATATACATCTCTGCCATATACACTATCCTTGGTTGTACTGTTCCTTTAAGGATCACTGCTTCTCATACCTGTCTCCACCCTATTTAAGGCACACCTGTTTCAATCATTCTTTGCTTAGTATTGATATACACTTCAATTGCCTAGCCAGTTTTGTCTGAACTCTGCTCACTCAAATTTGCTACCAGCAACTTTTTTCTTTGGATTCAAGTTTTGTCACGAACTTTGCTGCTGTTGCTTTTTACTTGCAACCTTCAGTTTCCTCTGAAACTCCTGTGATTTACTAACCTCCACTTGAATTGTTTTCTTACAATTACCTTGGACGCTCCTGTCTCCTGTCTCAGCACTTCCACGGAGCTCCGCAACTACCGCGGTGACGTCACACGCCAGCTGCTCTCTCTCTCGCTACTCAGCTCTAGCCTGCTCTTCCGACTACGCTGTAAGTGTTACTACTTCTGACTCTCAGCCTTGATATCTGCCAGCACTATAACGCTTACCATTATAATATCCTCAAAATGCATATGTCTTCTTGTCAGTGTTCTTTTGTTTATTTAACATAGTTCCAACCTACGCATATATCTACTCTCATATGTTATTCTCCATGTTTTACTTACAAAAGCCTGCTGAAACTTCATATCATTACTCATCGTTCATTCTGACCATTAATGTCTTATAAATTTGGGTATTCTGATTTAACATCTTACCGGAGGAAGTGTGTTTCATGTTTTCACTGCAGACTAGAGTGTAGCCACTCTTTTCAGCCTGCAATAGGGTTAACATAGCGAATCTCCTCCTTTACATTAATTACAGCCTGCTGATACAGGAAAGCCGCCTTCACACATCCTGTGACTATTGTGGTTTTTAGTATCTTCTTGCTACATACACTCTCTATTGTTGCCACCTTCCATCTCAGCAGTTGTGATTCACCTGACCTGTTCAAAATACTGTGTCTTTATTTTAGATTTCCTAAACCAGTGTGACAGAATACTAAGCCTTTTAAAACCTATGGATCCAGCTGAGATTAACACTCACATGCAGGCATTAACACAAAGAGTAGATTTGTTAACAAATGGTTTAAACGCATTAAAAGTGGAGAATGATAACCTTAAAGCATACATTAGGGATGTAGTAGACAAAAGAACACATATATATGAACCCCAGGTTAGTCCTCCAGATTGTTTCCATGGAGACAGGACTCTCTACAGAGAGTTTAAAAATGCATGCCTGTTATTGTTTGCTTTAAGACCTCATACCTACCCAAATGATAGGATTAGAGTACTCACGACCATATCTTACCTTAGAGGTGAACCCCGTACATGGGCAAACACTTACTTTGAGAATAATGAAGAGATATTGAATTCTTTGGATAATTTTTTTGTCTCAATGGATCAATTGTATCAGGATCCATACAAACAGCTTACAGCTGAAAACGCCATGCGTGGCCTTAAACAAAAGAAGAGGGTAGTCGAAGACTACATCACAGAATTTAAAAAATGGGCAAAGGACTCTCAATGGAACAATCTGTCCCTTAGGAACCAGTTCAGACTCGGCCTCTCTGAGGGAATAAAAGACGAGTTGTCTCGGACAGATATCCCAGATACCTTAGAAGAGCTCATGTCACTTAGTATTACAATAGATAGGCGCCTCAGGGAAAGGTACCAAGAAAAGACTGGGCATGACTCTAACCCTAGGAAAACTTCCTACCCCACACATGCCTCTTCCCTACACAAAAACACTCCTGAACCCATGGACATTGCCTTCATCAAAGGACCTTTATCTCCTCAAGAGAAGCTCAGACGTCGTTCCAATAATCTATGCCTGTACTGTGGCTCTGACGAACACACTGTGAAAGACTGCCCTTCCCTCCTAAAACAAAACAAGGGTAAGACCTTAACAGACTTTTATTGTTGTACTACTCAACAGAGTTCAGTTACTTACATAAAAATCCCTCTTCTGTTACAGTGGGAACAACTTCGTCTTCACGCCACAGCGATAATTGATTCTGGTGCCACGGCTTCCTATATAGATAAGGAATTTTGCACTGTAAATAAAATACCACTGATGCAGAAACAGTCTCCTGTTTATTTGAGAGGGATAGATGGAAAAAATATTTCTTCTGGGCCTGTTGAATTTCATACCATACCCCTACTTGTGGTCTCTCATGATCAGCATAGAGAATATGTCTCTTTCGATGTAATAAATTGCCCGGTCTCTCAGGTGGTTTTGGGGATGCAATGGTTGCATACACACAACCCACAGATAGACTGGTCCAATTCCACACTTAATTACAATTCATCATACTGCCAAAGTACTTGTCTCCCCAGTACAGTATTACAAATTTCTGACACTCAGGACATACCACCCATACCAGAGGTTTATAGCGATTTTTCTGATGTTTTTAGCAAAAAGGAGGCAGAGAGTCTGCCTCCGCATAGAAAATACGACTGCCCCATAGACATACTCCCTGGGTCAGAGATCCCTATTGGGCACATATTTCCCTTATCTCATACTGAGCTAAAACACCTAAAGACATATTTAGAAGAGAACCTTAGAAAAGGGTTCATCAGACCCTCGACCTCGCCGGCTGGGGCCGGAATATTTTTTGTTAAAAACAAAGACGGCACTCTTAGACCTATAGTCGATTACCGTCAGCTAAATAAAATTACGGTAAAAAACCGCTACCCTTTACCCCTCATACCAGAGCTTATTGAGAGACTAGAGGGAGCTAAGTTTTTTACAAAATTGGATTTAAGGGGTGCATACAACCTTCTCCGAATAAGATCAGGAGACGAATGGCTGACTGCGTTCCGAACCCGTTATGGTTTATTCGAGTACGTAGTCATGCCATTCGGGTTGTGTAATGCGCCTGCTGCTTTTCAGCACTTAATAAATGATCTTTTTAGAGACCTCCTTGATGTCAACATAGTCATATACCTAGATGATATTCTCATCTACTCAAAAACTTTAGAACAGCACATTCTACATGTGAGGCAAGTTCTTTCCCGGCTTAGAAGCAATTTCCTCTATGCAAAAGCTGAAAAATGTGTTTTCAATTCCCAGACCATATCTTTCCTTGGATATGAAATATCCCCTTCAGGAATTTTTATGGAGAATAAAAAAATTGAAGCAGTACTGAACTGGCCTACCCCAAAGACCAGACGCCAGGTTCAATCCTTTATGGGATTCGCAAACTTCTACCGTAAGTTTATCAAAGATTTTTCTAAACTGGCAACTCCTCTAACCACACTCACAAAAGTCAAGATTCCATTCAAGTGGACTCAAGACTGTCAATCAGCTTTTGATACACTCAAACAGAAATTCACCAGTGCACCCATTCTACGTTTTCCTGACCCAAAACTTCAGTTCATTTTAGAGGTTGATGCATCCAACTTCGCAATTGGAGCAGTACTATCACAACGGGAGAATCTAGATAAACCTCTCCATCCTGTCGGTTTTTATTCCAGGACCTTAAACATCTCTGAACAAAACTATCCTATCGGGGATAAAGAACTACTTGCAATTAAACTATCCCTGGAACATTGGCGACATCTTTTAGAGGGTACTACCTACCCTACTCTCATCTATACTGATCACCGTAACCTTCAATATTTAAAAACCTCCCGAACACTCACCTCCCGTCAAGTTAGATGGAATTTGTTTTTTTCACGTTTTAATTTCCTTATTACCTATCGACCTTCAACAAAAAATCAGAAAGCTGATGCACTTTCTCGCATACCACCTGAGTCCATCTCACAACCATCTCAACAAAGTATAATTCCTTCGGAAAATTTCCTCTGTTTCACATACGACACCAGGCCTATTATTCATACCGAACAACAGAAGGATTCTTTAAAACCACTACAGGAACTGCAGTTGAAGTCCGATGGATGTTATTATCATGGCTCCCGTTTATACATTCCTCCCATACTCCGTCTACCTCTGCTGGAATCATTACATGACTCTCCACTCGCTGGTCACCCTGGTATAAAAAAGACCCTGGAATTAGCGAAAAGGAGTTATTGGTGGCCAAATATGACTGCCGATGTATTCCAACATGTCCACTCCTGCAGCATTTGTACCATATCAAAAAGGAATAAACAACCACCATATGGACTTTTACTGCCTTTACCTACTCCTAAGACACCGTGGTCCGAAATTGCTCTCGATTTTATAGTCGACCTACCTCTTTCCTCAAGGAACAACACCATCATGGTTGTAGTGGATCTTTTCACAAAAATGTGTCATTTTATCCCGTACCATAAACTACCTACCTCAATAGAAACTGTTCAGCTTCTTATTTCTAATGTCATCAAGCTGCATGGCCTCCCAAAGACCGTTTTAAGTGACAGAGGCACTCAATTCTCCAGTAAACTCTGGTCAGAGTTCTGCAAACTCTTCCATATTGACAGGCGGCTTACAACCGCATACCATCCCCAGTCAAATGGACAGACCGAACGCTGTAACCAATGGCTGGAACAATTCCTAAGGTCTTTTTGTTCCTCTGAACAACATCTTTGGGCGGGCTTACTACCATACGCTGAATTTTGCTATAACAACACCTTACATGCCACCACTAATCAAACTCCATTCTACTCGAATTACGGATTTCATCCAACATTCCAATTGTATCCTACTCAAGATTCTTCTTCTCCTTCAATCGCTGAGCTTTCCCAAAGCATTTCCTCGAATTTCACTCGTATTGAATCCTCCATTGAAAACGCAAAAAGGCTCTATAAACGGTACTACGACAGACGCAGGACAGCTCCTCCAAAATATGAAGTAGGTGACTTGGTATGGCTTTCTACAAAACATTTACGTATGAACACTCCATGCAGGAAGTTATCTCCACTCTTTGTTGGTCCTTATCCCATAGCTCATATCGTCAATGCCAATGCTGTTCGTCTCACCCTACCTCCTACTATGAAAATCCACCCGACATTTCATGTCTCCCTTCTGAAACCTTACCGGGCAGTGAGGGGTTCCGCCTCATCTTCTTCTCTTCCTCTGGTTTCTGTCGACCCTGATATCGAATATGAGGTTCAATCCATCAAAGATTCCCGCATGATGAATGGGGTTTTACAGTACCTCGTAAGCTGGAAGGGTTACCCACCTGATGAGGATTCCTGGGAACCCTCTGTTAACATCTCCGCACCCAGGTTGGTGTCTCGTTTTCATCAACGGCATCCCGACTCTCCTGGACCCTGAGCTCCGGAGTCGCTCTTAGAAGGGGGGATCCTGTCAGGATATACATCTCTGCCATATACACTATCCTTGGTTGTACTGTTCCTTTAAGGATCACTGCTTCTCATACCTGTCTCCACCCTATTTAAGGCACACCTGTTTCAATCATTCTTTGCTTAGTATTGATATACACTTCAATTGCCTAGCCAGTTTTGTCTGAACTCTGCTCACTCAAATTTGCTACCAGCAACTTTTTTCTTTGGATTCAAGTTTTGTCACGAACTTTGCTGCTGTTGCTTTTTACTTGCAACCTTCAGTTTCCTCTGAAACTCCTGTGATTTACTAACCTCCACTTGAATTGTTTTCTTACAATTACCTTGGACGCTCCTGTCTCCTGTCTCAGCACTTCCACGGAGCTCCGCAACTACCGCGGTGACGTCACACGCCAGCTGCTCTCTCTCTCGCTACTCAGCTCTAGCCTGCTCTTCCGACTACGCTGTAAGTGTTACTACTTCTGACTCTCAGCCTTGATATCTGCCAGCACTATAACGCTTACCATTATAATATCCTCAAAATGCATATGTCTTCTTGTCAGTGTTCTTTTGTTTATTTAACATAGTTCCAACCTACGCATATATCTACTCTCATATGTTATTCTCCATGTTTTACTTACAAAAGCCTGCTGAAACTTCATATCATTACTCATCGTTCATTCTGACCATTAATGTCTTATAAATTTGGGTATTCTGATTTAACATCTTACCGGAGGAAGTGTGTTTCATGTTTTCACTGCAGACTAGAGTGTAGCCACTCTTTTCAGCCTGCAATAGGGTTAACATAGCGAATCTCCTCCTTTACATTAATTACAGCCTGCTGATACAGGAAAGCCGCCTTCACACATCCTGTGACTATTGTGGTTTTTAGTATCTTCTTGCTACATACACTCTCTATTGTTGCCACCTTCCATCTCAGCAGTTGTGATTCACCTGACCTGTTCAAAATACTGTGTCTTTATTTTAGATTTCCTAAACCAGTGTGACACAAACATTCGAAATTCGGAATAAACAAACAAATGTGTTAAAATTTGTTTCTTTTTTCGAATGTTGCAAAATATTTGCCCATCCTTACTGTTATTATGAAATGGTTTGAAATAATTATGCTGTGTCATCTAAAAGCCTTGACTGACACTCTTGAAGATCCACTACATTTCACATACAGATTTAATAGATCTGTGGATGATGCGATTAAGCTATTTTTATATTATATTTTACATCATTTGGATAATCCTCACACCTATGTCCGAGTTTTATTTGTGGATTTCAGTTCTGCTTTAATTCTATTTACTTTTTGTTAAATTAAAACAACGTAATGTGCCTTTTTATTTATGCCAATGGTATAGGAAACAAGTTGTTAAAGTGAATGAGCTGATTTCTGACCCTGTCTTCCTTAAAGTGAAAGTAAAGTTTACCATTTTGGAATACGGCTTTAGTTTAATTAACTATAAACAAGTTCAGTCGCTAACTTTTTATTTTTTACGTTTTTGGGAATATTTATATAAATGCGATCTTACTCTGCAGTATCTTCCTCCGCCCACTCCCTTTCTTCCGGCTTCATCGTTCTTACATTGATCAGCGGACCCACCCGCTGCATGCGTAAGGAAGCGTGCTCAATCTTACAATCTCCGCTAAGATACTAACAATGAATCACTAAATTCGATGTTTAGTATTTTAGCGGAGATCGTACTGGCAGTTTGTCGGAATTGAAGGATTTCCCAAAGACTACAACGAGCAAAACTTATAATGTAAGCATAGTAGGGGCTTCCCTTTGTTAATGTGCATGCGGCTTGCATGAACACGCTTCAAGAGACAGACAGAGTTCAGAGTTAGCCGCATGCGCATTACAAGCTGGGGGTGTATATCTAACTGATTTAGACGCCAATGGGGGACCCAATCAGTTTGATATGGCTGGATTCGTCACCACAAAGGAATTTTTTTTTTCAAACAGATTTAAAAAAAACATTTAGAAAAGGCTGCAAATAAAATGATGAATTAAAGTAACCTTTATTTTTAATATATATTTGAAATATTAATAACGTATAGCCTGAGTTTACTTTCACTTTAATACTGGTGTCCCAAAAAGGTGTTATTTCTCCCTTACTTTATTCCTTATACACCAATGATTATACTTCTGCAAATTAATCTGTGAAGTTATTTACATTTTCAGAAAACACTTCTCTGATTGAGTTTATCTCAGATGAAGATGAATTGAGCTTTAACAAGGAAATAGACAGGCTGGTAATATGGAGTGAAGCAAACCATTTAGAATCAAATGTTCATAAAAACAAAGTGATGGTAATTGATTTTAGAAAAAAAAAGTATAGTAGACAAAGTTACGTTGTACAAATTCCTTGGCACAACAATTCAACATGATTTGAAAAAGGACATTAATATTTTTACAACAATTAAAAAAGTCTAAACAACGTTTATACTTCTTAAAGGGACAGTCAACCCAAAACGGCTTTTAAATCCTACATATAGAGTAAAAAGACTTACTATGTTTGTTTCTGTAGTTCAAAAATGTCCGCTTGCCCCCTCCCCTATTTCGACACAAGTGTCTTCTCGCATCCACTTTTCTATTGTACACGCTCCCAGTGTTTGCGCATGCGCAATGCATCGATTTTCATCAAGGGGGGACTTTTTTAGCACGGAACAGAAAGTAACCGCTCAGTACAATTATCGCATTGCGCATGTACAATCGCTGGGAGCATGTACAAAAGAAAAGTGGTTGCGAGAAGACACTTGTGACGAAATAGGGGAGGGGGCAGGCGGACATTTTTGAACTACAGAAACGAACTTAGTAGGTCTTTTTACATGCTAAAGCAATATTGTTGAAAAGTGGGCTACATTTAAAAATAATAATCGTTTTAAACTCTATATGTAGGATTTAAAAGCCGTTTTGGGTTGACTGTCCCTTTAAAGCAACTTAAAAAATGTCCTGTCTCAAAAACGGTTAACTTGTTTTTATTCAGCCATCATCAGATCAGTTTTATCATCCTCTATTTTAACCTGGTATAGCTCTGCTACATTATCATTAAAGGGACAGTCTACACTAAAATTGTTATTGTTTAAACAGAGAGTTAATGCCTTTACTAACCATTCCCCAGCGTTGCATAGCCAACATTTATATATTAATTTACTTTATAACATTTAAACGTCCAAATTTCTGCCTGTTTCTAAGCCACTATAGACAGCCTCTTATCACATGCTTTGTATTTGCTTTTCACAACAGGAAACTGCTAGTTCATGTGGGCCATATTGATAACAATTGTGTTCATGTACGAGGAATTATTTAAGATTTAGCACAACACAGTACTAAATGCAAGCCAATAGACAATAAATAAAAAGTCATGTGATCAGGTAACTGTCAGAAGATGCTAAGATACAAGGTAATCACAGAGGTAAAAAGTATATTGATATAACTGTGTTGGTTAGGCAAAACTGGGGAATGGGTAATAAAGGGATTATCTATCTTTGAAAAAAAAAAAAAAATGTTTTATTGTAGACTGTCCCTTTAAAGGAGAAACTTCACTGAATTGTGAGATATGCGAAAAAAATCATTGGGTGTCAACTTATTTCTCTTAAGGATTTTTACTTGATTAATAAGGAGTCAGAATCTTTTTTTTATCTGATTCATCTCAACCTGGCCTTTGCTTCTTTAATCATCTATCTTTTTATCTTAGGCCAGGGTTGAGAGTTTTATGTACTCAGACAAACTGTTTTCTAAATTGTTCCCATCCCCCTCAGGCTACTAAAATAGCAAACAGGAATACTTCTCTTATTTCACTTTTGGTATGATAAATTACATTTTAGTCACTCTTTGTTAATATATTTTAAAGTTAGATGTTTGCATTGCTGATGGTATATGTTTGTTCATTGTCATCTGATAGCTTTGCACCATGAAAGATAGCTAGATTTATACCAGAACAAACAATAATATCTCATAGAAAGTTATTTTTTTATTTATTTGTTATACAAAAAATCCGATATATGATATTTTCACCTATATTAATGTGTATTTGTATTTCTAGAAATCATGATATGCCTAGCTATCTCATGATTTTTTTCTATTTTTAAAATAATTACTAAAGCTAGAATTTGTCCATATATCTTTGCACATACGTGTGTGTGTGTGTGTATATATATATATATATATATATATATATATATATATATGTGTGTGTGTGTTATGTCAGAAATCTTTTACAAACATATTTACATGTCCCTAAATTGCTTTTTTTGTTCTAAACAATGTTGTCTTTCATATATCTGTGTTTATTTATACCACTATATGTATATAGTGTAAATATATCATTATTCTGAGCAAGAATAATTGTGAATATAACATGTAATCAGGGTATCATATGTATTTATTTGCAATCAATGGATATTTTAAGAGCTGAGACAGTTTTCTCTCTGCACCTGTGTAACCCTTCCTGATTGCAGTCTAGTTTTAAACACCACCCTACACAGGTGTTAAAAATGGGCTGGCATTTAAGATGCCATTTCTTAATGAAAATGAAATTCAAGAGATGGAAGAAAACACTGAAAATAGCATGAGGGGTGGAGGAATGTGCGAGGGGGGTGTGTTCCGGTAGGAGGAGCTGTACAGCAGAGCACGCTGAGTTTGGCGTGTTGTTCCCAAGTGTGGACTGCACAGGTATCATCTTCCCGTGGCCAGTTTTCTCCCACTGCTGGTGTGAGAGGCACCCTAGGGAGAGGGGCAAATCCATCTTGGCCCCGGCAGGAAACCCCCAAGTGACTTTTGATCGGCTCCTAGTCTGAGCCGCAACTTCATAGCGCTGAGAAAAGTAAAGACATAGCGCATAAGTATCTATTGTCTAAGGCTGATATTTACTCACCTTGTGGAAAGGAAAAGACCCAGCTGGCAATGGTGTAGCTGACGGAGTCACGCAGGCTGTCGGGAGTGGACTGGTGAGATAATCAAGGCAAAGCAAGTGTGCCCGTTGTGGGGTAGGTCTACCTCCTAGGGCACTGTGTGACGGATACTCCTCGACCCTCTTGGATGTTCGCCGGGTGCTATCGGGGGGGGGCAGCAGAGAAGGCGACCAATCAGGAAGCCGTTTCGAGGTCGAGCCCTCTTGAAGAGCCAATAGAGGAGTGAGGTGTGTGAAGACGCCGATGCCACGCTCTCCACGCAGGCAAAAGTATCACAGAGTTACAGAGGACCCATTGTGGAGAGCAGCCGTATAAGTTTCTTGCTTAAATTTGGCTTATAAGAATCCAAAGAAGCTGCCAGCATTTGTAAGTTTTTCTTTCTTCTTACTTATTTCGGCTGGCTTGATGGTGACATTGCTATAATCAGGGAACAGAGGAAAGGCCGCCGTGCCATTATATCTAAGTGCTGGTACTACCATTCTGGATAACTGATTTATAAAGTGACAAACTGTGTGGGCTTACTTTGATATTGTTTCTGAAGGTAACTTTTTGGATATCAGGCATATATTGCCATGGAAAAAGAGTAAGCTACCACGGAAAATTAAGTCCCTGAACTTTGGCTATTAGAAGCAAGGGTTAATGACCATATTTGGGATATGTGTGAATGTCATATAAGGCAACAATATATTGTTGGGTAATTGTTGGGCCAAAATACAGCTTGGGGAGGTATTTAGCCTCTTTAAACTCTGTAGCATTACTTATCTTGTCTTCCTTCCAAAAAACAAGTTATGCTTAAATTTACTATATTAATGGAAACTACTTAAATCACTGCCAATTGATTAGTATATTGGCTGTCTTATTATACTAAATGTGGTTATATGTATGTTAAGATATATAAATCTGAAAGGCACTGTCTAGAGATTAAGATCTCAAATATTCTCCAAATTAGTTGAAGCTAATTCAACTAATAAGTATTTCATAGGGATTAAGTTGTTTCCATAACAAAAGCGTATGATTTCTTGTGTTTTGATACAATAAGGTTAAAGAGGAGCTTAACGGCAATGCTGTATCTAACATAACTGGTTGAAGTAATTGAATTAGTACAGGCACGTATTCACTAGAAACACTATTAGAAGTAACACAATTTGAATCATATAAAAAAAAAAAAGGGGGGGTTACACACAGATTTACTTGCTGTTCACGATTTATTTACTCATTTATTTTTTTTTATTTTTGCTTTTGGTTATTGATTTTTTACTCGATAATGTACACTTGATCTATTTTTCTTATTTTCTTTTGCACTATCCTTAAATGGAAAAATGTATCACTCAGGTGAAATCTAATTCACCCAAAATGCCTGTAAAAACAAAGGATAAAAAAAGTAAAATGATGGATACCAGTGTAGATAGTGTAATAGAAGTTAATAAAATGCCGTTTGATCCACAAATGCTCATTTCACAGTTGACAGAGATATTCTCCCCACAATTTGAAGGGATAAAGAAGGAACTAGGGACCATTTCATCCGAATTAGTCACGCTATCCTCTGAAGTTAGACAATTTGCGGCCAGATTAACAGAGGCAGAGACCAGAATCTCTGATGTAGAAGATGTAACTCATATACATCAAGACCTAATACAGAAACAAGAAACTAAAATTAAAAATATGCAGATACGCCTGGAGGATCTTGAGGACCGCTCCAGGCGTAACAATATCAGGATAGTAGGGTTGCCAGAAATTCCAGAGTTTGAGGACCTAATGAAATTTACTGCAGTCACATTACCACAAGTATTAGGGATGTCACCACAGGCATTACCATTAGCAATAGAGCTCATAGGGTGGGCCCAAAGAATTCTTCCCGGGATGGGGTTTCAAAAAAATCGAATTTGTGTTTTCAAACTATTAAAATTCCAAGATAAGATCGAAATATTGAAGTTATTAAAAAAAAATGATCCTCCTATCTTTGGAAAGAGTAGGATTTTATTATTTCAGGACTTTTCCTTTGAAACCTCTTCAAAGAGAAAATTAATGGCCCCATATTGTACACAACTGATAAATAAGGGGATAAAAGCCCATATGGTGTACCCGGCCCGTATAATTGTAGATGATAAAGGTGCTAGGTATGTCTTTGATAAGGGGGATGAAGTAAAAAAATACTTAGAGTCTGGGTAATCAGTAGAAGACGTACATGGATAAGGTGTTTACTATTTAGGTACTTTATGCTAAACAGAAATAATGAAGTTGTTAGTTTTGCATTTTTATGTGTTTTTATATATATATATATATATATATATATATTTTTTTTTTTCCCTATCTCTCTTGTGCCCGTCCCTCTTTCCACCCCCGGCGGGTGTCCCTCCCTGCCCTCCCCCGGGGTCGTAATATATGTGTACTTATTAGATGAGTGAAGGACTTAAAATTCTCTCTTGGAATGTGGGAGGGATTACCTCCCCCATCAAGCGGAAACTGGTCATTAAAACACTAGCTAGCTATAAACCTGACGTGGTTCTCCTACAGGAGACACATCTCAATGAACAAGAAGCAGCAAAATTAAAAATAAAATGGGTGGGTCAGGTTGTTTCCACATCAGGGGTATATAGAAAGTGCGGGGTCGCTATTCTTTTTCATAAAGAATTAGATTATAAATTAATCAAGGTGGAAATAGACCCAGCAGCTAGGTTTATTCTTCTCCAGATACAATTGAAAAATATAAAATTGATTATCTGTAATATATATGCTCCAAATGAGTTTTCGACCGCTTTCTGGGAAGGAATAAAATTAAAACTATTCCCGTTGGTATCTGAGAACTTGATACTAGGAGGGGATTTTAATGCAACTCTGTGTCCAGAGCTAGATAGATTTTAGAAAAAAAACAATACTCGTTATAATAGGAATGCTAAATATTTAAGACAATTTTGCTCAAAGTTGAAATTAGTGGATGTATGGCGGTACAAAAATCCTGATCTAGTCGCGTTTTCATGTGAATCCAAAACATATTGCACCTTCTCTAGAATAGATCTCTTTTTAATCTCGGAAACATTAGCACTGCAGGATCTAGAAAGTAAAATGGGGGACTTTTGTGTCTCAGACCATGCTATTGTTTCTTTGATATTACCTTCAGGTAATAAAGAAAAGGGTAAAGTACCAAGATTTATTTTTCCTTGTCATTTATATACTAATTTGAAATTTGTTAATTTTGTAAAAACTTCATGGCAGCGGTACTATAATGAAAATTTAAATTACCGCGGCAAACCAGAAATTATGTGGGAAGCATTTAAAGCGGTTCTACGGGGGGAGATTCAGTCCTATGTGAGTATAGGAAAGAAAAAGAATAGAGCACGAGAAAATCAAATTACAAATCAAGTTAAGAATTCATATAGAAGATATCTTTCAAACCCGACAGTAGCCAATTGGGGAAAATATAGAGATCATAGAAAAGAAAGAGATCTGTTTTTAAAACAAAAACTGGTAGAGGAGGAAACAAAGATTAATCTTTATTTTAGAGGGGTGCATGGTTGCTCTGCAAAATATCTGGCCAAATTGACAAAAGCAAGGAAAAAAAAGAATCTTATTTTAGCTATTCAGACAGATAAAGGTAGACTTACTGAAACTACGGGAATTGTTGAAACTTTTTATACCTACTATCAACAACTCTACAAGAGAATTGAAATAGATAACAGGAAGCAAGATATGTTTTGGAATATGATAAAAGTACCTAAAATATCTGGTGATGATTTAATTTTGATCAATGCCCCAATTTCTATGGAGGAAATTAAAAAAGCAATAGATAGTCTAAAGTTGAATAAAGCAGCAGGGCCGGATGGATTTCCTGCAGAGTTTTATAGATGTTTAAACGGTGATACACTTTCGATATTAGAAAAACGTTTTAATCTTTATTTCTGTTCACAGAGTCCTATTTCAAGCTATTTCTGCGCTGCAAACATTTCGCTTATCCTTAAAAAGGACAAGAATGCGGAAGATCCTGCCTCATATAGGCCAATTTCAGTCTTAAATATAGATTATAAAATATTAATGTCTATTATTGCATCCAGAATATCTTCCTGTTTACACAAAATTATTCATCCAGATCAAACTGGGTTTATGGTAGGCAGGAATCCAGCCAAAAATATTCGTAAACTGGTTAATATTTTAGATTATGCTTGGAATATAGATAAGGATAAGCAGGAACCTTTATGGCAGGATGTTGCTATTCTCTCGCTAGATGCTGTTAAAGCGTTTGACTCAATTGTCTGGGAATATTTATTTCGAGCATTAGACCAATTTGGATTTAAGGGGGGATTTCTACAATTTATCAGTAGATTATATCATAAACCTATATCTTTTATCTTGGTTAATGGGATGATATCCCCTAAAATAACTTTGCAAAGAGGGACTAGACAGGGGTGTCCCCTGTCCCCGCTACTGTTTAACATAGCTTTGGAACCCCTTGCAATCCGTTTCAGAGAAGTTTTATCTGGAGTCCCAGTCGGTACACAGTCTCTTAAAACGCTATTATATGCAGATGATGTCTTAGTATTTTTGGCCAATATACAGTATTCTATACCAACGGTTCTTCAAACTTTGGAAATTTTTAGTTCCTTCTCAGGGTACAAGATAAATCTGGAAAAGAGTGAATTAATGTATTTAAATAATACTCAGACAGTAGTACCACATATCCCATTTAAGCAAGTTGATGCGATTAAATATTTAGGGTTAGTCTTACATAAAGACCCCAATCGGTGGTATAAAGCCAACTTTGAGCCACTGTTTCGGAAAATTAATTCTGATCTACATTTATGGGTAGCATTTCCTTTGTCTTTGACAGCTCGTGTTAATTTAATTAAATCTATTGTTTTTCCCCGTCTGCTATACCCATTGCAGAATCTCCCCTTATTTATCCTGAATAAGGATTTGAAAGCAATTAATACGTCATTCTCTAAATTCATCTGGAATAACAAAAAGCCCCGAATTGCATTAGGTAAATTAATGCAAAAGGTGGACATAGCGGGGTTAGCATTGCCCAATCTTAAGTTTTATAATTTAGTTGTGCTTGTCAAAATAGCGATAGATTGGCTTGCAGGATCCAATTTAGTATCATCCGAGGAGATTGAAACTTTTTTAATTGCCCCGTTCTCATTAAAAGCAATTTTACATTCTTCAATACAGAAGTTACCGCAGAATATTAGTTGCCTTATCTCTATTAAAAATGTTGTACAAGCGTGG
Source organism: Bombina bombina (assembly GCF_027579735.1). Lineage (NCBI taxonomy): Eukaryota > Metazoa > Chordata > Amphibia > Anura > Bombinatoridae > Bombina > Bombina bombina. The sequence continues at coordinate 1,012,643,802 of NC_069500.1, forward strand.
CATAAATTCTGTACAGTGTTGGATTTGGATTTCTCCTGCTCGGATTTTCTACCCATTGTAGGTAATCCAAGCTTTCTTCCAGGGTTATACCAAAAAATATTTAAAGATTGGGCTGGAAAAGGTTTGCAATTTGTTAGACAAATACTGGATGAAAACTATCAAATACTATCAGTAGAAGATATTTTTAGTAAATATGGGATTCCTAGGTCTGGTTTATTTGCTTATTTTCAAATCCGACATTTCATTATGTCTCAAAGGTGGCGTGTCCCACTTAAAACGGTCTGGCAGGATATTAAATTATGTATTCAAAAATTTATTGCAGGTGATGCGTCAATTTCTCTACTGTATGATATCATGCTCAACAAACAGAGCCAGGCCATTAAGGATAATCTATGTAAAACTTGGGGTTTGGTAATGTTATCAGTGGAACATGAGACAATTGATCAGAGTTTTAAGTCTATGTCCAAATGCAAAATTCCAATATCCTGGAAAGAATCTCATATGAAAATGATTAATAATTTCTATCTTTCACCGTGGAAATTATCCAAGTTTTATCCTTCTGGTGTTATTCGGTGTCCGCGGTGTGCACATGGTAGGGCAGATTTACTTCATATGTTTTGGTTATGCCCCAAGGTTAGACAACTTTGGTTGAAAATTATTTTTTGGTTCAATAAATCTTATAAAGTAACAATAGCTCTATCTGCGATAGATATTATTTTTCTTTGTCCTTTGAATTAAGCTATCAATTGTAATACTATAAATAGTCTAAATACAATTATATTGGCAGTTAGATATTGCATACTGAAAAATTGGAAAGCTAAGAATAGTGGTGGGTTATCTATGATTTTTAAAATATTGCAAGACCAAATAGTATTTGAATCATATCATTTATATGATGCCTCAGAGAAAAGAATCCAGAAATTTTTATGGAAATGGTCACCAGTTATATTATCTTATCCTACCTCGATGCAAAAATTGATTCTCTCCCCTTTCCTATCATCAGTGAGTTTTGCGGAATTGACATTACTAAATGTCTTTCCACATAGCTGGTTAGAGTGACTTGGTGGGTTGTAACGGGTGGGGATGCCGCGGGGATGGGGGGGGGGGGGTTGAGGGAGAGAGGAGTTTTTTTTTTTTTTTTTCTCTTTTTTTAAGATGGATAAAATTCTATGTACAGTCTTATGGTTTCTGAGGTTGTGGGAGCTGCGACTCCAACAATTATTATGTATAATATTGTTCGCTGACGTATAGAACATTTAGTTTGATGATGGATAATAATGTTTGCTTAGCTCTCAATAATTTAGACTGTACATTTTTTCACTTTCAAATGTCAATACTTTTATGTCTTATGTTGTTCTAAAATTGAAAAAATGAGGTTCAGCTTATTTTCTTATTTTGTTGTATTATTCTGTGATGAAACAGAAATGACTATGTGTTTAATAATTTGCATATTGTGTCTTTTTTTCTTTCTCTCACAGTGGTGCTGTATTGTAACTTTAACCTCAATAAAAATTATTTAAAAAAAAAAAAAAAAAAGAAAATAGCATGACAGTAAAGAGGTGATTTTCATTTCTGCTGTATCTGATTCATGACAGTTTAATGTTAGGTAGACTATCCCTTTGAGCTATCAGCTTAAAGGGACACTGAACCCAAATGTTTTCTTTTGTGATTCAGATAGAGCATGCACTTTTAAACAACTATTTTTTAATTTACTCCTATTATCAAATTTTCTTTATTCTCTTGGTATCTATTTAAAAAGCAAACATGTAAGTTTAGATGCCGGCCCATTTTTGGCGAACAACCTGGGTTGTTCTTGCTGATTGGTGGATAAATTCACCCACCAATAAACAAGTGCTGTCCATGTCTGAACTAAACATTGTCTGGCTCCTTATCTTAGATGCCTTCTTTTTCAAATAAAGACAGCAAGAGAATGAAGAAAAATTGATAATTGGAGTAAATAAGAAAGTTGCTTAAAATTGCATGCTGTATATGAATCACGAAAGAAAAAAACTGGGTTCAGTGTCCCTTTAAAATGATATTGATTCAAACATCATTCAATTATTTAAATCATTATCAGAAATATTACACTGTGTGACCTAATGTCATCATCAATGTTTATCTTTAATACTAATTTCACATATTCATACTTTCAAAGTATAATACACAATGTAACAAATGGCACTTACAAGTTCTGATGAATGATCAATGACTCAAGTATAGAGCAATTTGATTCATTAGGGATAGTAGAAAATGTATATTTCAGATTGGCTGATTTCATTAATCATGTGATTATGCATTTACCAATAAGAAGTTGTGGGACACTTTACCAGTTTGTAGGTTGTTTAGGAGTTTGAGTATTGCGTCAAATTTGGTGTGAAAAGTGTTGAGTCAAATTTGGTGTGAAGTGTTGACTTGTATTACATGCATTAAAGATGGTGAAAATAGATTTATCTAAAAAAAGGAAGTTGGCTACATTATGTAATGTATTTATTTCATTTTTATCCCTATATCTACTAGTGCACCAAATTTGGAGAAATACTTTGCACCAAATTTGGAGCAATAATATTATCCCCTAGCGTTGTAATGAGAGACAAAGATGTAACATAATCCATAAGTAGTGGTGTATTTATTATTTAATTTTTATCCCTATATCTACTAGTGCACCAAATTTGGAGCAATAATAATCCATAAGTAGGGTAACATCTCCCTAATTTACTTTTATTATCTAACGTGCTTTATTGTCTTGCAGCATTGAACATAACCTTTCTGTGTTTTCAGACTCCCATTGATTTCTAGGGCATCCGCGGCTTCAAGGGTGGTGGTTTGAATGATAGGTATGCTGCGTCAGAATAGACGCGAGCGTACCTGCTGAATGTTTGATAAATTGGCAAGAGGGTCAAATAGAGTCGAATGTGACGGCGGATGATCAGTATTCCGCTTGAAAAACACAAGCATTGTTCTGCGTCGGATTGATATCGCGGGAGCATATATTACGTCACACATTTTAACATTTGACAATCTTGACGCTTTGTTAGCTATGGTGGATCAACTTTGCGTCTAATTTGATGCAAGATTCCAGCGTATTATCAAATGAAGCATTGATGAATCGGCCCCTTAGTCTCCATTCAGGCCCCGCAGTAATGAAAATTCCTAGGCAAAACTCTAAGACTCAAGGGTCCACTGTCCATAAAGGGCTCCCTTGCTCATTCCCCCCCTAAATTCTTTCCTACTTCTGCCGTCGTCAGCCTTCCCTCCTACCTGTCCACAACACTCCAGTCTGCTAACATTAAACTAGGTCATCTTGTAAAAATTCTGCATGGTCCACTTCAGTCTACCAGACCGTCCTGCCATTAAAACAGCTCCTGCATGCCGCATAATTGTAACAGGTAAGTGCTACTGCTCCATGTGATCAATCTGGGAAAGGCGTAGCAGCAGCTTTTCCTTACACATTATGGTTCTTTAATGGAGCTCATTTCCTATTTCCTCCTCTATCCACCAATCATGTGGTCCAACCCACTGACTCCAAAGTGACTTTTCCACTTGGTCTCAATGGGGATCAAAAAACCCTTCCTTCAAGTTCTTTCATCCAGGGTTTCCCTTAAGCAAATTGTCTTTGTTCTTTTAGTATCCTTTGCTGAAAAGCAATAGCTTTTAATAATGTTATACATTTTGAAAGCAGTACTGCTATCTAGTGCTCCAATCTGCTACGATGAAGCCCTCCAGACACATGCATGTTACCAACATAGATATTTTCTTCAACAAAGAATGCCAAGAGAATGAAGAAAATTTGATAATAAAAGTAAATTGGATTTGTTTTTTAAATTGTATCCTCTAAATCACATATCAAAAATTATTAAATGGACAAAGTTTAAATTAAACTTTTATAATTCAAATGGAACATGTAATATTAAGAGCCTTTTAAATTTTGTTTTTATAATAAAATGTACTTTTTTATGTGTTTTTTGTAAACTTTGTTGAAAAGCATACCTAGGTAGGCTCAGATGTACCAATGCACTACAACATATACTTTTTGTCAATTGCTCAACAGATGTGTTCAGCTAGGTCCCATTAGTGAATTACTGATCTGGAGCTGTCTTTACCTATGTGTTTAACACCTTTAGACAGGTTAACCACATAGTTATTTGCAGCCATAGTACAATACTAAAATCCAGAGAAATGAAAAACATACCCGGGAGCTCCGCATAAAACCAAAACTTTATTAATATCCTTTTAAAAGTTGCGGCAACAAAGTATCCATGTTATCACAAATAGTACACATGCCGGTGCCCAGGAAGCGTCATAGGGGTCAGCTAACGCATTTTGGCAAATCGCCGTAGTCAAAGCTGTATGACCCATACTGCACACCCCTGGAATTTTAAAACACTTTGTACAATTCTATTGGTTGTACACATATGACGCTGCCTTTACGTTTTAAATAAGTATCATTGAAATTACATTGTTAAACTTTCTTCATATATTATAATACAAGAAAAAGGTTACATTTGTTGCACAATGACTATGGGGTATATTTATCAAAGGTCTGGCGGACCTGATCCGACAGTGCGGATCAGGTCCACCAGACCTCGCTGCCATATTCAGCATTGCACCAGCAGCTCTTGTCAAGGGTACAAATCTGTCAAAACAGTACACAGGTAATCACAAAAACAGAATTTATGTTTACCTGATAAATTACTTTCTCCAACGGTGTGTCCGGTCCACGGCGTCATCCTTACTTGTGGGATATTCTCCTCCCCAACAGGAAATGGCAAAGAGCCCAGCAAAGCTGGTCACATGATCCCTCCTAGGCTCCGCCTTCCCCAGTCATTCGACCGACGTAAAGGAGGAATATTTGCATAGGAGAAATCATATGATACCGTGGTGACTGTAGTTAAAGAAAATAAATCATCAGACCTGATTAAAAAACCAGGGCGGGCCGTGGACCGGACACACCGTTGGAGAAAGTAATTTATCAGGTAAACATAAATTCTGTTTTCTCCAACATAGGTGTGTCCGGTCCACGGCGTCATCCTTACTTGTGGGAACCAATACCAAAGCTTTAGGACACGGATGATGGGAGGGAGCAAATCAGGTCACCTAGATGGAAGGCACCACGGTTTGCAAAACCTTTCTCCCAAAAATAGCCTCAGAAGAAGCAAAAGTATCAAATTTGTAAAATTTGGTAAAAGTGTGCAGTGAAGACCAAGTCGCTGCCTTACATATCTGATCAACAGAAGCCTCGTTCTTAAAGGCCCATGTGGAAGCCACGGCCCTAGTGGAATGAGCTGTGATTCTTTCAGGAGGCTGCCGTCCGGCAGTCTCATAAGCCAATCTGATGATGCTTTTAAGCCAAAAAGATAGAGAGGTAGAAGTTGCTTTTTGACCTCTCCTTTTACCAGAATAAACAACAAACAAGGAAGATGTTTGTCTGAAATCCTTTGTAGCATCTAAATAGAATTTTAGAGCACGGACAACGTCCAAATTGTGTAACAAACGTTCCTTCTATGAAACTGGATTCGGACACAAAGAAGGTACAACTATCTCCTGGTTAATATTTTTGTTGGAAACAACCTTCGGAAGAAAACCAGGCTCAGTACGTAAAAACCACCTTATCTGCATGGACCAGATAGGGCGGAGAACACTGCAGAGCAGATAACTCAGAAACTCTTCTAGCAGAAGAAATTGCAACCTAAAACCAAACTTTCCAAGATAATAACTTAATATCTATGGAATGTAAGGGTTCAAACGGAACCCCTTGAAGAACTGAAAGAACTAGATTAAGACTCCAGGGAAGAGTCAAAGGTCTGTAAACAGGCTTGATTCTAACCAGAGCCTGAACAAACGCTTAAACGTCTGGCACAGCTGCCAGCCTTTTGTGAAGTAAAACAGATAAAGCAGAGATCTGTCCCTTCAGAGAACTCGCAGAAAATCCTTTCTTCAAACCTTCTTGTAGAAAGGAAAGAAACTTAGGAATTTTTATCTTGTTCCATGGGAATCCTTTAGATTCACACCAACAGATATATTTTTTCCATATATTATGGTAAATTTTTCTAGTTACAGGCTTTCTAGCCTGAATAAGAGTATCTACTACAGAATCTGAAAACCCACGCTTTGATAAAATCAAGCGTTCAAACTCCAAGCAGTCAGTTGGAGGAAAACCAGATTCGGATGTTCAAATGGACCCTGAATAAGAAGGTCCTGTCTCAAAGGTAGCTTCCATGGTGGAGCCGATGACACATTCACCAGGTCTGCATACCAAGTCCTGCGTGGCCACACAGGAACTATCAAGATCACCGAAGCCCTCTCCAGATTGATCCTGGCTACCAGCCTGGGAATGAGAGGAAACGGTGGGAATACATAAGCTAGGTTGAAGATCCAAGGTGCTACTATTGTATCCAATAGAGTCGCCTTGGGATCCCTGGATTTGGACCCGTAACAAGGGACCATGAAGTTCTGACGAGAGGCCATCAGAACCAAGTCTGGAATGCCCCATAATTGAGTTATTTGGGCAAAGATTTCCAGATGGAGTTCCCACTCCCCCGGATGCTCCTCCATCGCCAGGGAACTCCTTGTTACCCCCTGATGGTTGATATATGTAACAGTCGTCATGATGACTGATTGAAACCTTATGAATTTGGCCTTTGCTAGTCTAGGCCAAGTCTTGAGAGCATTGAATATCGCTCTCAGTTCCATTATGTTTATCGGGAGAAGAGAGTCTTCCCGAAACCATAGACCCTGAGTTTTCAGGGGTTCCCAGACCGCGCCCCAGCCCACCAGACTGGCGTCGGTCATGACAATGACCTATTCTGGTCTGCGGAAGCTCATTCCCTGTGACAGGTTGTCCAGGGTCAGCCACCAACGGAGTGAATCTCTGGTTATTTGATCTACTTGTATCGTCGGAGACAAGACTATATAATCCCCATTCCACTGTCTGAGCATGCCCAGGTGCAATGGTCTTAGATGAATTCGTGCAAAAGGAACTATGTCCATTGCCGCAACCATCAACCCTATTACTTCCATGGACTGCGCTATGGAAGGAATAAGAACAGAATGAAGTACCTGACAAGAGCTTAGAAGTTTTGATTTTCTGGCCTCTGTCAGAAAAACCTTCATTTCTAAGGAAACTATTATTGTTCCCAAGAAGGGAACTCTTGTTGACGGGGACAGAGAACTTTTTTCTATGTTCACTTTCCACCTGTGAGATCTGAGAAAGGCTAGGACAATGTCCGTATGAGCCCTTGCTTTTGACAGAGACGACACCTGAATCAGGATGTCGTCCAAGTAAGGTACTACTGCAATGCCCCTTGGTCTTAGCACCGCTAGAAGGGACCCTAGTACCCTTGTGGAAATCCTTGGAGCAGTGGCTAATCTGAATGGAAGTGCCACAGGTAATGCTTGTCCAGAAAGGCGAACCTTAGGAACCGAAAATGTTCCTTGTGGATAGGAATACGTAGGTACGCATCCTTTAAGTCCACCGTGGTCATGAATTGACCTTCCTGGATGGTAGAAAGGATCGTTCGAATGGTTTCCATTTTGAATGATGAAACCCTTAGAAACTTGTTTAGAATCTTGAGATCTAAAATAGGTCTGAATGTTCCCTCTTATTTGGGAATTATGAACAGGTTGGAGTAAAAACCCATCCCTTGTTCTCCTAATGGAACAGGATGAATCACTCCCATGCTTAACAGGTCTTCTACACAGTGTAAGAATGCCTGTTCGAAGATAATTGAGACCCGTGGAACCTTCCCCTTGGGAGTAGTTCCCTGAATTCCAGGAGATAACCTTGAGAAACTATTTCTAGCGCCCAAGGATCCTGAAAATCTCTTGCCCCAACCTGAGCAAAGAGAGAAAGTCTGCCCCCCACCAGATCCTTCCCAGATCGGGGGCCAACACTTCATGCTGTTTTGGTAACAGTGGCAGGTGATTTGGCCTGCTTACCCTTTTTCCAGCCTTGCATCGGCCTCCAGGCTGGCTTGGTTTGAGAAGTATTACCCTCTTGCTTAGAGGGTGTAGAATTTGAGGCTGGTCCGTTTCTGCGAAAGGGACGAAAATTTGGCTTATTTTTAGCCTTAAAAGACCTATCCTGTGGGAGGGCGTGGCCCTTTCCCCCAGTGATGTCTGAAATAATCTCTTTCAAGTCAGGGCCAAACAGTGTTTTACCCTTGAAAGGGATGTTAAGCAAAAGCGCTCTGCGCGCCACGATAGCAAACCCTGAATTATTCGCCGCTAATCTAGCTAATTGCAAAGCGGCATCTAAAATAAAAAAGAGTTAGCCAATTTAAGAGCTTGAACTCTGTCCAAAACCTCCTCGTACGAAGATTCTTTATTAAGCGACTTTTCTAGTTCTTCGAACCAGAAACACGCAGCTGTAGTGACAGGAACAATGCATGAAATTGGTTGTAGAAGGTAACCTTGCTGAACAAACATCTTTTTAAGCAAACCCTCTAACCTTTAATCCATAGGATCTTGAAAGCACAACTATCTTCTATAGGAATAGAAGTGCGTTTGTTTAGAGTAGAAACCGCCCCCTCGACCTTGGGGACTGTATGCTATAAGTCCTTTCTGGGGTCGACTATAGGAAACTAATTTCTTAAATATAGGGGGAGGACAAAGGGTATGCCGGGCCTTTCCCACTCCTTATTTACTATGTCCGCCACCCGCTTGGGTATAGGAAAAACATCGGGGGGCACCGGAACCTCTAGGAACTTGTCCATCTTACCTAATTTCTCTGGAATGACCAAATTGTCACAATCATCCAGAGTAGATAATACCTCCTTAAGTAGTGCGTGGAGATGTTGAAATTTAAATTTAAAAGTTACAATATCAGGTTCTGCTTGTTGAGAATTTTTCCCTGAATCTGAAATTTCTCCCTCAGACAAAACCTCCCTCCTGGCCCCTTCAGATAGGTGTGAGGGTATGTCAGAAAAGATATCATCAGCGTCCTCTTGCTCCTCAGTGTTTAAAACAGAGCAATCACGCTTTCTCTGATAAGTAGGCATTTTGGAAAAAAATGCATGCAATAGAATTATCCATTATAGCCATTAATTGTTGTATGGTAATAAGTATTGGCGCACTAGATGTACTAGGGGCCTCTTGTGTGGGCAAAACTGGTGTAGACACAGAAGGGGATGATGCAGTACCATGCTTACTCCCCTCATTAGAGGAATCATCTTGGGCAATATCATATCTATGGCATTATTATCCCTACTTTGTTTGGACATTATGACACAAATATATCACATATATTTAAATGGGGAGACACATTGGCTTTCATACATATAGAACATCGTTATCTGATGGTTCAGACATGTTAAACAGGCTTAAACTTGTTAACAAAGCACAAAAAACGTTTTACAATAAAACCGTTACTGTCCCTTTAAATTTTAAACTGAACACACTTTATTACTGAATATGTGAAAAAGTATGAAGGAATTGTTCAAATTTCACCAAAATTTCACCACAGTAACTTAAAGCCTTAAAAGTATTGCACACCAAATTTGAAAGCTTTAACCCTTAAAATAACGGAACCGGAGCCGTTTTTACATTTAACCCCTATACAGTCCCAGGTATCTGCTTTGCTGAGACCCAACCAAGCCCAGAGGGGAATACGATACCAAATGATGCCTTCTATAAGCTTTTTCAGTGGTTCTTAGCTCCTCACACATGCATCTGCATGCCATGCTTTCCAAAAACAACTGCGCATTAGAGGCGCGAAAATGAGGCTCTGTCTATGACTAGAAAAGGCCCCCAGTGAAAAAGGTGTCCAATACAGTGCCTGCCGTTTTTATTAAAACAATCCCCAAGATTTAACAACTATTAAAAGTAATAATCTGCCAAATATACTTAGTAAAGTAATCGTTTTAGCCCAGAAAAATGTCTACCAGTTTTTTAAGCCCTAATGAAGCCCTTTATTCTTTTACTTAAACAAAGAAAATGGCTTACCGGTTCCCATAGGGAAAATGACAGCTTCCAGCATTACCGAGTCTTGTTAGAAATGTGTCATACCTCAAGCAGCAAAAGTCTGCTCACTGTTTCCCCCAACTGAAGTTAATTCCTCTCAACAGTCCTGTGTGGAAACAGCCATCGATTTTAGTAACGGTTGCTAAAATCATTTTCCTCTTACAAACAGAAATCTTCATCTCTTTCCTGTTTCAGAGTAAATAGTACATACCAGCACTATTTTAAAATAACAAACTCTTGATTGAAGAATAAAAACTACATTTAAACACCAAAAAACTCTAAGCCATCTCCGTGGAGATGTTGCCTGTACAACGGCAAAGAGAATGACTGGGGAAGGCGGAGCCTAGGAGGGATCATGTGACCAGCTTTGCTGGGCTCTTTGCCATTTCCTGTTGGGGAGGAGAATATCCCACAAGTAAGGATGACGCCGTGGACCGGACACACCTATGTTGGAGAAAAGTTCTACTTACAATTTTACATATTTACAATGTCACACATGGAAACAAAGAACAAATCATCAAACAGGAAGTGATGTCATACCTGATCCGGGTCCGGCTATCACATACTTCCCCTTCATTAACCAAAGACTTTAAGGCCCCCAGGCCAAATAACAAGCCAATCAGAGCAGCAAGGCGTAACTGACAACCAGCAAGCAGAAAAAAAGTGAACACTACCTGCAGCAACATAAAAATATACTTGCAACAAAAAAAAAAAAAAAATTAATTTACCAAAGGATGTATCTAGAGCCGGATCAGAGAGTGATAGATACTTATGGAATACACATCAATTACAAAAGACTAAACCTAAACATAATATAGATGGAAGTGGCACAAGCATTGAAAAAAATATTTACTCAGTACTATTCTCCTAAGCATACATATTTAATATCACTTCAAATACAGCAAAAATATAGTGTAACAGTGGATCTCTATCTCTCAGAGAGAAAACAGGATAGCTTTACTTGTTTATTTAATCCCCACGGGGTTAATTAGTATCAAAGAAAAATTTGGGCATCCCTCACATAATTTAAGTCCTAAGTTTAAGTTAAAAAGTACTATGGATTTCAGCAGTACTAACCCCAGTGTTGTTCTATTTGGCAGATTGATTAAACAGAGTACTAAAGATTTTGATAAAAGATGTTATTTGAATTTAAGTAAAGATGAAGCCAAGGCCCTTCGTAACCTACAGAATAATACTGAGATTGTAATTAGTGGGGCAGACAAGGGAGGAGGGATTGTGGTTCTTGACTATGACAAATATAGGAATGAGGTGTTATCACAATTACAGGATGTAAATGTTTATGAGAAACTGTTGGTTGACCCCACATTAACTATTCAGAAAGAGGCGTGCAAACTCATTGATTAGGGGTTAAATGCAGGATACTTTGATGAAGACACAGCATCATTTCTTACACAAAACATCCTATTAGACCCATCCTTTACTGTATTCCGAAAGTACATAAGGATCCTGTTAATCCCCCAGGTCAGCCCATCATCTCGGCTGTGGGTTCAATAATGCAGCCTCTAGCTCAATATATAGATCATTATATTCAGCCCTGTGTATGGGAATTGGATACTGTTGTAAAGGATACTGGTCATTTTTTTGAGACTGTTAAATGAGGTATCTTTAGACACTTTTCAGGATATTATATTAGCTACGCTAGATGTGTCTAGCTTATATACCAATATCCCCATTGAAGAGGGAATTAAGATAGTGGGTGATTTGGTTACCTTAAGTGAGAAATATGAGGGACCTGATGTGATCTATATGCAGAAACTACTAAGATTTATCCTTAACAACAATTATTTTAAATTTGAGAAAGATTATTATATGCAACTAATGGGAACCGCAATTTGTTGAAATGTAGCACCTTCATTCGCTAATATGTTTATGTATGATTATGAGAAGAGACATATCCTGAGTGATCCACTATATTCACAGTCCATTGGGATATACTGTAGGTACATTGATGATTTGTTCCTAATATGGACAGGAGATATGCAGAGTCTGACTGACTTTATTAATAAGCTGAATAAAATTGATTTAAAGATTCACTTCACTATGAATGCAAGTTATTCTCATCTAAATTACTTAGATGTTATGATTATCAAACAGAATGACAGCTTAGTCACAGACTTATACTCTAAGGAGACAGATAGAAACACTCTGTTACTGGCATCCAGTTTCCATCCCAGGGGACTGGTTAACAGTTTGCCTATTAGCCAACTACATAGGGTTAAAATAATTGTTTCAGACCCTGTCATAAGAGAATTAAGAGAAAGAGAAATGATGGATACATTTTTGGCTCGAGGGTACCAGCAGGCGTGTCTCAATAGGGCTAAGGTGATTATTACACAAAAACCCTGTGGCACTAATCCCAATGATGGACCTCCCTCATGTGTTTTCTCACCTAGATACAATTTACAGTCTTTAAATATGAAAAAGGCAATTCACAAGAATTGGCACCTACTACAGAGTGACCTATTACTCAATAAAAAGTTAGGTCAACGCCCACTTGTTGGTTTCAAAAGGGGCAGAAACCTTAAGGACCTGTTGGTCAAAAGTGACCCGATTGGCTGTTATATACATAAGTCCTGGGATACTAAAGTTGGTTGTTATAGGTCTGACGGATGTGTCACTTGCAATAGTTTGATTTTAGGGGAATCATTTGGACACTCACGTACTGGGAAGATGATGCACTTAAAGCACAGGTTAACTTGTTCATCTGAAATGGTTGTGTATATAATTAAGTGCCCATGTGGGTTAATGTATGTTGGTGAAATGGAGCGCCCCCTAAAGGACAGAATAACAAATCATAAATCTACAATCAGACAGGCCTTAAAAAATAAAAAAAGTGACCACCCGGTTGCCTTACATTTTTTGGAAGCTAACCATGGTGTGGCTTACCTGCGGTGTATGCCCATAGATCAGATTAAACGCCATCCAAGCGGGGGCGACACTAAAAAGCAGTTACTCTGTAGGGAGGTGGAGTGGATATATCGCCTACAAACAATGGCCCCATGGGGGTTAAATAAACAAGTAAAATTATCATGTTTTCTCTCTGAGAGATAGAGATCCACTCTTTACTTAAATTCAAATTACATCTTTTATCAAAATCTTTAGTACTCTGTTTAACCAATCTGCCAAATAGAACAACACTGGGGTTAGTACTGCTGAAATCCATAGTACTTTTTAACTTAAACTTAGGACTTAAATTATGTGAGGGATGCCCAAAATTTTCTTTGATACTAATTAACCCTGTGGGGGTTAAATAAATGAGTAAAGTTATCATGTTTTCTCTCTGAGAGATAGAGATCCACTGTTACACTATATGTTTGCTGTATTTGAAGTGATATTAAATATGTATGCTTAAGAGCATAGTACTGAGTAAATATTTTTTTCAATGCTTGTGCCACTTCCATCTATATTATGTTTAGATTTAGTCTTTTGTAATAGATGTATATTCTGTAAGTGTTTGTCACTCTCTGATCCGGCTCTAGTTACATCCTTTGGTAAAAATAATAATGTTTTCATTTTTTTATTTTTCTAGTTGCAAGTATATTTTTATGTTGCTGCAGGTAGTGTTCACTTTTTTTCTGCTTGCTAGTTGTCAGGGCGATAGTTACGCCTTGCTGCACTGATTGGCTTGCTATTTAGCCTGGGGGCCTTAAAGTCTTTGGTTAATGAAGGGGAAGTATGTGATAGCCGGACCCAGATCAGGTATGACATCACTTCCTGTTTGATGATTTGTTCTGTGTTTCCATGTGTGACATTGTAAATATGTAAGTAGAACTTTTTGTGATTACCTGTGTACTGTTTTGACAGATTTGTACCCTTGACAAAGATCCAATGTGAGGACCGAAACGTTGGGAATACCGGATTGTACCGGATAATAAAGAATTTATTCGAATTAGCAAGAGTGCCTGGGATTAATAGGTTTATTTAGGGGGGCGTGTTCTACGCACTAACACTCACGCTTGACGTAGGCACGAGTGATCCGCGCTGAGGAAGGACTGAGCGAGACACCGGGAACAGGCGAGCTCACATAGGGGTAGTCCGGAACGAGAGGGACTGCAAAGGAGGCCCAAGCTCCGGTCGGGTTCCACAGCTGACAGTTGGAAAGTCTCCTTCACAGCCCACTCACAAGCGTGCTAGACCACGCCCTAGGAGGGATGCGGCCAAGTGAAGAGAATGGCTCAAGGTAAAGTTGAATGTTTTACTTTCTGCTCCATCACTTCTATACATAAATTGCCTTGTCTACTACCCTCTCTCACCCGCACCCTCACCGGAAGTGGGATCCAAACTATTGGATGCATAGGTACTGATAGGCTGCATTAGGTAGGAGTATGCAGCCCTGGGCCCCCTGTATTATAGTTAGGATCTGTGGAAATTAAGGGTCAATTTTTATGTTGTTACCCGGCCTTACCTTGGTTTCTCTACCTATATATCCCCTTAAAGCAATTTTATCTTAATTAGAGAAAGGGCTCTCTAATGAAGCAGCAATAATTTTGAACTGTAAATAGACAACATATAAAGTAAGAGTGAAAGAACATTTACAACAAATAAAACCTAGAAGTACAGAAGAAAGCCAGATACCTCCCTGTCTTCAAATTGTGACTAAAGAGTCAAGAACACAATCAGCGAGCGGGCTGCTGTGAAAGGTCCAGCCTGTACAACTTGGCACAGAGGTGCCGCTATTTTTGTGAGTACCCTGAGTTTAGCCATACTATAACATATATGGTTTCCTTTATGGACTCACACATGTGCTGCATATGTTTGTCTTTTTTCTTTCCTTTCCTGAGGTTTCCGATGCCCTTGTTGGAAACAGCGAGCTGGACTGCTGTTAAAGGTCTAGCCTGTCTTACTTGGCACACTATAGTGCTGCTATTTTTGTGAGTAGCCTGTGTTTATTCTCGATCTAAGATACCAACTGTGCATAACAGATTCACGCATGTATTCTATGTTTTTGTGTTTCTTCTTCTCTTCCTCTCCTCGCGACGAGCCTGCTATTGGTATAATATCGAGAAACAGCGAGCTGGGATGCTGTTGAAGGCCCAGCCTGTATCTATAGGCACAACAGAGTGCCAATGAAATTTGTGAGTACCCTGTATGCATCTACCTTATGCTATAGTGCCTTTATGCGGATACACACATGTGGTGTTCTTTTCCCTCTCTCTCCTCAGCATGGCCATCTAATGAATAGTCTAACAAGAAAAGATCAGGAGTTAAAGACCCTACTTTCTGCCCAGCGGTCTATGTGATCGAACAGAGGATCCGATATTTGGGCCCTTCCTTTTTTTTTTTCCCCTTACCCCCCTGTGAATGCTGGAAAGGAAAAAAAATTACCGGGACTTTGCTACCTCTATGGAAACTCACTTGAGTATTGCTTTTCTGGCTAAACTGATTTGAGTATTATTTGCTTGGTTTTCTTCTTCCTTTGTATAGCTTGAAAACGTAGGATGCGTAACTACAGAAAGTCCTATAGCATTTTTGTTAGATTTGGGTCTAGAATTTATGATCATGTCCTTATACAAATACATTAAACTCCTAAGAGGAGCAAAAGGATAGGAAGTTAGAGATAGCAATCTATAAAATAGATTTAAGGCAAGATGTCAGAATTGAGCCACTGGGATTGGTAGGAGGATTTAAATCTCTCCCAATTATTCTCTATGGATAAATATCTTTCCTCCTTACCAAACAATAGAACATCAAACATGGGGGGAAGAAGGCAGCAAGAAAAAAGATTGGTCAGGCGTAGTATTGAAAATAGTCAAGATGCCTCTCAGTAAAGTGGAGCAGAATTAGTTAATAGCTCAGTGCTAATGAAAGAAATTAGCGAACTTTTCTTACCTAAGTTTGAGGCCCTTCAGACTAGTGTAGATGCAATTTCACAAGAGATTAAACAAATTGCGGCTAGAATAGGATTAGCAGAACAGCGTATCTCAGATCTAGAGGATAGGGATATAGAGAAAGATAAAGAACTAACAAATATTCAGAAGCAAGTTGAGAAAGTTGAAGACCTTGAAAATAGGTCGAGGAGGAACAATTTAAGAGTTATTGGTATTTCTGAGGCATTGTCTGAGAAGGATCTAACAAACTTTGCGGCAGTACAGCTACCTCTCCTATTAAAAATAGCAGAAACAAATTTAACCTTTACAGTAGAGAGAGCACATAGAATAAACATTTTGAGAAATCAGGAAGATGGTAAGAGTAGACCAAGACCGATAATCATAAAATATCTAAACTTCCAAGATAAAGCTAAAATTTTACAGGCATATAGAATGCAGAAGGAAGTGTTTTTTCAAAATAAGAAATTCTTAATCTTTCAGGATTTTGCATATGAGACCTCGAACAAAAGAAAGCTATGCTCCAATTTGTTCTCGACCGATCCAAGAAGGGAGAGTAGTGAGGCTTTTATATACAGCCAAAATAAGCATTCAGACTAAGGAGGGTTTTAGAATTTTTGAGAACCCCCAGGAAATGGAAAACTTTTTGAGGGATGAACATAGGTGAGAAACACAGGCCAGTGAATGGGCCTAATATTTCACACAGTAACAGTAGTAATGTGGTTTAATTTGCTATGAAATAATAATAAAGATAGTATTAAATGCTACGGAAGATATGGGCTGAGGGTAGTGTGGGGTGTGTGGTTTTTTTTCTTTCTTTTATTTTTCCTTCTGCTTCTCCTCTCTCCTTGGATAGGTGAAATAGTGGTGTATAATGGCTGAGGCATGTAGATTTGGATCATGGAACGTTGGAGGGTTTACCTCCCCAGTTAAGAGGAAGGCAGTACTACAATATTTAAATAAATTAAAAATTGATATAGGTCTATTACAAGAAACCCATCTGAATGATCTAGAAAGTCAGAAATTGAAATGGGGCTGGGTAGGGGAAGTGGTCTATGCTGCAGGTACACATCGTAAGAAAGGGGTAGCTATAGTCTTTAGGAAAACTCTACAATATAAAATTTTAAGATGAGAAATTGATCAACAAGGGAGGTTTGTTATACTCGAATTAGAGATAGGGCAGAAAAGAATAGTCCTGTGTAATGTATATGGTCCAAATACAAAGAAAAATTTTTTCTGGGCGCTCCTACAATCCAAACTAATGGAGTTGATAAAAATATAATCCTTGGGGGTGATATGAACCTTGTAGCATCGGGTTTTCTAGATAGGAAACGGAACGGGAAAAAGGCTCTGTTAGGGTGTAAAGATACCAAATATTTAAAAAGCTCTGTTCCAATCTAGGCTTAATGGACATTTGGAGGAATGCCCATCCGGATAGTAGAGAGTTTACATGTTTGTCCAAAGCCCACAAATCTCTATCACGTATTGACATGTTTTTAGTTAGTGATAAACTTTTTTCTCTAACTCAAAAATCTGAAATACTGCCAATTACCATCTCCGACCACGCCCCAATCTTACTGTATTTGTCAATTATGGCATCTAAATCAACTAATAACAGTTTTTTTTTTCCGACATACTTATATAACAACTTAAAATTTCGAAATTTCTGGTTGATAAATGGTCTGACTATTATGATAGAAATAATGGCTCAGTGTCGAATATAGAAACCATCTTTTAAATCAGTAATAAGGGGGGAGATTCTTGCATATATTGTCAGATTAAAGAAGAAAAATGATTCTTACTGGATCCAACTTACTAAACAAATTATAAATAAATATCAAAAATATGTTATGAATAATAATAAAAATAACTGGTTAGAATACTTAGAAGCTAAAAAACAAAGAGATAATTGGTATATTTGGAAAGAAACACAGAATGAGCTGAAGAGGAATAGTAACTTTATGCAATATGGGAATAAAATAGGAACATTTTTGGCCAAATTGGTGAATACACGCAAAGCAAATAGGATTATATCATCTATTAAAACAAAAAACAAAACATGTACACATCCCCAAGATATCTTAGAGGAATTTTACCAATATTTTAAACTGCTTTATCAGGATAAGGCAGTGGATCAACAAAAGAAGGATGATTTTGGAATGTGATTAAACTTCCCCCAATAGCAAAGGATGATCTTGATTTATTAAACTCCCCGATTTTGGAAGATGAGATTAAAAATACCGTAACTAAACTGAAGCTTAACAAGGCTCCAGGACCTGATGATCTCCCAGGAGAATTATATAAAATTCTAACTGACGAAATCACCCCTATATTAAATAAAGTATTTAATTCTTTCTTCTTAGAAGGCAAATCACCCTCTAGTTACTTTACTGAATCTAGAATAATTCTAATCCCCAAGCAAGGTAAAAATAAGGAACTAATCGACTCATATAGGCCCATATCCCTGCTAAATGTCGACTATAAAATTCTAACACACATATTAGCTAATAGACTGCAAATAGTTATAGGCGCATTGACCCACCCAGACCAAACGGGGTTTATTAAAGGTAGGACACTTATAAAAAAATTTAGGAAGCTAGAAATAGCGATTAATTATTGTGAAACAAGAAAGAAAGCAGGATTAGCCCCAACAGAAGATGCAGCAGTTATATCTATAGACATGCAAAAGGCGTTTGATTCTTTATTATGGGATCATATGTTTACGACTATTGGCAACTTTGGTATACATGATAATTTTCATCAGATTATTGTATTATTATATTCAAATCCACTAGCTGCTTTAGGTATCAACTCTTTAATATCAGACAAGTTCACATTGCAATGAGGGACATTCCCTCTCCTTTTTACCTTGGCTTTGGAGCCTCTAGCAATACTTTTTAGGCAAAAGTTGGAGGGTATCAACATTGGAGGATATAAAATTAAACAGGCTATATATGCAGATGATTTGCTTATTTTTACTCAAAATCTTCAGTTTAATCTGCCCCTAATTATTAATGCTCTAGAATTTTTTCAAGCCTTTACAAGCTTTGCAATAAATAAAGATAAATCTGAAATTTTGTGGCTTATTAAACAGAAGAACTCGCCTTTAACACGATTTAAGGAGGCGAAAGAACATATTGTATATCTAGGGTTACATTTTTTATCTGATTCAAAGAGATGGTACAGACTAAATTTTTTACCAGCTATTTCTTCTTTCAAAGAGGATTTAGAGAGGTGGAGGAAACTGCCACTATCTCTATCAGGTCGAATACACCTAATAAAATGGTATCTTTGCCAAGATTTATATATGTGTTCCAGGCATTACCATTACTATTATTAAGAAAAGACCGTCTGATAATTAATAAACTAATAACACAATTTTTGGGGGAAATAAAAAGCCCAGGATAGCGCTTAAACATATGTTTGCTAAAAAAGAGGCTATAGGTATGGCTGTACCGGACATTGAATCATTTAACATAGCAGCTAATTTGACATTTGTTTGGGATTGGTTCTCTGAGAAGGACCATTTCTCTATTCATAATATCGAAGGGGCCTTGGCTGCTCCCTTTGCACTAAAAGCTCTTGTACATATGGCCCTGAAATTAATTCCAAGAGCAATTAAAAGTCTTCTAGTTATAGATCAATCCACATGGGCTTGGCGTAAATTTTGTTCTAAAATAGGGGTTAACTATAGAGTCTCTTCCTTTTTGACGATTAGAGGCAACCCCGAATTTGATGAAGGCTATGACTCTACTAGGTTCAAGGCATGGTCAGATTTAGGGATTAACTATCTTGTGCAACTTATTAAAAAAGAAGAGAACACAATTAAAACCTTTGAGGAGTGTAAAATAGAGTTTGGTATTTCGAATCATTTATTTTTTTCCTATCTACAACTGCGGCATTATGCTGAACAATGTAGGAAAATGAAGTCCATAGACTGGGATAATGAGATACTCAGACAGATAAATACTTTATTTCAGGCAGGGAAATTCTCTATCTCATATACATACCACACCTTACTGTTGGCACAAGAACAAAGTAATTCTAGATATCTCAAACTAAAATGGAGCCAGCTTTGTGAAAATCAAATGGGATTAGAATTAATGAAGAGTTTAGGGGTCAGGATGGCTAAGGCTATGCAAGGGGAATATTTTAGGGAACAACAGGTGAAGATTCTTTTTCAATGTTATTATACACCTCAGTGCATATCACGTTGGGATAAAACGGGCAATAAAGTATTATGTAATAAATGTAAATTTAGCGCAGCAGATATGGTTTATCTTTTTTGGGCTTGTCCATTAATTCAAAAATTTTGGGGGAAAATCTCATTCTGGGCCACTAAAACCCTGAGTCAATATATCCATTTAAATAACCATAATGTTTTTTTTCTATTAACACAGGATGAAGTAGGCACTAGTTGTTTGCTACTTAATACTGCTGTTCTGATTGGTAGGAAATTAATGAACCAAAATTTTCAGAATTTAAGAATGGGATGGTATACCAAATGTTCCTGGAACAAGTTTCAACACAGGCAGAATTAGAAAATAATATTAAGTTTTTCTTTACAAAATGGGGGACATTTATTAAGACATTAGAATCTGAGACTCAGAAATTAGTCATTTTACCTTTTAAAAATTCACTCTTTATAATGGAAGCTAATCTAAGGGGAGATTGGTAATTCACTTGAGATGATACAAAGTGAGGAGAACAGAGGGGTATTATCCTCCCCCTTTTTGTTTTGTATATTTTGTTGTGTCATTGTTTTGTTGTGTTTTTTTGTATATAGTTAAAATGCCAACACTGAATACATAATTTGATAATCTATTTTAATTTTCTCATCAGAAGCTGTCAGATGAGGTATAATACAACATACTTTGTTTGTTTTGACCAGCAAGAGTGCCTCGTTTACTATACAGTGTGTATTTCTATGGACTGAGCACCTGCGGATTTGCACTGAAAGGGAGTGCAGTGGTTTGATTTATATATATATATATATATATATATATATATATATATATATATATACATAGTTACTGTATCTGTCCTGACTGCAGCCTCCATATTTTTGGATCCATTATGCTAACAAGCTTTAAAGCAATGTGAAAAAAGATATACGTATATATAAAAACACATATACACCTATAAAGCCTGAGGCTAGGGGTAGAATTACCTGACATACAATACTAAAATGTTAGAGCATTTAAATTTCCTTTTAAAAAAGCATCTTCAATATATTTATTCTTACATCTCATGCTGTGGGTATGAAGGTACAGATATTAATGAGTTACTGCACTGTAGTTTATAAGATTCTGAATACACTAATGTTTCCTGGGGGTCGTGAAAAAAACAGCGCATAAAATGAGGAACAAAAATTAAAAATGAATATATATTGAATTGTTCTACTATGCAAGCGTAAACATTTTAAATACGAAAAAAAATGAGCTAACCTAATTGTTTCTGTTGTTGACCAGTTGGTGAAACCTTTGTTTTGTTAGGTGATCCACCACAGCAGACCTCTCAAAACCATTTACCATTCAGTGCTATTTGTAATTGCAATAAATCAACAGTTTAGTGGAATGTCAACACTTCACAAGTCAGGAGTAATAATAGCATGTTTATTTTGGCTGGGCTGTGATATGTCTGAGCAGGTCTAGTCAGCTAACATATTTTCAAGGCTGGGAAGAAATTCTCTAGAACTGCCATGTAAATAATACATAATATTGTTTAATACTATGAAAAATCTGATCCCTATTATACAAATTTACAGTTAAAAATGCAATAGACTCAAATGTAAGAGTTTTATACAAGGATTGCAATTGATGGTCAATTAAACATTGAAACATACGCCTAGATTTAGAGTTCTGCGTTAGGGTTAAAAAGTAGCCTTAAGGGGTACTAACGCTGCTTTTTAACGCCCGCTGGTATTTAGAGTCAGGCAGGAAAGGGTCTACCTCTCACTTTCTTTTCGCGAATCGAGGCTACCGCAGATCCCCTTACGTCAATTGCGTATCCTATCTTTTCAATGGGATTTGCCTAACGCTGGTATTATGAGTCTTGGAAGAAGTGAGCAGTAGAGCCTCTACCGAGAAGACTCCAACCGCAAAAAAAAGTCAGTAGTTAAGAGTTTTATGGGCTAACGCGGGAACATAA
Source organism: Bombina bombina (assembly GCF_027579735.1). Taxonomy (NCBI): domain Eukaryota; kingdom Metazoa; phylum Chordata; class Amphibia; order Anura; family Bombinatoridae; genus Bombina; species Bombina bombina. The sequence goes on from NC_069500.1 coordinate 1,012,665,755, forward strand.
AGCTCTTAACTACTGTGCTATAAAGTACACTAACACCCATAAACTACCTATGAACCCCTAATCCGAGGCCCCCACATCGCAAACCCTATAATAACATTTTTTAACCCCTAATCTCCCGCTCCGGACACCGCCGCAACCTACATTATACCTATGAACCCCTAATCTGCTGCCCTTAACATCGCCAACATCTATATTAAATGTATTACCCCCTAATCTGCCCCCCCCAACGTCGCCGCCACCTACCTACACTTATTAACCCCTAATCTGCCGACCGGACATCGCCGCCACTATAATAAATGTATTAACCCCTAAACCGCCGCACTCCCACCTCGAAAACACTATAATAAATTTTATTAACCCCTAATCTGCCCTCCCTAACATCGCCGCGGCCTACCTACAATTATTAACCCCTAATCTGCCGCCCCCAACGTTGCTGCTTCTATAATAAAGTTATTAACCCCTAAACCTAAGTCTAACCCTAACCCTAACACCCCCTAACTTAAATATAATTTAAATTAAACAAACTAAATTTTCTATCATTAAATAAATGAATCCTATTTAAAACTAAATACTTACCTATAAAATAAACCTTAATATAGCTACAATATAATTAATAGTTACATTGTAGCTATTTTAGGATTTATATTTATTTTACAGGCAACTTTGTATTTATTTTAACTAGGTGCAATAGTTATTAAATAGTTAATAACTATTTAATAGCTACCTAGTTAAAATAATTACACAATTACCTGTAAAATAAATCCTAACCTAAGTTATAAATACACCCAGCACTACACTATCAATAAATTAATTAAATAAATTACCTACAATTATCTAAACAAAAATACAATTAAATAAACTAAACTATAGTACAAAAAAAAAATACAAAAAATTACAAGAAGTTTAAACTAATTGCACCTAATCTAAGCCCCCTAATGAAATAAAAAAGCCCCCCAAAATAATAAAATGCCCTACCCTATCCTAAATTAAAAAGTAATCAGCTCTTTTACCAGCCCTTAAAAGGGCTTTTTGCGGGGCATTGCCCCAAAGTAATCAGCTCTTTTATCTGTAAATAAAAATACAATACCCCCCCAACATTACAACCCACCTCCCACATACCCCTACTCTAAAACCCACCCGATCCCCCCTTAAAAAACCTAACACTACCCCCACTAAAGATCACCCTACCTGGAGCCTTGTTCACGCAGCCGGGCACCAATGGGCCAGAAGTGGACATCCGGAGCGGCAGAAGTCTTCATCCGATCGGGGAAGAAGAGGTCCTCCAAGCGGCAGATGTCTTCATCCAAGCGGTATCTTCAATCTTCAATCAACCAGAGCGGAGCCATCTGGAATCCATCCGATGCGGAGCCATCCTCTTTGTACGATGTCCTAAGGCCGAATGAAGGTTCCTTTAAATGACGTCATCCAAGATGGCGTCCCTCGAATTCCGATTGGCTGATAGGATTCTATCAGCCAATCGGAATTAAGGTAGGAAAAATCTGATTGGCTGATGCAATCAGCCATTCCGATTGAAGTTCAATCTAATTGGCTGATCCAATCAGCCAATCGGATTGACCTTGCATTCTATTGGCTGATCGGAACAATCAGCGTCGGATGGATTCAAGATGGCTCCGCTCCGGTTGATTGAAGATTGAAGATGCCGCTTGGATAAAGACATCTGCCGCTTGGAGGACCTCTTCTGCCCCAATCGGATGAAGACTTCTGCCGCTCCGGATGTCCACTTCTGGCCCATCGGTGTCCGGCTGGGTGAACACGGCTCCAGGTAGGGTGATCTTCAGGGGGGGTAGTGTTAGGTTTTTTAAGGGGGGATCGGGTGGGTTTTAGAGTAGGGGTATGTGGGTGGTGGGTTGTAATGTTGGGGGATATTGTATTTTTATTTACAGGTAAAAGAGTTGATTACTTTGGGCAATGCCCCGCAAAAAGCCCTTTTAAGGGCTGGTAAAAGAGCTGATTACTTTTTAATTTAGGATAGGGTAGGGAATTTTATTATTTTGGGGGGGCTTTTTTATTTTATTAAGAGGCTTAGATTAGGTGTAATTATTTTAAACTTCTTGTAATTTTTTTTTTAATTTTTTTGTAATTTAGTGGAGGGGGTTTGTACTATAGTTTAGTTTATTTAATTGTAGGTAATTTATTTAATTAATTTATTGATAGTGTAGTGTTAGGTGTATTTGTAACTTAGGTTAGGATTCATTTTACAGGTAATTTTGTAATTATTTTAACTAGGTAGCTATTAAATAGTTATTAACTTTTTAATAACTATTGTACCTAGTTAAAATAAATACAAAGTTGCCTGTAAAATAAATATAAATCCTAAAATAGCTACAATGTAACTATTAGTTATATTGTAGCTATATTAGGGTTTATTTTATAGGTAAGTATTTAGTTTTAAATAGGATTAATTTATTTAATGATAGTAAATTTAGTTTGTTTAATTTAAATTACATCTAAGTTAGGAGGGTGTTAGGGTTAGGGTTAGACTTAGGTTTAGGGGTTAATAACTTTATTATAGTAGCAGCGACATTGGGGGCGGAAGATTAGGGGTTAATAATTGTAGGTAGGTGGCGGCGACGTGGGGGGGGGCAAATTAGGGGGAAATAAATTTAATATAGGTGTCGGCGATGTTAGGGGCAGCAGATTAGGTGTTCATAGGTATAATGTAGGTTGCGGAGGTGTCCGGAGCGGCACATTAGGGGTAAATAATTAAATGTAGGTGTCAGCGATAGCGGGGTCGGCAGATTAGGGTTTAATAAGTGTAAGGTTAGGGGTGTATAGACTCAGGGTTCATGTTACGGTGTTAGTTGTAGACTTAGAGAGTGTTTCCCCATAGGAAAGAATGGGGCTGCGTTAGGAGCTGAACGCTGCTTTTTTGCAGGGTTTTTTTCAGCAAGCTCAGCCCCATTGTAGGCAACGCTGGTATTGAGGGTTGAAGTGGAGCTAAATTTGGTTCAACGCTCCCTTTTCTGAGGCTAACGCAGCCATTCAGACAACTCGTAATACCAGCGTTGTCTTAAGGGTGCGCTGGAAAAAAAGCCTCGTTAGCACCGCTGGTCTTTACCGACAAAACTCTAAATCTAGGTGATAGAATTTGACGGTAGATAAGAACCAAAAAGGCCCATCAAGTCTACCCATATTACATGTTACTTTTTCCTTAGGATAGTCTTATGCATGTCCCAGGCATTTTTAAATTCCTTTACAGTCTTTGTGTTTACCACCTCAAATGGAAGTTTATTCCATGAATCCACCACCCTTTCTGTAAAAAAATGCTTCCTCAAATTTCTCCTGAATCTGCTACCCTCTAACTTTAGATTGTGACCCCTTGTTTTGTTTTTTTTGTGAAAAATGCTTTCAGCTTCTATTTTATTAAGTCCCTTCTATCATGTCACCTCTTTCCTTTCTATCCTCTAAACTATACACATTTAGATCATAAAGTCTTTCTTTGTACATTTTATATTTTAGACCATGTACCATTTTAGTAGCCCTCCTTTGGACAGCTTCTAGTTTATTTATATCTTTCTGAAGATATGGTCTCCAGAACTGTACACAGTATTCCAGATTTGGTCTAACTAATGATCTGCAAAGTGGCATAAGAAGTGAACCATGCTATTTCTGCTACTAATACCTCTTCCAATGCAACCAAATATTCAACTGGCCTTGCTGGCTGCACTGCGGCATTGTGTACCAAATTTTAAATCATCTGAAATAATAATTCCCAAGTCCCTTTCTTCTTTAATTACAGTCAGTAATGTACCATTGAGACTATAATAGGCCTTTGGGGTTTTGGATCCTATATGCATAATTTTGCTCTTGGTAATATTAAATTTCAGATCCCATTTATTTGACCAGTCCTCTAGTTTATTAATATCACAGTTCATTTGATCAATTCCTCCTGGAACATCTACCCTGTTACAAATGTTTGTATCATCAGCAAACAAGCAAACCTTCCCCTTAAGCCCACTTCCAATATCACTTATGAACATGTTAAACAAAACAGTTAAGGTTAAAACACACAATTAAGAGTGGCTAAAGTGATGGTAAAATTTTGCAGTTTTGCAAAGTACAGTTTGATAGTATAAGTTAATTAATTCTTATGTATATACAGTATATTATTTTTAGGTTGTTAATAAATTGTCATTCTATAGTAATTGTTTTTCTTACATCCTCACTTACATACTGGCAGACTGACTGCCAGTACCTAAGATGTTGGTGACCAGTGGAGAGTAAAATAGGGAAGAGAGCTGTTTGGGAGGGATCAGGGGGAGGGAGGTGGGAGGGATCAGGGGGAGGGAGGTGGGAGGGTTATCTCTACACTATAGCTAAAATTAAATGGAATGCTAGCAAGAATGCTAAAAAAAAAACCAAATAGCATTACTTTGTAATTTAAGTGTCTCTGTTTGACATCCAAACCCTATATAACTAGATAAACATCTCTCAAGCTAAAATTTGTCTTTATAGAGGGACCTCACAGTACAGATGAGACTTAGATAATCTCGCCAGAGTGGAGAGCTTTAAATCATCAGGCCCTAGTACCTGCAGACGAATACCATAAGATTGCATTTAATTGCAGCCAGTAGAATTTTCTATCAGCAAGCAAAAAAGAATTCCATCTATTGATAAGCTTTTTTGTTACAGCAAATAATACATTCTATTACATTACCCCTTGCATTTAAACCTACCACCGGACCCCCTTAGCACAGCAACATTGCAATTAACCCTTCACTACTTAAAACCACCAGTTCACTCCATTTTGTTAAGATCAGACCTCCTGGTTAATCTTCCCCATCATATTAAATTAACCCTAACTGCACTGAGTCCTATTGCAGTAAGCTCACTGTATTAGCAGCGAGTCCAGGATGTAGGGGTATAATACTGTGGGGGAAAGTGGTTAGGACTAATGTGGTGGGCAAGGGCTTAAATGGACATTATACACTCATTTTTTTTCTTTACATAAATGTTTTGTAGATTATCTATTTATATAGCCCATAAAGGTTTTTTTTTTTTTTTTTTTTTTTTAAAAAAAAAAGAATAGTTTTAGTTTTGCTTATTTTTAAATAACATTGCTCTTATTTTCAGACTCCTAACCAAGCCCCAAAGTTTTAGGAAAATACTGATGTATTCCTCCTCCAGCTTGCTCCTGTTTGTGTAAAGAGTCTTTTTATATGCAAAGGAAGGGGAGGGGGGTCTGTTATTTCCCACTTGCAGTGGGTGTTCCAGCTACCTTTTCAACAGAGCTAAGCTGGGAGCTTCTAAGTAAGTTTTTAAATGGTTTTATACTGGATTTATATATCAGTATCTGTGCATATTATTCTTTATAGTAGTGTCTATTACACGCAGTTATATGAAAATATAATAAGGGTAAGTGCACCGGGGTATGCAATTAATTTACCATTGCATTGGCATTTGGTGATCTGGGGCATCATAAGATATCTTTTTATACTAATAACACTAATCACTTCTAACAGCTCCCTACTTGAATGCAAGAGAGAACATGAAACTGTTATAAGGAACAAGCAAACAGAAAATAAATCCCTATTGTGCTGACTGTTATATTGTTTGCTGGTCACTGATCCAGTACTCCATCTCTCAAAATGCTTCCCAGTATGTCATATAATGAGTTACTATCTGCAACACCAGGGAAACTCACTTAAATCCCAGCTGGCGACACACCACCTGTGTGTTCAGGTCAGTCCAACCATCGTCACACACGGATCCCCACTGAGAATTGTGAAATATTTCCAGAAGTCCTTCATGGTTACTTTTACCTCCAGCCAATCTGATAGAACCATCTGCAAAAAATGTATAGCAAGGTCAGTAATGCTTGTTTTGTTTTGCTTTTAGAATGACATATTTTTTATTCCTAACACTGAATGAAAGGGACAAACTATAAATTGTGCAGAATTAAGCAAAACGGTAGCAACCATCATGACATTTAAAAACTGCTTAGAAAATACAACATGTAAACAGTATCCATGATGAATATAAATATGTTTTGTAGAATTAATATGTTGTTGCTCATCCCTTTCAACTTTAAAGAGATAGTGTTACTTAAACTGTGTTTACAATGACTTGTTATACCAGCTGCAGAGTATAAAATGTATGCAAAATTGCTCCTTTAGGTATATTTTTTATATTAAAAAGCAACCCAATTGAATCCACAACCCAATCAAATGCAATGAATTAGAAGGGAGAGCAGACCTTATTAGAGTCTCTATTTACACAAAATTCTCTTTATATTATCTGTTACTGTATACACAGTGAGAACAATGCTTATGACAATAAAGAGTGTAATCAGAGTGTAGCTCATGCTGTTGCTGGATGCCTTTATTGAAGGTATCCAACAACAGTACAATAACTATCAAATATGAATGTTATTGTGTATGCAATCACTGTGACTGCCCTGTTTGTCTGTTAAAGCAAAACAAAACTGTATATAATATGTAGTATGGATTCACTTAACAAGAGAGTTGATAATTATGGTAAAAGCAAAACTGAGCAAAAATGCCAAAATTGCCTGTGACATTTAAGAACCGAAGCTGGAAAAAAAAAAATCTGTCTTTAAGGGATTAGTACCATTTTAATATTTCTATGTCTTAACACCCCCCACACACCCAACCCCACTGGGAGCATACTTTCTCCTAAACCTTCTTGTTTAAATAGCTTTTCTATAATTAAGTATTTATATTCTCAATAAAAATGGTAATACATACAGAAGACAAAAGCAGCTATATCAAATGAAAAAGAAAAGATAAATGAGTCATTTATAAACCATTAATACACTCCAGCATGTAAAATGGATCTTTGGAAAACACATTTAAGGGGAGAAAAAAATCACTGCACACTGTCTCTTTAAAGAAACATAACCAAATTTTGGATACCTGCCAGTGGGGTGCAGGAAACACCTGCATCTTCCTTGTGGCCACAGTTGTGGTCCCCCCATGTGCTCCGTTGACACTCTTCTATGGACAACTCATTGCCTGTACACTGCACCTCATCCAATAGTATGGGACCCACACCTTCTCCAAAGTGCGCTTGGCTCCATGCTTTAGCAACACCTCTGCCAGTAAGAAAACATGCATCATTTTGTGGTCTCTCTTTTTCACACCATTGTATCAATGTATAAAATGAAGAAGTACAATAGATAATACTGGAAATAGTTAAACAATACCAATCAACAATAATATGGACATCTGCAATGTTTCATCATAAAAAAAAAGTTATGCACAAATTATGGGGGGGGGGGGAGAGAAAATACCTTTTTTGTAATATTAAAGGGGATGAAGAGGATCACAAGTCATGTGACATTGCATATAGTGAAATGTTCACAGTCAGCAATTGTAAATGCAAATTTACATTAAATAGATTTTCAGTATTTAAAAATAAATATATATATAATTATTTTCTAAGAAACCAAAGCTTTATTTTTATGTCAAACTTATAAGCCCTAACTTGCAGTGCTTGAAATAGACATTTGCATTTGGCAATTTCGGGCCGATCCAAATGCAGAAGATGGTGGCTGCAAGCCACAATTTAGCAATTTTCCGAGCCCAATCAATTCTTGTGAAAGTGCAACCCATTAACATCTGTGCAAATCCAGATCTTAGTGTGTTGCACTTTCACAAGAATAAATCAAGTTCTGAAAATGGCCGAATGCGGCTTACAGTCGCCATCTTTGGCACAATATAGCCGAATGCACATGTCTCATTTGAAATAACCAAAAATGATCTCTAAGGAGATGTCACGCTAAATAAATGACCCAACATTTTTACCTGCCCCATATCTGTGTATATCTGTATGCCATAAAGAAATAGAAAAACTTTATTTTGTTCATTTCCAGCTCCTGATCCATCGCTTATGGTAGAATTAAACAAACTGTAAATGAATGATCAGAATGTATTCACTCTGTATAAAGGTATTACTCTTTCTCTAGACCTCTACTCTTATAGCCAAACCAAGGGAGGAGACTGAATGAGGATAAGGTTTGTGAAGTTATATTTTCCAGTCTCACCATGGCAACTTAGTCCTCCACAGCAATAATTTGAACGGTAGATGTAAAATAAAGCTTCCAAGTTTACAGTTGAACTATGTTTAGAGTTACATTTCCTGATAAAAATGCTACAACAACACATCTACTGGATATGCAGAGAAGCTTGGACTGTGTTGCATAGCTCTGCTGTAAATGATTGTATGTAGAAACCCTAGAGACTGACTTTATTTTATTAGATTCAAAGCTTAAGCATTTCATTTGTTTTCATGATGCATTGTCATTCATATTGTAAACAGTAGATTTCCATCTACCTGTCCATTCTTAGAACCATGTAGAATAACAAATATAGACATTTATTACAATAGTGTTGTTCATTACCGTATAGCACTTCTAAACTACAACTACATCTAGGTTATTTAAGGTTTTATTCTGTTGCCTCACAAACATTCTAATACAAAAATGAAACAGTCTGTTTCCCTTGTTACTTTTTTCTTACTGAATTTATAGACACAATGGGGCCCATTTATCAAGCTCTGAGTGGAACTTGTGGGCCCGTGTTTCTGGCGAGTCTTCAGGCTCACCAGAAACAGCAGTTATGAAGCAGCAGTCTAAAGACCGCTGCTCTATAACCTGTCCGCCTGCTCTGAGCACGGATCGGGTTGATTGACACCCCCTGCTAGCGGCCGATTGGCCACGAATCTGCAGGGGGCGGCGTTGCACCAGCAGCTCACAGGAGCTGCTGGTGCAATGCTGAATATGGAGAGCGTATTGCTCTCCGCATTCAGCGAGGTCTGGTGGACCTGATCCGCCCTGTCAGATCAGGTCCGCCAGACCTTTGATAAATATCCCCCCTTGTGCAAAATGTTATTGACCTTAGGGAGGAGAGACTTGATTATTTCACACTGAGGGAACACATAATTTTGTAACAGCTCTAGTCTATACTGATTAAAGGGACAGTCTAGTCAAAGGTAAACTTCCATGATTCAGATAGGGCATGTCATTTTAAACAACTTTCCAGTTTACTTTTATCATCAAATTTGAGTTGTTCTCTTGGTATTCATAGTTGAAAACTAAACCTAGGTAGGCTCATGTGCTAAATTAGGTGTGCTAGCTGGAGGCGCTGGTTAGAACCAGCGCCTCCAGCTAGCACACCTGATATATTCACACAGACCTTGGGAGAGACTGTGGGACGGCTGCGGTTCACCAGAAGGGGAAAGTATTAATACATATTATACACCTGTTTTCATGTGCTAAATTGTAAGCCCTTGAATGTCTCCTCTTATCTGAATGCAGTTGACAGTTTTTCACAGCTAGAGGGTGTTAGTTCATGTGTGCCATGTAGGTAACATTATGCTCATGCCCGTGGAGTTACTTATGAGAGGGCACTGATTGGCTAAAATGCATCTCTGTCAAAAGAACTGAAATAAGTGGGCAGCCTGCAAAGACTTATATACAAAGTAATCACAGAGGTAAAAAGTATATTAATATAACTGTGTTGGTTATGCAAAACTGGGGAATGGGTAATAAAGGGATTATCTATCTTTTTAAACAATAACGCTTCTGGAGTGGACTGTCCCTTTAAAGAGAAACATTTTGACATTATTTTTGTGGGCTTTTCCCTCTGAAATGACTTCACCAAATCAGTGACCATTCTATGGGGCCGATTTAGCATTGGTCTGTCCGACATGATGCGCTCAGCGGATCTTGTCCGACCGACATCGATGAATGCCGACAGCATACAATGTTGACATTTATCATTGCACAAGCAGTTCTTGTGAACTGCTTGTGCAATGCCGTCCCCTGCAGTTTTGCGGCCGCTAGCAGGGGGTGTCAATCAGCCTGATCGTATAGGATCGGTGGATTGATGTCCACGGCTTCAGAACAGGTGGACATTTGGAGCTTGATAATTCAGCCCCCATGTGTCAGTGTCTCCTCACCATGTTTCAGTAATGTGCCTTCTAAATTTAAAATAAAAATTGGCAGCAACTATGGAAGCACATTTATATTAAAGGGACATGAAACATTAGTTTTTTTTCTTTTGTGATTCAGTGTTTAAACAACTTTCCAATCTATTATTATTATCATTTATTTGTATTGCGCCGTAAGATTAGTAGCACTAGGTACAGATATAGCGGTATACAATGACAAGGATTTGTGATAAGATACAAAAACATAACAGGCTAAACAAAACTAGTACAGGAGAAGGAGGGCCCTGCTCCAAAGAGCTTGCTGTCTACAGGTTGAGGGAGCAGAGACATAAGGTTAGGGGTCACATGGGTTGTAGTTGCAGCAGTGAGTCAAAGCAGTTCAAGATTTATTTTGGGTAGGATTAAAAAATTATCAAATTGGCTTCATTCTCTTGGTCTCCTTTGTTAAAGGAGCAACAATGCACTAATGGGAGACAACTAAACCAGGAACACAATTCTAAAAAAAATGCTGGTCAAGACCTGGTTTTCCACTCCAATCAAACTTTTACCTAGAAAAACCTTTTACCTTTAAAAGTTTGCAATGGAGGGCAAATACAGAGGTGGAAACCAGTGTGTTTTAAAACATGAATATTACACCTAATACACATCAAATTACGTTGTTTTCTGTGCACTGTACTTTAGATTTGCTGTAATTTTCAGATGCATAGGGGTTCCTTTCAGAATAATTAGTGTTTTTGAGTATTTTGGTGTGAAAATCTTTACAGAATCATGCTGGGAAAATTTCCTTTACACCCATGGAATGCTCATGTTCACCACCTTTTATGAAAAAACCAGCAATTATGCTTAGTATTTTGTACTTTTAAGTATGAATTTCTTGCTTTTTTTGCATATCCAGTGTACTTCAATTACATTTTACGCTGTGCATAGCTAATACAATATATTTTGGTGTAATTTACCTACAATTTTGTATTTTTTATAAAATACCATTTTTGGTAAACAAATTTGTTACAAATTTTGATGTAACAATAAAAAATTTCCCCTGCGTATTTTTGTGTGAATGGTTCAATTATTCATTTTGTATGATTTTTAAATTACAAATTTTATTGTGCACTTTAGTAATGTATGCATCTCCATCCCGTACCAAAAATATAGTATTCTGACTTTACTGTCCCTTTAATAGACAACAGATCTCTGTATCAGTTGCCAATGTTTGAAAATGAGCAAAAGAGCAAGTAGCAATAAAGTTAAAAAAAAAAAAGTATATGTGCTATAGATAAAAACATCTGGACATAAAACAAGAGGGACAGCAGTCACGGGTGCATTCATCTATCTATGGCCCTAGTTCCCTTATTCTGATTTTCCCACGTTGCTTTTTCTGAGGGCTGGTGATCTTAAAATAATTTTATAAAGCTACATTTTGCATGAGAGCTGTTTATTTCACAGGTTCTGTATGCGATAGAGAAACCTATACATTAGAACATAATGCTCAATAACCAAAGATTTTGCGTGATTTCTCTCTACGCTGGTGGATTTTTGATCATTAGGCCCAAAATTGGAACACTGGCTATTCAATATAAAAAATGAGATAAGTCAATGTTATGAATACAAATTAAGCAGTAAGACCTGCTTCATGGATGATTATATGTGATGAAGCAATCATATCATTGTAAAGGCAAATTATGACAACATTTTTGTATTTCTGCATAAATCTAAAAACTATTTGGTGCATTCCACGGCCCCATTAATAAATGCACAGGATATAAATACGTTTATCTAATGGTGCGGTAGATTACATACCTCCTAACCTTTTAACTCATGAACTTAAGTTAGGTTTATTTTTTTATAAGAGGTACTGACTTGCTAGGGTTTGGCCAGTCCAGAGGCGATGTGCTCAGATCTTTCACATGTATTTTACAGATCATGCTCTGGATTTGGTGCGGCTTTTACTGAGCGACATTCAGCTATAAGAGTAATCACTGCAGATTAATGTCATTTAAATGCCATACTTAGATTTTTCATACTTACTAAACTAGTGTAGCAGATATTTCAGTAATAAGACTATAGGGGTAAACAAGCATTTTCTTTTAAGCTTGGGATTTCTTTTGGTTAATACAAACAGGTGTAGCAACAGTGAAATAAAAGCTGTAACCGAGACCACACAATATGTTTTTAAAAAATTCATGTTACAGGTAAATTTTTAAGGATCTTAATTTAAAAAGGAAAATATAATAACCCTAGGGCTCACATCAAACCTGTCATCTTAAGAAAGAGTTTATGACCTTAGCTGATAAAAGATCAAGACTAGTGGCAAATCATGAAAAAATGTCATGTAATTGTGACAGGCATCAGAAACCAGACTAGAGATGTGCGAATGTCTTTTTTACCAAATACGAATATTTCTTTAAACGTCTCCATGAAGGTCTATGAAGAATTTCTTGAAACAAATGTCAAGTATGACATAAAGTCAAATTTGCTGTCAAATGTCATATTCAGTACCATATTCCAACATTCCTCTCCAGTAAAACAACTGAAATAGAAATGCACTTAAAATGTTAGTTTTTGTTTCTTTGAGAATCAGCATTAGAATGTTACATTGTCTGCATTCGAATTTGAATAACTCAGATATATTCAAATGATTCACAGTTGGATGAATTAAAGAGACAGTGTACTTAAAATATTTTATCATGCATGAAAGAGCAGTCTTTACACAGGTCAAAAGTATTTTTTGGGCCTGAAGAAATGTTATTAAAGGTGTTACAAATTAAATGTTGAAAATTATTAAAATCTTAAAATTAAAAAAATGTAAATGTTAAAACACTGATCTGCATTACGATTCTTGTTTACAAACAAGCAAATGTGTTAACACTTCTATTTGTTTTTTCTGAACTTTTCAAAATATATTTTATTACTAAATCAAACGCCATTTCTCAAAGGTTAACCTCCTTTTTAACTTTGCATGTGTTTTAAACAACACTTAAATAATATATGTTGTAAGTGATTTAGCTAGTCCTTCCTATCATTCATATGAAAGAGCTGTATTTAAACATAAAGAAAATATTTTTGCCTGTAGTATTAATTGTATATTTCCTATTAATGCTTACTGGTTGGAAAGTAACCTGACAAAAATATTGATTTATTTAAAGGGACATAATACTCATATGCTAAATCACTTGAAACTGATGCAGTATAACTGTAAAAAGCTGACAGGAAAATATCACCTGAGCATCTCAATATAAAAAAGGAAGATATTTTACCTCACAATCTCCTCAGCTCAGCAGAGTAAGTTCTGTGTAAAAAGTTATACTTCACCTGCTCCCAGCTGCAGGTAAAAATAAAAAAAAATGAAGAAATGAACAGCAGCCAATCAGCATCAGCAGTGCTGAGGTCATGACCTCTTACTGTGATCTCATGAGATTTGACTTAACTCTCATGAGATTTCATAGTAAGCTTCCTTTACCTGATTGGTGAAATAATATGAGAGTTCACGAGGCTCATACTTTCAGCTGTCCCAGGACAGACACACTAAAATGCTGCTTAGAAATCCTTTACAATGGGAGGTGGCTACTGAGGAACTTTTGAGGTAAATTATCTTTCTTTTTTACATAGAGATGTTCAGGAGATATTTTCTAGTCAGCTTTTTACACCTATGCTGCATCACTTTCAAGTGTTTAAACATTTGGGTATTATGGCCCTTTAAGACAGGAACTGCAGTGCATTTTAAAATGCCATTTTTAGATATTTTTGTGATCCTTTTAGCCAGTAGTTCAAATGAATGTATATCTATCAGCGCCACAATAATACCATACAAGCTATATCTGATATAGGCGGAGTCTCCCAACCAGACTCCAAAAGTTAAGAGTAAAAAGAAATGCCAAGATACAGCGCTACACTACCCTCAGATGAGGGTTGGGTTGCTAAAGATGGTGTCCATGACTAGGAATGTGTATACATAAAGGTTAATATATAATATTGTGTTACACAAAGAATATATATAAAACCATGTGAAAAAGTACTTAAAAGGTAAAAGATTAAAAACAAAATATATATATATATAGGATGTGATATTAAAATGTATTAAACAAACATTTTATTAACATAAACTGACAGTTAAAAATACAGTTAAAAATAGATTCAACAATCTAATGGATTGCCCCATACAATGTCCAAGAAGTTATGTCCTATTTAACATACAAGTGTTTAAGTCCCATACCAAAATGTCCAAAGCAAATGTTCAAGGTTAATATACAAAAAAAAAACCAGTAACCACAGAACGAAAAAAAGAATATAGGGAGCACCCTCAAATATATGTATTTGTACACACAAAAACAAAGACGTAAAGTGCAAAGGCAAGTCACAAAATAAATATAATGTCCCAAATATATCAGGTGGCAAAAAGGAATTCCTTGCGAATCATGAGAGTATAATGTATAAGAAAGACCCTGTCAGAATAAGCTACCTGTCAGAAAAAGCTACCTAGCACTGCACATGCGATTTTTGATGTCACAGCATTTCAAGGGGTTGATTTATGAAGCAGCGGATGCTGCATTGAAGCCACATCGTTTCTGGTCCACCAGAAAAGGAAATTAAGAAGCAGCGGTCATAAGACCGCTGCTCCTTATCATCTCCACCACTGGACTGAAATCATCCAGATCTGGTACGATCGGGAGGATTAATGGCCCCTGCTAGTGGCCGATTGGCCGTGAGTGAGCAGGGGTGGCGGCATTGCACAAGCATTTCACCAGAAATGCTTGTGCAATGGTAAATGCTGACAGCGTATGCTACAGCGAATCATGTCCGCTCGACCTTTGGTAAATCTACCCCCAAATCTGTAACTTAATACGTTTGTAATGCTGTGACCTCAAACAGCGTATGCAGAGTTATAGGGTCATTTTTTCTGACACTGTAGAAATTCCTCAAGTTATGCCTCTGTGACTGTTTGCTTACCCGCAATTGCATACCCCCAAGTGACTGCACATGCAAACTTCTGGAGGCAGCCGCAGTCACACAGTTAGCTTATGACTGATATTCAAGTGAAATTCTCTTTACATTTTTTTGCCACTCTTAACTTTGGTAATGTAAACTTGTAGGGGTTAAATATGTGGAGCCTTCATTTTGACCTGCCTCCAGAAGTCACATGCGCAGTCCTCGTATAAGAAATAAGAATATCCATCAGAGTAAGCTACCTCTGTGACTTTGGCTGACTCCCGAAGTTTGCATGCACAATCATCGTATAACAAATGAAAAGATCCGTCAGAATAAGCTACCTCTGTGACTGCGCATGCGAATAAGCAATAAGTCACAGAGGCATTGTTTGATGTCAAATACCGCATGCTCAGTGCTAGGGTAGCTTTTTCTGACAGAACACCGGCACAGGCAGCACTCAAGTACACAGGGGCACACATGGCCTAGTATAGTCTTAACTCCGGTATCCGCATCAGTGGAACAGCATACAGTCCGCACGGTCCCAGTAACCAAGTGTCAATATAGTGTCAGAGAAAGTAACAATGAAGTAAAAACTTTGTTTATTAAAAACAATAAAAACTGCATCATATGCACAGTGACACATTTCTCAGCTCATGGCTGTGAAACAGCCTTGAGCTAGGAAACACGTTTTTACTTAGCTGCTACTTTCTCTGACACTATATTGACACTTGATTACTGCGGACTGTATGCTGTCCCACTGATGCAGATACCAGAGTTTCAGCCTACTGGATGACTGAGGATATAGCCTGCCTTTTATGCACCCTCCGTGCAACTAAAATAGTGAGTGCATTTCTTTCTTATCGCCATTATGCTGTAAGTAAAGACTATACTAGGCTATGTGGCGCCCCTATGTACTTTTGTTGTTGTAGTAACCTAACCACAGAACATGCATTGTCTACTCATAGCATTTTAAATTAGGAAAATTAAAATATCTAAATATAAAAATATTAGATACATTTTAAAATTTCCCAAGATCTTGATTTCACAGTTTTTGCTTTTTTCATTTGACAGTTAATGCATGTATATACTCCTGTCCAAACTCAATTAGTGTAGTAAAAACCAAGTTAAAGCACATCTCATCCACCTACGTAGAAATAGTCATGATGTCCAGTGGGGTAAATGTTCAATATTTCTCGTGGTTATCACCTGCATCGTAGGGAAACAAATGACTTCTCATTTAACTGACTTCTAATCTCCGCCCCCGGTCACCCCTCCAACACTCTCAGTACCTCCCCCGCAACCACTGAGAATGAAGTGAGTTCCCTAATATCTTCCTCACACCTCACTACATGCCCCTTTGACCCTATCCCTTCACATCTAACATGCAAAGGTCACCCCCATCCTCAAAAAACCCTCCCTCAACCCCAATTCTCCTGCAAACTACCACCCCATATCACTACTTCCGCTAGCTTCTAAAGTCCTGGAAAAACTTGTTTTCGATCACCTAACACACTTCCTATCCTCCAACTCATTGCTTGACCCCCTGCAATCTGGCTTCCGTCCCCAACACTCAACTGAGACTGCCCTCACCAAGGTTACTAACGATCTTCTTTCTGTTAAAAACAATGGCCACTATTCTATACTTATCTTACTTGACCTGTCTGCTGCCTTTGACACTGTTGACCATCCCCTCCTCCTACGGACTCTCAGCTCCCTTGGGCTCTGTGACATTGCCCTCTCCTGGATCCACTCTTATCTCTCTAATAGGTCCTTTTCTGTCTCATTTGCTGGTGACTCATCCTCTCCATTGCCTCTGTCTGTTGGAGTACCTCAAGGCTCTGTTCTAGGCCCTCTACTCTTCTCTATTTATACTTCCTCACTGGGTAAACTTATTAGTAGCTATGGCTTCAACTATCACCTCTATGCTGATGATACTCAGATCTACCTATCCACCCCTGCACTCTCTCCTTCTGTCCTTTCCCACATCAGCGACTGCTTATCTGGCATTTCTTCCTGGATGGCCTCTCACCACCTAAAAATCAACATGTCCAAGACTGAGCTTCTTCTAATCCCCCCAACTAATTCTACTCCAGTTTCTAACTTTACTATCACTGTTGGTGACACCACTATCTCCCCATCACCCCAAGTCCGCTGCCTTAGAGTTACACTCGACTCCAATCTGTCCTTCATACCCCACATCCAATCGCTCTCTTCATCCTGTCGCAACCACCTATGCAATATCTCCAAAATTCGTCCTTTTCTGAGTGCTGAAACTACTAAACAGCTAATCCATTCCCTAGTAATTTCCCGTCTTGACTACTGTAACAACCTACTAACTGGCCTTCCTCTCTCCCGCCTCTCCCCCCTTCAATCCATCCTAAATGCCTCTGCTAGGCTAATCCACATCTCCCGACGCTCTGTATCTGCTGCACCCCTCTGTGAGTCCCTTCACTGGCTCCCCATTCACAGCAGAATTAAATTCAAAATTCTCACTCTGACCTACAAAGCCCTTACCAATGCAGCCCCCCATACCTGTCCTCACTCATCAACAAATATACTCCAGCCCGTCCCCTAAGATCCAACAACGATCTACTCCTTGCCTCTTCTACCATCACCTCCTCTCATGCTAGACTACAAGACTTCTCTCGTGCGGCACAACCCTCTGGAACGCACTTCCTCGCGCTGACAGACTTTCCCCCAACCTCTCCTCCTTTAAACGCTCCCTAAAGACCTTCTTGTTCAGGGAAGCCTATAACCAAATCAGTAACTAATGAATTCCACTTGCCTAATAGTTGCCCTCATCTAACTTCACACTAACATCATTCCCACCTTTGCAGTCCCCCACCTCCTGTTTCTCACCCTCCTACCCATTTAGATTGTAAGTTCCCACTGGGACAGGGCTCCCAATTCCTCCTGTATTTGTTTGTTAAATTTTATCTGGTGTCTTATATTGTACTGTCCTTTTATCTTTGTTACCTATGAACAGCGCTGCGGAATCTGTTGGCGCTTTATAAATAAAGAATAATAATAATTTAATCTCTACTATTTTAGTCTATGTTCTTAGAATGTTATAATTACACAGGTGTTCCATGTGAAACCACATATTTAAACATTTATTAGGAAATGCAATGTACTGCCATTCTTGAAGTCACAGGCAATGAGCCAACTAGCAGGGCACATGCATGTAGTCACCAATCACTGTACTCTAGGCAGAATCAGCACTACAGCACGTCTGGTGCAAGAGCATAACTATATGTTTAGCCAGTTGACCAAGAATCATTTGGTATAATAGTAAAATATTCTAATGACTTAGAGCATGTTATCATTGCATTACCGCATCATTTAAAAAAATAAAATGTTTTTTTGATAGACTAACATAACTGTCTGCCTACTTTGCATTCTGTTTTCTTAAACAGTTGAATAATACCTTTAACAGAGGAAAAAAAAGTTGTCATCACCAAATGGATGTGAATACAGACAAACCTACACCCAAAATCACATTCAGGGTGCATTAAAAGTGTGTCTCTTTTGAAGACATGCTCCGGTAACAGCAAATCACCTTAAATCCATTACCTATTCAATCTAACCTGTTTTGAGTTTGGGAGATAATGTTCCTTTATCTAGGCCAAAGTACAATTTTATGCCAAAAACATGACACTTTAAACTTCAAAGAGATGAAGTTCCTTCAGAAACAGCTATAACAGTAAAATAAATAGATAAACAGCCACTCTGGATCTTTGTTAGATATCGTTAAAGTACAACAGTCAGTTTGAAAAATCTCTACAACCAACATGTTTCAAATGAAAAATAATTAGACTTGCTTTGTCTGAGTTTTATTGCCTGCCATAAACACTTATGTGCAAAGTCTGCTTCAGAAAGACAGTAGCACTTAGCCCATTGTAGTTACCAGGCATTTGTGACATTGACTGTTATAAAAGTGGCTGTATAGGGAAGTATGCAATTTATAAAGTAACTGGTAAAAATTCTTAAAGGGACCCTTTTTTAAATTTTTTACTTGTGGCATCTAAAATAGGACATTTCAAATGTAAAACATATTACGGCTTTTGCTTTTTTTAAATGGTTGTTCCTGAACTGAGCATTTTGTTCATATTTGTGAGGCATGCCACAGACTATCAATAAATCAGTGAGAGATCTGCTTATTAATCAGTGAGCAATCAGGCCTTAAAGGGACATTGTACACTAGATTTTTCTTTGCATAAATGTTTTGTAGATGATCCATTTATATAGCCCATCTGGGGGTGTTTTTGTAAAAATGTATAGTTTATTTTTAAATAACATTGTGCTGATTTTCAGACTCTGCTCTCAGTCCCATTCAGTGGGTGTCCCAGCCTAACCTAATCAACAGTGCAAAATTGGGAGTTTCTAAGTAAGTTTTTAAAAAGTTTTATACTGGATTTTATATCAGTGTCTGTGCATGAAATTCTTTATAATAGTGTCTATTACATAGAGTTCAATGAAAATTGTTCTATACTGTCCCTTTAAAGTGATTGTAAAGTATCAAAGACTGCTTTATATATAATGTTATGTTATTATTAAATACAATCCCGCATTGAAATCAATGTGTATATAACCCAGATAGCAGGGAGGAATGCACCAAGAGTACGAACGTTTAATTAAATAATTAAAAATAATTATGTGTTAAAAGCATGTGTGTATATGCAGTATTTAATAATTATCTAACATATATAAAGTAATCCTTGATACTTTACTATGCCTTTAAGGTCATGTTGCACTTCCCGTTAACTTAAAAATAAACAAATTTAACAACTTTTCTGCTAAAAATGTTTTTTTAAATTATGCTGAGACTTAGACACTCTACTATGGCACAAACACTCATGTGGGCAGGATCACAGGTGACCTATGGGCAAGGATGGGTGGAGGATGAGCTTCAGGTATCCAGAGAGCAGAGCAAGGGTGTCTGGGTGTGGATAGGTAGTTCAAGGATGTGGCTTGCTTACAAGGACAGGGGCAGGGAGGGTTAATGTGTATCTTTTTACCGTCCTCCTTAACCCAAAGGAGTTACAAAACAGAAAATATGCTTCCCATGAAAGCATAAGTATAAATATTAGATGAATATTGTCCGAACTGATATTTTGAACCTTTTGGATTGTTCAACTTTCAAAGTTAATGAAATTAATTAAAACAAATGAAATGCCTAAAAAAAAAAACTACCTACACTATTTAACCAATACACTATTTAACCCCTAAACTGTCACAACCAAATCACAATAAACCCCTACTCGATTAACCCCTTAAACAGCCACAAACCCCATCGCAAAAACCCGCTACAGTAAACCGTCTCAAACACCATCGCAAAAACACACTACACAAACCCTAAATCTACGCTACTTAACCCCTAAACCACCACAACCCCATCACAAGAAAACCATACACTACTTAATCTCTAAACCACCACAAAACCATCACAAAAAACCTTCTACACTACTTAACACCTAAACCATCACACTCCCCATCACAACTCCCCCCACTAATAGTCCATAAACTACCACAACCTCCATCACAATAACCCCTACATTACTTAACCCAAAAACTGCCAAAACCTACACTGCAATAAAACCCCTACACTATTAACCCCTAAAACACCACAAATCCCATCACAATAAACCTCCTACACTTCTTTATCCCTAAACTGGCACAACCCCTGTTGCATTAAAGAACCACACACTATAAACCTCTAAACCACCACAACATCCATTGCAATAGACCTCCTACTCTATTAACCCTCTAACAACTAACCCTCCAAGACCCCTAACCTAAGACCCACTAAGTTAAAAAAACACTAACAGTAAAAAAAGCACCTAAAAAATAAAAAAGCCCTATACTAACACCACCGTACCGCTAACAAAATAAAAACCTATAAAAACAAAAAAACCTATAAAAACAAACCATCCAAAAATGAAAGTACCCCCTAAAAATGCATCCCTAAAAACAGCTATCCTAAACCAAAACCAAAAATACCCCTATACTAAAACTAAAAGCCCCCCAAAAACTAACTCTAAAACCTCAAGTTTTACTTACTACTCTTGAATTCATCTGCATGGCAGCGGCCCTTTTCCCAGAAGCAGGTCCTCAGTGGCAAACCTTTCCTTGGCAGCAGTCCTGTTCTGGGGCGGTCCTCAGTGGTGGTTCTCCTCTTCTTCTTCTCGATGTGTCTTCATACTTTTCCCGCAGCACAATGAGCTTTGAATGCCAGTTTACCCGTTTTATAGGGGTGTCCTGGCAGTTTTATTTGCTGATTTCATATTCAATTTCAAATAAGCCAAAAGAAGAACAGCCAATAGGGAAAATGCAAATTCTATTGGCTGTTTGATTTTAAAAAATCAGCCAATAGGAAACAAGCAAATGCTATTGGCGGATTTTAAAAATCAGGTCCATGTAGACATGGTTTGATGAGCTTGGTGTGGGGGAACTCAAGTGGCCTTCACTGAGCCCTGACATCAGACCCACTGAACACCTTTGGGATGAATTGAAACACTGCTTATGAAGCCAGACCTTCTTGGATATCAGTGTATGTCCTTATAAATGTTTTTTTGATTCAGTACCATAGTATATGGTTCTGAAGGCCACTACATGAGTGGACGCTTAGCACACCTTAGAAATAAGCATGGAACTTATAATTATACTTGAATCTAAATTTAAGTAAATAATGATTTAAAACCAGTCCTAGCAGATTTAGTGTCTGAGATATGTTGTGTAATTATTTATGCAAATTTATGAGAAATAGTATGACTTATTTATTTTTTCAAGGAAAGGTGGAAACCCTAAAAGCCAGTCACGTCACTGAATAAATCAAATGGCAATGTTATACTGTCACATAAAACCTCTTGTGCAATATTACCAATCAAACTTTATATACCAGACATACATACAATTTGTTTTCATGTAGCTTTGTAGATGCAGAATTTCTAAGTTGATGAACTGCTATCAGTTCTGCAATAAATAACATAATTAAGCGCTTACCCAAGTCCCAGCTGCCTGCATACTACTTCAGCATCTGCATCGTCCCACTGGTCATCACAAACTGTTCCCCACTGGCCAGAATGATAGATTTCTATCCGACCTTCAAAAGTGGAGCTGCCACCAACCAGGCGGGCAGGTATAAATGCAGAGTCTGCAAGGAAGAAAAATAGACCACAACTAAGGCCATTATTGAAACACTGTTCTATGAATGATACTCCAGTACAAAGGTACACATAGTTGCCATCTTTTTTAGAAAGTAAGGTTCTTATGTCACTTTAAAGATTACTAGTTAAAGGAATTGGAAGGTCAAAATTGAAAGGGCATTAGTGCATTTCAATTTTATATAGAAGCATTTTTGCAATATACTTTGATTAGGAAAAATTCTTCTAGCAAAAGATTTTACTGTTTTTTCTGTGACATACGCATATATGCTGTTAGTATTCAAAGAACAGCTGGTGTTATGTCTTGTGTCTGTGAAGACCGATTTATCAAGCTGTCAATCGGCTCCAATGCATCTGGCTTGCCGGGAAACAGGAGGTAAGAAGCAGCGGTCTTAAGACCGCTGCTCCTTAACTCGTCCCCCACCGCTGATCGGGTTGATTGACACCCCCTTCTAGCGACCGATTGGCCGCAAATCTGCAAGGGGCGGCATTGCACAAGGATTTCTTGTGAAAATGCTTGTGCAATGATAAATGCCTACAGCGGATCATGTCCGCTCGCACTTTGATAATTCGTCTCCTCAGTTTGCATCATACAAGCCATTGCTGACTTTCTGAAAAGGTCTAATGTTTGAGTACTGGTGCACAGCCCTCACAGGCTATATGCATATTCCGCTTAAAAACAGTAATAACTTTTACTAGAAACATTTTTACAAATAGAATCCCTTTGAACCTTATACTAAGTATTGTATACCGTTCTGTAGGCCATATCTACAGAAATCTGTTTAAAGGTAAACTACTAAAATGGTACATGGTATAAAATATAAAATTTACAAATAAAGATTAAGAGGAAAGAAGGGAAAGAGATGTTAAATATTAAGGACATTAAATAAATCTGAAGCTGAAAGTAACAACATAGAGCAACACAAGAAATCAAGGTCATGATCTCAAGTTGAACAGTAGTAGTTTAAGGAGTAATTTGAGAAAGCACTGAGTCACAGAAAGGGTGATTAATTCATTGAATAAACTTCTATTATAGGTGCTAAAGATACACATAAGTCTATTCACCAAACAAATTAATTTTACACTTTATTGGAAATTTGGACAACTTTGTTTGCCTGTGATTCTTATTATATTTTCTATGCTTTATTATGGTATATAGGGATTTGCACCTTGGTCTTGCTACCGTCACATTTAGCCTCCAAAAACAAAAAACAATATACGGTGCAGCCAATAAAGCTTCAGAGAAAGCGTAAAAGTAAAACGTGCGATAGTGGCACCTTTTTCACAGTTGGCACAGTCCCTCGTTTTTAGTTGCTTATGAGGATGTGCTTGTAACTGCTATTTGCTCTCCACTGAGTATATCGAATTACTATCGCAGTCAGTGTAAAAGTAATCAAGTTCCTGCTATAGAAGGAACTTTAACCAGTTTAGCCTATTAACAGTGGTCTATATATGCTCTAATCAACCTTCATAATACTGGGTATTAGTTAGCAATAACTGTTGTGACACTTGATATTAGCTAAACTACGATCACAAATGGGTTAATTTAACTACTCAGTGGTAATTATTTCATAGTTCATACAATTTATAGCATTATCCTGGTTCAAAGCTATTTTTAACTTGTGTGTGTGTGTGTGCAAATGTACGCTGTCGTGACCGGTTCTTGAACCTATTTTCTTTAATAAAGTTATTTCATTTTAAATGATTGATAATGTAAATACTTTTTTATCCTAATGTCAGAGTAAGGCTATCTTTCCTTTTGTAGTGCAACATTTTTGCATTTTTTGTAAATATAGTACTCAAAAGATATCTGTCACAATCCCAGAGTTTTATTAATTTAACATCAAGCAGCTAAGTCTAAAGGCACCTGAAATAATGTACTTTACAATCTGTCATTTGTGTTGAAAGTTTGCTGACTTCACTATATATATATATATATATATATATATATCATAGGTTCTTTGCTGAAGACAAGCAAAGCAAGACCAAGGTGCAAAAAAAAGACGCTGCATTCCTGTTTCTGACTTGGGCCCCCAGAAGGTAATGAAGAAGTCATAGTTAAGACAGCCAGCAGCCATCTAATTTATACTCCCTTCATCTTTTCACTTGTGACTTTTTTGTTTTATTGTTTTCTGTAATCAGTTTTTGAACATGAATAAAATTAATCACACAGGGCAAATTGAACATTTCAATAAACGGTGCAGCCAATAAAGCTTCAGAGGAAGCGTTTAAGTAAAACGCACGTTAGGGTCACCTTTTTCACAGTTGGCACAGTCCCTCACTTTTAGTTGCTTATCAGGATGTGCTTGTAACTGCTATTTGCTATCCACTGAGTATATTGAATTATTATCGCAGTCAGTGTAAAAGTAATCAAGTTCCTGCTATAGAAGGAGCTTTAACCAGTTTAGCCGATTAACAGTGGTCTATATATGCTCTAATCAACCTTCATAATACTGGGTATTAGTTAGCAATAACTGTTGTGACACTTGATATTAGCTAAACTACGATCACAAATGGGTTCATTTAACTACTCAGTGGTAATTATTTCATAGTTCATACAATTTATAGCATTATCCTGGTTCAAAGCTATTTTTAACTTGTGTGTGTGTGTGTGCGAATGTACGCTGTTGTGACCGGTTCTTGAACCTATTTTCTTTAATAAAGTTATTTCATTTTAAATGATTGATAATGTAAATACTTTTTTATCCTAATGTCAGAGTAAGGCTATCTTTCCTTTTGTGGTGCAACATTTTTGCATTTTTTGTAAATATAGTACTCAAAAGATATCTGTCACAATCCCAGAGTTTTATTAATTTAACATCAAGCAGCTAAGTCTAAAGGCACCTGAAATAATGTACTTTACAATCTGTCATTTGTGTTGAAAGTTTGCTGATTTCACTATATATATATATATATATTTCATAGGTTCTTTGCTGAAGACAAGCAAAGCAAGACCAAGGTGCAAAAAAAAGACGCTGCATTCCTGTTTCTGACTTGGGCCCCCAGAAGATAATGAAGAAGTCATAGTTAAGACAGCCAGCAGCCATCTAATTTATACTCCCTTCATCTTTTCACTTGTGACTTTTTTGTTTTATTGTTTTCTGTAATCAGTTTTTGAACATGAATAAAATTAATCACACAGGGCAAATGGAACATTTCAATATACGGTGCAGCCAATAAAGCTTCAGAGGAAGCGTTTAAGTGAAACGCACGTTAGGGTCACCATTTTCACAGTGGGCACAGTCCCTCACTTTTAGTTGTTTATCAGGATGTGCTTGTAACTGCTATTTGCTATCCACTGAGTATATTGAATTACTATCGCAGTCAGTGTAAAATTAATCGAATTCCCACTATAGAAGGAGCTTTAACCAGTTAAGTCTATTAACAGTGGTCTATATATGCTTTAACCAACCTTCATAATACTGGGGATTAGTTAGCAATAACTGTTGTGATACATTTCAAGATCTCATAGTAAGTAATATACTATAGAATCTACATACACTGAAATTTTCACTCAGGGTTGCAGAAAGCAGCTAACCACATCCTCCCCCCACCCTTTCTCACAAAGTGGAATTTTCCTCTCATCTCCACCCCTTCTTCTTTCTACTCTCTCTCTTATTTCCTCTTTCTTTTTCTAATTATTTTCTTCTTCAGGAACCTGTATTGTATACTATATTATTAAGTTATGAAAGTTTATCTTTTAATTGTGGTTCTCATGTGATTCATATATCTGAAAGTAACAAAAACAAAAGAACAAAGCGCTAGGATTTACTATTGAAATGAATAAAGGGTTCATTCATGAAGTATAAGATATTTCATGTAGAAAGCTCCTTTATTTGATTCAATCGATCACCGTTTTTAACTTGTACAGCAGCCCACGGCTAAAAAACATTTTTGGCTAAGAGGTGACATTTTCACCTCTTAGCCAATAGCCGTGCGGTAAATCCGGCTTGGCGCCCATGGGAGCATTCTGCATGAAGTATCTTATACTTCATGAATGACAGTCCCCTTTATTTGTTTCAATAGTAAATCCTAGTGTTTGTAAAACGCTAGGATTTACCTTCACTTTAATTAAGGTAATGAAAATCGACAAGCTTTAATCTCATTCAATCAGGCTCTTGTTTATTATTTGTTTCTGTGAATTTTATGGAATTTTCCAGCTAAGGGGTAGTCAATTTTAAAAAGCCTAGTATGCTCTTATGTTTGTTTTGTTTTTAGCAAATGCATTGTTGGTGAATCTCAAAATGGGTCAATTCCTATAGGTGCACGGGCAATTAAGCATCAAAATGCAAGAGCAGGAAAGATTAAATTGATGTTGTTACAAATAACAGATAGCTTATAATGGATATTGATCTTTTGTAACTAGACATACAAAATTACTTGCCAGGTTTAATGTGAATGTAAGGTGCACTGGTCAATTTAACCTTTGATTAATTGTATGTTCTAATAAAAGTCTTTAAGGACACAATAGAAAATGATAACTTATTAATCATACTGTAATTACTACAGCTATTTTAACAGCTACAGACCTATCAATCTGCTCAATTCCAAGATATAAAAAATATTCACCACAAATATTAATACAAGAATAAAGTTATTTCATATACTCAGGTCACCTATAATAAAGGCTAGTTGATCCCTAGACAATATACAAGATCAGGTTAATTAACCCCTAGACACCGTTAGGACGTTCTATGCCATACTAAAAGCGATGGCTTTAGGATGGAATAGAACGTCCTCACGTGATTGCAGTGACAATGATGTGACTTCCTGTCTCCACTTTTGTTTACGTTCCAAATTTGGATGGTTGCCTCCATCCTGATGGTGTTAACTTCCTACGCTCACTTAAAGGGACATTAAAGACCACAAGATATTAATTAAAATTCTTTAATTACAGGTAGTAAACCAACTTTGCAATACACTTTTATTATTTATTTTGTTCACCTTTCCTGTAATTTGATTCGGAATATTGTGGGTTTTCCAATTCATGTTTAACATGGAAGTGCAGACACAGCTCTATTCCACACACTCATTGGTTGCACACTCTATTAAGTTATTTACAACCATTCCTAAATGGCCTCAGTGTAACCTTAGTTACAATATGGTGGCGCCCACTGCTTTATAAACATCAACTTTACCCTTATTTTTTCAATATTTAAATAACTAATATAGGGCCAGATAACAAGTGGCGTGCAAACATTTACGCACAAGTGATACTGACTTATTGCAATCATTTACAGACAGGTTAAATTATGTAAAAAAATGAAAAAAGTTCATATCCGTGGAATCAATATAATAAAAAATATACTTTATTGTAGGCAATCCATAGTAAAACACATGTAAGAAAAGGACATACAGGTTTTAAGCGTTTCGGCAGGTGCCGTAATCATAAACCTGTAGGTACTATAGCGCTGCGGAATCTGTTGGCGCTCTACAAATAACCGATAATAATAATAATACTCAAGGTTTAAAAGCATGTTCTAAAAGTTCATTGGCTGGTGTAAACACACCTCCAATTACATTAACTCTTTACCACACAAGTTACAAATGGAGAGAATAACATATACATGCAAGGAAATGGTTTTAAATACACAGACACTGTGAGTCTAGATAGGTTAACATGCAATTCCTCAAGCAACAAAGTCGTATATAGACATCAGAAAAATATGTGAAAAAATGTAACAAATGTAAAAAAATATAAAAAATACAAAAAATACATTTAGATATCTTAAACATTTAACACACTTTAAATGATATAAATAAACCCTGACATGGTCAATTAGCTATTACTAAGAAGGGCTCAAATCTCCTTAAAGATATATCCCAAAGCTGTCAAATATTGCAGGATGTAAAATAGATTTTATTTAATGCAATTAGAATCAGTTACAACCAAGTCCAAAATCCGAATTCCAATGTATATGGATATAAACAACAAATGAATATATATGAACACAGTACAACCTTCAGCACTTTAAGAACAATATTATGTGTAAAAGGAAAAAGGGCATGTAAAATGATATCAATAATTATATCAGAATTAACGTCAAAGCATGGTTTACAACCAATATAATAACAGCATTGATATCCTCTACAAGGTTAGCAATAGAGACCCTTCTAAGTATATATATATTATCCAGTCAAGTACATTTAAGTGCTATATATCTATACCTGTTAGCTATGTATGAAGTGCATGTATATCTGTCTCAATTTATTTCCAGTGATTTATTATGTCATATTCCGAATTAAATCCAAAAGGAATTTGGGTTTGTAATTTCATAATCCAATATACCTCTTACCTGGCTAGAAGTTGATCTCTATCACCACCCCCATGGGTAGTGTCACTGCCTCTATTGCTCGCCATTTAAATGATTTCACATCCTTTTGGTGGACTTCAAGAAAATGTCTTGATAATGCTGAGCATGGTTTGTCATACTTAATATAGCCTAGATGCTCACGTATGCGGGTTCTAACATCCCGACTAGTCATGCTAACATACTGCTTTGAATGATCTGTGCACTCTATAAGGTATATGACATAGTTTGTTGAACATTTCACACAGCCTTTTGTGGGGAATGATTCCCGTGACTGACAAGAGTAAAATTCCCGGCCCTCAGTCACAAAGTCACATGCCTTACATCTATGGTTACCACATTTATATGTGCCATTTACAAGTAACCATGATCCGGCATTTTTCTTTGTGTTTGGTAACTGACTGGGGGCGAGGATATTACCCAAAGTGAGATTTCTGGAGTATACACATCTGAATCCTTTATAGACTGTTTCTTTTAAACATGTATCTCCCAATAAAATTGGGAAATATTTATTTACAATGTCACATACCGATGTGTAATCAGAAGAATATTTTGTGATGAAGGATAGATCCCTATCATCTTCTGAACAGGTTTTTGTAGAGGAGGTCTACCTTCATCCAGAGTTTTTTTGGCTAGATGGCTAAGCATTCTGGGTGGATAGCCTCGTAATTTTAATCTGTTTTTGATATTCAAACTTTCTATTTGAAAATCCTGATCTCTGCTACAGATCCTGCGTGCCCTAAGGAATTGACTTTTGGCAATTCCTTTAAACACATGTGAAGGATGGGCACTTTTGTTATGGAGGACAGTATTGCCAGAGATTGGCTTTCTGTAGAGTGTAGAATAAATTTTGTTGTCTGTCTCGGCACCACTTAAGGTGATATCCAAAAAATTCACGTAATTTCTG
This sequence comes from Bombina bombina, assembly GCF_027579735.1. Taxonomy (NCBI): domain Eukaryota; kingdom Metazoa; phylum Chordata; class Amphibia; order Anura; family Bombinatoridae; genus Bombina; species Bombina bombina. The sequence goes on from NC_069500.1 coordinate 1,012,694,992, forward strand.
TGCCATTCAAAAGTGAAATTGAGTCCATTATCACTGGCATTTAAATAGCCTACAAACTCAGTGGCTCTTAATTCAGTAGATGACCAAATAAAATAAGGTCATCTATGAAACGTTGGTATAATAAAATTTCTTCTCTGAAGGGGTTTCTTGCATCATACAGAAAGGTCCGTTCCAGCCAGCCCATGAATAGATTTGCAAAGGAGGGGGCAAATTTGGCCCCCATTGCTGTGCCTTGTTTCTGCAGATAGAACACCCCCTCAAAGAAGAAATAGTTGTGCTCCAAAAGAAATTGCGTGACTCGCAATAAATACTCAATAGTTGTTTGTTTCATTCATGTTTTGGTCCTTGTTAAGAAAAAATCTGATAGCCCCTAAACCCATGTCATGGGGGATACTGGAATACAGGGAAACCACATCAATAGTGAGCCAACTGTATCCCTGCCTTCATTCAATGTTATCCAAAATGCTCAAAACATGTGTTGTATCTCTGATATAACTAGGTAGGGCTAATACAAAGGGTTGTAGGATTTTATCCAACCAATCGCATAGAGGTTCCAGTAAGGAGCCAATACCAGATACGATAGGTCGGCCCTTGATATCCATCAAACTTTTATGGGCTTTGGGCAGGTGATGGAAGATGGGTGTTAAAGGATGTCTAACAAACAGTGCATTTGCTGTCTGCTGATCCATGATGCCCAAAGCTACCCCGTCATCCAGGACCTGTCCAAGTTCATACTGGAATTCAGTCACCGGGTTCCGTTTCAAAACAGAATAAACATTTGTGTCTCCTAATTGGCGTAAAGCCTCATCCACATAATGTATGCGATCCATAACCACCACACTGCTCCCCTTATTGGATTGGCGAATCACAATAGACTCATTATTTTTTAGTGAGGCAATTGCCTCATTCTCCCCTTTGGAGAGGTTGCGTGGTGGTTGGCTATTCCTTTGATTGAGTAGGTGTAACTCTCCTACAACTCTTTTGTGAAATATTTCAAGGGCTTTTCCCCTATTGTGTATTGTATAAAAGTCAGTGCTAGGCTTTAGCTTAGGTAATTGACTAATAGAGCATTCTGAAGTAATCTCTGATTCAGCTTCTAAGCTTTCTAGAGCGACTATGCTACATGCTTCTGCAAATTTTAAATTGGTATATCTTGTGTCAGAAGGGTGATTGTTGCTGATAGGTTCATCTGAAGTATTGTTTGAATAAAAAAAAATTTTGAGGGTGAGTTTCCTAACAAAACGGTTGACATCAATGATGGTTTGAAAGATGTCAAACCTTCTGTTAGGACAGAAACCCAGGCCATATTCAAGTACTTTCATTTCAGTTTTGTTGAGAGTATATGAGGATACATTAATTACATTGTTTTGTTTTAACGTGTTTGCTCGTATCACGAGTTGAAAGTAAACGCGATTTTGTGAGCGGAATCACGATTTGTACAAGAAGCCAGTAGATAACTGGAAAGTGTGTACATTAGCAGCACTTAACAGCACTCTCAAATAAATTCTAGACTATGTCACAATGGGAGGGAGATGGGAGGATAAATCTCAGAAGGACGGGTAAAACTTAACTTTTATTGGTAATACACATAAAAAGAAAATTAAAACTATAAAACCACAGCGGTGTACCTCCCACGATACCTGTAATAATGGTTAGGCTATATATATAGTAATGGTGATACGGAGTCGAGGTGAGTGGGTACTATACCGTAGCTACCATATACATTACCCAAAGGGTAGAGATAGGAAAATAAGGATGGTACAATGTGTTGCCAGTAGCTAAAATAATATGTACGTGTAACTCAAATGGGCTGAATGGCCCCATATATGAAACTGGTCGATGCGAGTAATCTCAATAACAGCTGGGTGAGGGCTTCTCCAAAATGAGGGGAAGAAAATATTTGGCAGTACAAGATCACATTGTTAGGCACTAAATACCAGTATACAGTGAGTATCACTAGCAGTATCCCCACATCTATTTATTACAATCTTCACATTAGGGGTGATTTAACGTATCGAGGTAGTTTGAATAGAGCTTACACATGAGATGAATAATATCCAGAGTTGAGTTTCAAAATAAGCTCATATATATGTTTGTATGTGTGTATCTCGTCTGTATCCCTCAGTAGTAGAAATTTCCACTGATATGAGGCTGGGCTCAATACTACCTCGATACGTTAAATAATCGCTAATGTGAAGATTGTAATAAATAGATGTGGGGATACTGCTAGTGATACTCACTGTATACTGGTATTTAGTGCCTAACAACAATATTTTCTTCCCCTCATTTTGGAGAAGCCCTCACCCAGCTGTTATTTAGATTACTAGCATTGACCAGTTTCATATATGGGGCCATTCAGCCCATTTGAATTACACGTACATATTATTTTAGCTACTGGCAACACATTGTACCATCTTTATCCTCCTACCTCTACCCTTGGGATAATGTATATGGTAGCTACGGTATAGTACCCACTCACCTCGACTCCGTATCACCATTACTATATATGTAGCCTAACCATTCAGGCTCGCCAGAAACACGGGGCATCAAGCTCCATTCGGATACATATGCCCCATAGTCTAGAATTTATTTGAGAGGGTTGTTGAGTGCTGCTAATGTAAACACTTTCCAGTTATCCACTGGTTTCTTGTATGTATAAGTCTTTTCCTGTGTACAGCACCCGCCTTACAATATCTGCACAATACAGTCCACTATAGTGTAGCATTGGACTAATAATAATTGAGTTATAGGCAACAACACTAGTAGTGTCATTGTTTATTCTCTGTTTCGTCGTTCGAATCACGATTTACGCTAGAATGACTTTAGAGATGTGGTTACTGTTTCGCAAAAGTGAGGGTGCTAGGATTTTTTCCCATTTTTTTTCTTCAATGACTTCTATGGGGGAATAGGTTATTACACATACAATATTCAAACTGTGCTAGAAGTAAGCTGTTTGCGCACCTCGGGTTAGTGTGAGAACGAAAACTTTTTACTTTCAACTCATAATACGAGCGAAAAATGACGCGCACAAAGAGTTTACTTTTAGTGCAATTAGCGCTCAAGCCTAAGCGCTAAATACCGATCCACTCATAATTTGTCTCATAATTTTTAAAAATACATGTACAAATAATTCTCAGGCTAATCTTTGCTCTGAATATTTCATTCAAGCAATGATTTATTTAGTATTTATTGTGCCTTTAAATGTAAAATGTAACACACTTACTTAAAGTGACAGTAAACACTGCAATATATGTGTAATGAAACAACTTCATAATATGCTTTTTATTTTTATTAAAAAAAAAAAAAATTCTTTAATGTGAAAAACATTGGAATGTAAAACATTTATAACTAGCTTTGGGTTACGCATACAAAAAATATGATCAGCACTCTCTCAGGTAGATATTCAAACTTTATGACTCGCTGGGTGCTAGCTGTCAGAGCTTCCCCATAGCCCTAAAGTGAAAACAAAATAACAGTGGCAGCTGCAATCTCATTAGAAAGTGGAAAAGGTTTTGGGGCACCTGCCCCTTTGTTAAAGGGATACTAAACCCAAAATGTTTTCATGATTCAGGTAGAGAATACAATTTTGAACAATATCCCAATGTACTTCTATGCTCTGATTTGCTTCATTCTTTAGATATCCTTTGTCGAAGAAATAGCAATGCACATGGGTGAGCCAATCACACGAGGCATCTATGTGCCTATCTAGATATGCTTTTCAGCACAGGATATCAGAAGAATGAAGCAAATTAGATAATAGAAGTAAATTAGAAAGATGTTTAAAATTGAATAATCTTTCTAAATCATGAAAGAAACTTTTTGGGTTTCATGACCCTTTAAGCTAAAATCACAATGTACAATTCTGCCTTTTAAACCCACACCACTTATAAACCAATCACAGCTTCAGTAGTGGGTGGGGTCAAACATCAACACACAAATTTATTTTTGCTAAACTGAGTTAAATCCCTGTTTCCCACCAAAAGACAGATTGGTCATAATTAAAAACACTGGATTTCACCTCACATCAGCGCCACCAGGCTGTATTTAGTCTGTGAGGTCGATTCCACCAGTAAATTCTATTGTAAGTGTAGTCCTGCTTGTCCCACTTAGATTTTTGCTGCTTGCGATCCTTCACCTCTTTCTTAAAAAATGCCATACCTTCTTTAACCTCTGTGTACATTTTGTCAAATTCTTCATCTCTTATTAGCTACTTAATTTTATCTTCCTATTCTGGAATTTCTGTCTTGAGAGATTGATATTAGTGATGTCGCGAACCTAAAAATTTGGGTTCGCAAACAGCGAAAGCGAGCTCCCGCAAAAGTTTGCAAACCGGCGAACCGGGCGAACCCCCATAGATTTCAATGGGCAGGCGAATTTTAAAACCCACAGGGACTCTTTCTGGCCACAATAGTGATGGGAAAGTTGTTTCAAGGGGACTAACACCTGGACTGTGGCAAAACTCCCACGGAAAATTACATAGTTGATGCAGAGTCTGGTTTTAATCCATAAAGGGCATAAATCACCTAACATTCCTAAATTGTTTGGAATAACGTGCTTTAAAACATCAGGTATGACAAGATATGAGTGGTGGCACTGGGCAAGTGGGCACAGTATACGCTGTGAGCCTGACACAAAAAAGCAGACTGATGTTTCACAGTCCAAAAAGTTTTTATTTTTTTAAATGTACACTTACACTACTATTAAATAAGATATGAGTGGTGGCACTGGGCAAGTGGGCACAGTATACGCTGTGAGCCTGACATAAAAAAGTAGACTGATGTTTCACAGTCCAAAAAGTTTTTTGTTTTTTTTTAAATGTACACTTACACTACTATTAAACAAGATATGAGCGATGGCACTGGGCAAGTGGGCACAGTATACGCTGTGAGCCAGACACAAAAAAGCAGACTGATGTTTCACAGTCCAAAAAGTTTTTTTTGTTTTAAATGTACACTTACACTACTATTAAACAAGATATGAGTGGTGCCACTGGGCAAGTGGGCACAGTATACTCTGTGAGCCTGACACAAAAAAGCAGACTGATGTTTCACAGTCCAAAAAGTTTTTTTTTTTAAATGTACACTTACACTACTATTAAACAAGATATGAGTGGTGGCACTGGGCAAGTGGGCCCAGTATAAGCTGTGAGCCTGACACAAAAAAGCAGACTGATGTTTCACAGTCCAAATTTTTTTTTTTGTTTTTAAATGTTCACTTACACTACTATTAAACAAGATATGAGTGGTGGCACTGGGAAAGTGGGCACAGTATACGCTGTGAGCCTGACACAAAAAAACAGACTGAGTCCAAAAAGTTTTTTGTTTTTAAATTTACACTACTGTTACACCAGATATGAGTGGTGGCACTGGGCAAGTGGGCACAGTATACGCTGTGAGCCTGGCACACACGCTGGCAGGCAGGCAACTGCAATTAGATTACACAAGCAGACTGATGTTTCACAATCAAAAAAGTTTTTGTTTTTTTTAAATTTACACTACTGTTACACCAGATATGAGTGGGGCCACTGGGCAAGTGGGCACAGTATACGCTGTGAGCCTGGCACACACGCTGGCAGGCAGGCAACTGCAATTAGATTACACTAGCAGATTGATTTTTCACAGTCGAATTTTTTTTTATTTTTTTTTATTTAAACTACTGTTACACCAGATATGAGTGGTGGCACTGGGCAAGTGGGCCTGGCACACATGCTGGCAGGCAGGCAACTGCAATTAGATTGCACTAGCAGACTGATGTTTCACAGCCAAAAACGTTTTTTTTTTTAATTTACACTACTGTTACACCAGATATGAGTGGTGGCACTGGGCAAGTGAGCCTGGCACACATGCTGGCAGGCAGGCAACTGCAATTAGATTGCACTAGCAGACCGATGTTTCACAGCCAAAAAAGTTTTTTTTTTTAATTTAAACTACTGTTACACCAGATATGAGTGGTGGCACTGGGCAAGTGGGCCTGGCACACATGCTGGCAGGCAGGCAACTGCAATTAGATTGCACTAGCAGACTGATGTTTCACAGCCAAAAAAGTTTTTTTTTTTTAATTTACACTACTGTTACACCAGATATGAGTGGTGGCACTGGGCAAGTGGGCCTGGCACACACGCTGGCAGGCAGGCAACTGCAATTAGATTACACAAGCAGACTGATGTTTCACAGTCAAAAAAGTTTTTTTTTTTTAATTTACACTACTGTTACACTAGATATGAGTGGTGGCACTGGGCAAGTGGGCCTGGCACACACGTTGGCAGGCAGGCAACTGCAATTAGATTACACTAGCAGACTGATGTTTCACAGTCAAAAAAGTTGTTTTTTTTTTAAATTTACACTACTGTTACAGCAGATATGAGTGGTGGCACTGGGCAAGTGGGCCTGGCACACACGCTGGCAGGCAGGCAACTGCAATTAGATTACACAAGCAGACTGATGTTTCACAGTCAAAAAAGTTTTTTTTTTTTTAATTTACACTACTGTTACACCAGATATGAGTGGTGGCACTGGGCAAGTGGGCCTGGCACACACGTTGGCAGGCAGGCAACTGCAATTAGATTACACTAGCAGACTGATGTTTCACAGTCAAAAAAGTTTTTTTTTTTTAAATTTACACTACTGTTACAGCAGATATGAGTGGTGGCACTGGGCAAGTGGGTCTGGCACACACGCTGGCAGGCAGGCAACTGCAATTAGATTACACAAGCAGACTGATGTTTCACAGTCAAAAAAGTTTTTATTTTTTAAATATACACTACTGTTACAGCAGATATGAGTGGTGGCACTGGGCAAGTGGGCCTGGCACACACGCTGGCAGGCAGGCAACTGCAATTAGATTACACAAGCAGACTGATGTTTCAGAGTCAAAAAAGTTTTTTTTTTTTTAAATTTACACTACTGTTACACCAGATATGAGTGGTGGCACTGGGCAAGTGGGCCTGGCACACACACTGGCAGGCAGGCAACTGCAATTAGATTACACTAGCAGACTGATGTTTCACAGTCCAAATTTTTTTTTTTTTTAAATTTACACTACTGTTACACCAGATATGAGTGGTGGCACTGGGCAAGTGGCTTGGCAGGCAGGCAACTTCAATTAGATTACACAGGAAAAAAAATTATGTTCTAGCCCTAAAAAGGGCTTTTTGGGGTGCTGTCCTTACAGTAGAGATCAGATGAGTCCTTCAGGACTGTAGTGGACACTGAATACACTAGCCTAGCTATCAATTTCCCTATTAAATCCCCAGCAGCTACACTGTCCCTCCTCTCACTAACAATGCAGCTTCTGAATGAATCTAAAATGGCTGCTGTCCAGGAGCTGGGAGGGTCTGGGAGGTAGGGTCTGCTGCTGATTGGCTGGAATGTGTTTGCAGACTGTGAGATACAGGGTCAAAGTTTACTCAATGATGATGAATAGGGGGCAGATCGAGCATCGCATATGTTCGCCCGCCGCGGCGAACGTGAACATGCTATGTTCGCCGGGAACTATTCGCCGGCGAACTATTCGCGACATCACTAATTGATATCAACGATTTGCAAACTCAATATTTAGTATCATAAAGTCCATTGAGCTCTTATTAAGAATCTGTTGATACTTTGTACAAAACTCAGGGTAATCTGCAAAGAAGGTAGTTTGCAGTCTGGATCAAATTACTCTCAGGATCCTCTTAAACCTGTAATATTCCACAAGGGTAGAGGAGTGTAGCAGAAGATTCACTATTCTTTTCATCCATTTTTTCAAACTCCCTGCATTGAAAATCCTTATCTGGAGCTGTGAAAAAGTCTCTCAAACCCAATGTAAGTGTGATAATACCTCCTCAGAGTATGAAAACAAGCCAGTTTTGTTGGCCATAATAGCTTCCAGATATACAAACACAAAGTCTCTCAAAGTTGCAGGTGCTGCATTCCAAATTGGGGCCAAGAAACATACAAACAAATCAAGGATGAGCACTCTCTCAGGTCAATATTCAAACTTAATGACTCACTGGGTGCTAGCTGTCAGAGCTTCCCTATAGCTCTAAAGAGAATACAACATAACAGTGGCAGATGCACTCTCTTTAGAAAATAGAAAACTTTATTTTGACAAACAGTGTGTTTAGCGCTTTAAGTTTAATGCAGTGTCTGGTTAGATCGATAAGTGTTAGTTTTTTTTTTCTTCCGCACACTCCATTGAAGGCTGTGTAAAGCTGGCCCAACCAACAATCCCCCACAAATAAAAAATCCACTGTGTTTCGTTAGTGCTACGTTTGTGCTGCAAAAATTAAGATTTGTGCTGCTTTTATTTTAAAGATAATAGCAATTTTTTTGAGTTATTACAGATTAAATAAAGTTCAGCCAGACCCCCTACTACAGCCAAAAGACATGAACCCAAGCTGGTTGGTTAGTGCTACATTTGTGCTTGTTTGTGCCATTTAAATCTCTGTTCTATCTTGTTTCATTTTCGACTTATTATCGATTTAATAAAGGTCACCAAAGGCCACCCAGACAGTTGGTTAGTGCTGTGTTAGTGCTGGTTTGTGCTATTTAAATCTCTGTTCTATTTAATTTCGTTTTTGATTTATTAACGATTTAATAAAGGTCACCAAAGGTCACCAAGCCCCCTACAACAGCCAAAAGAAATGAAACGGTCTGGTTGGTTAGAGCTACATTTGTGCTGGTTTGTGCCGTTAAAATTTGTATTTGTGCTGCTTTGGTTTTTTAGTTATAACAGTTTGTTTTTTTGTCAGTGAAAATTATGTAACCCACCATCCAACTCACCTGAGCTGTGTAAAGTTGGCACTCCTTGTTTTTAAAATGTGAATAAAAATATACCATTCATTTGTGCTGTGTTTCTGCTGATTTGTGGTAAGAAATTAACATTAGTGCCAGTTTCATTTTGGACATATAAGCATTATATATGATCAAACTCCGCCCACTTTGCTCTCCACCTTATTCAATTTTAAAAACAAATATAACAGTTTGTGCTGAGATTCTGTTGATTTGTGCTAAAAAAATTAACGTTTGTGCAAGTTTGGGTTTGTGCAGCAAAATCGAACATTTGTGCCAGTTTTGTTTTTGAAATATTTAGCATTATATATGATCAAACTCCGCCCGCTTTGCACCCCACATTATAAAATTTTAAAAACAAATATACCATTTGTATGTGCTACCTTTGTGCTGATTTGTGCAGCAAAAAGAACATTTGTGTCAATTTCGTTTTTTGCACTACACATTATTACATTTTAAAAACAAATATACCATTAGTTTGTGCTGAGATTCGGCTGATTTGTGCTAAAACAACTTAACTTTATATATATATATATATATATATATATATGAAGGTGCAAGTAGAATGTGTCCACTCAGTAAGCTGAGTGGATACAAGCGTTACTCTATAGTAGGCGCTAGTCAGGTTGTGTAGGGTATACAGGCAGCTATATAATGCAGATACTGGATGAGGTGTGCACCCCAGGCAGTAGGAGTAAATGTGGGTACAAGGGTTATAACAGCGCCTATATATCCACTAAAGCATAGAATATGTACAGCAAAGTGGGTAAAAAATAAAAATAAACAATACAAAAATATATATAAAAAATATAAAAATAAAATAAAGAACTTGGTAGTTCAATTTGAGTCTTTAGGATATATATAGTCCTTAGTTCTATAGAAAAGATACAAGACAATCTTTGTGCTGCATTATTTCCTGCTGCTGAAAAACTCAAGTGTGTGGAGGAGCTAGGCCAAACAGGTATTACTCACGACGGAGAAAGTTTATACCAAGACAGAAAAAGTACTCCAAGAGGCCAACCACTAATCCACAGGAAGCTCAAGGGGTACATCTACCATCAGAAGCACATCCCTGCATACTCCAGGAGGCTAACGAAAACTGATACAGCCATCTCACTGGATACAAGGAGAAGATTGAACTACCAACACATACCCCCAGTGCGGCATACTTACCTCATCAGATTGGGGTAATATCTGGTAAGGGTATTATATACCATCCATTACTACATATCATCCGTATGTTGGACATACACTAAGGACTATATATATCCTAAAGACTCAAATTGAACTACCAAGTTCTTTATTTTATTTTTATATTTTTTATATATATTTTTTTATTGTTTATTTTTATTTTTTACCCACTTTGCTGTACATATTCTATGCTTTAGTGGATATATAGGCGCTGTTATAACCCTTGTACCCATATATATATATATATATATATATATATATATATATATATATATATATATATATATAATGCTTAATATGTGCAAAACGAAACTGGCACTAATGTTAATTTTTATGCACAAATCAGCAGAAACACAGCACAGCACAAATTAATGGTATATTTTTATTCACATTTTAAAAACATGGAGTGCCAACTTTACACAGCTGAGGTGAATTGAATGGTGGGTTACATCATTTTCACTGACAATAAAACAAACTGTTATAACTAAAAAACCAAAGCAGCACAAATAAAAATTTAAACGGCACAAACGAGTAGCACTAACTAACCAGCCAGTTTCAGGTCTTTTGGCTGTTGTAGGGGGCTGGGTGACATTTGGTGACCTTTATTAAATTGTTAATAAATCAAAAACTAAATGAGATAGAACAGAGATTTAAACAGCACAAACGCAGCACTAACCAACCAGTCAGTTTCAGGTCTTTTGACTGTTATAGGGGGGCTGGGTGACCTTTGGTGACCTTTATTAAATTGCTAATAAGTCAAAAACTAAACAAGATAGAATAAAGATTTAAATGGCACAAACCAGCACAAACGTAGCACTAACCAACCAGCCCGGTATCATGTCTTTTGGCTGTTGTAGAGGGGTTGGGTGAGTTATTTAATCTGTAATAATTCAAAAAACAATTCCTATTATCTTAAAAATAAAAGCTGCACAAATCTTAATTTTTGCGCAACAAAACAGCACAAACGTAGCACTAACGAAACACAGTGGATTTTTTGTTTGTGCCGATTGTAAGGGGGAAAGAACGGGTGTTTTAAAACTTTTCTGCGCTGCCTTTGCGAGAGGTAGTGTAATATGTGCAATTTCCTTTATACAAGCAGAAACATTATTATTGTTACATAAAAAAAAACCTGCAATATATAAAAAGCTAATGTGTATGTATTGATTTATTTTTGTAACGATCTACTGTTGTATCTAATAACATATTTCTAAAATTCTTGCCAAGTCATACAAAACAGATGGATACAAACACATCTAACACATGATGTGTATAAAATTGATTCACCTAATTAGTCTAATGACCTAATTGTTTTCAATACCTGACCGTTAAAGGTATAAAAAGCCCGCCAACAACATCAGCAGTAGAATAGCTTGAAAAAGGCCAGTGTCTAAGGCCGAAACGCGTAGCAAACTACTGCTGCTATACTTTCTAAATTCCTGAACTGTGGAATCATACCAGCACCCTTGGAACCCTGAAAAATTGACAGCTAAAGTTTTTTGTTTTTTTTACATAGATTTTTATTGAGGTTATGCGAAACATTACAGCTTATTTTGAGTAACATGTCGTAAGTCAAACTTAAAATGGTACAATACAATTCAACGATTACATTATAGATATACAAGATTTGCATTATAATAGATGCTATACAGAATGCTGAAACCTCTTTTTCTTTTTAACATGGGCTAAACAAAGTCTGTTCAATCACCTGATATTATAGGCAACTATTGTGCCTTGATAAACGTGTAATACATTCTAGAGAGGGGAATTTAAGTTACTGGAACGGTCCCTGCAAGACCTGTAATCTTAGATTAGTTTATTATATAGATATACATATATAGTAGTCAGGGTTACAGTATAGTTCACAATGGGAACATCAGGTGATGTATAGTTGCAACTTATGAAATAAAAATTCTTAGGATGCGGTATAGGCAAGATTAAACGCTTAATTCGACCTCCAGACCAAGGAGGTATATTAGGTATAAGTGGGGGGGGGGAGGTTGTTACTTAGATATAGTATGATAAACAGCCTATGTTCAAGGATAACATTAAGTTCTGTGCTTATAGTGAGGGGCAAGGACAATTATTGTATGATGCCTCTAGATACTAATGTTGAGATGTTGCTAGGCTATTAGTCTATATAGGGAGACTCACGGGAGACCAATTTTGCTGTTGGTAGTACAGGATCAGCCTGCACTGAGAAACCTGACTAGTATTTTAATATGCTTATATTAGGCTTTAAAGTTGTCTTCTGCTCCCTCTAGTTATCTCTTAGGGTATATTAAGAAGGCACGCACAGTAAATAATAACCACAGTCTCATAAACTTTTAGAAAAACCAAAAAATAGGTATGCATCCTGTCGCCTGGGCACGGACCCTATACCCATCGGCAGGAGAACACCTAGAGATGTATATACTAGGTAACCATGTCAAAGGGAATAACACAGTAACCTCTATTTATCATAGCAAAGTCAGAGACAATATCAATGGGGGATACAGTGAGGTCTTATGACTATCTGGCAATAGGTGATCTGGGTGCCTCTTCATGCAAGTTAGATAGGGTGCATCAGCACAATACAGGGGCGGGTATAATACAGCTTTACATTTGCCAACTAAGCAGTTAGTTATGCGCATAAGGAGCTAGTACAGCGAGGGCATTCAATCAACCATACGCAAAATATAATATAAAAAACAGGTTTGTACAGAATTAGGGCACACAACTTATACAAAGAGAGTGAAAACATATGCATGCTAACTAAGAGCTTGATTATATAGTAAGAACAGCAACAATGTGAGCAACATTGGGAGTACAAGGCATCTGGCGGGAAAACAAACTATCTGAACCATGAACCTGTATCAATAAAGGTCTGTCCTCACTGTGCGAAATGTTAAAAACAAAACAGGTAGTGCTATATACTAATTCAAAAATAAGTGTTATCTATCCTTAACAATAACTACCTCGAATATCACATAGACATATAGTTGTATGGTTAAATTACAGTAAGTAGAAGTTGTTAGTAAGCAAGAACTAGACTAGTCAACAGACCATGAGGATAGATTCCGTCCACTCTGTGAGACTTCTCTTGCGTGTCCAACTCTCCAATCATCACATAGTACGTAAATCATACAATAGGAAGACACACCATCTGTCTATGCAAAAAACATACATCAAAACATGTGCATAACAGACATATTATATAACTTGTTAGTGTCTCAGCTTGCAAACTATTCTAACTGCCATTCTAGAGTGGATAGTGTTAAGGGACACAGTTTGTATGTTAGTTTACACCCACTCTCCTAGAAGTGTTAAATTGTACTGTAGGAGTAATAACATCTTACACAAAGGGCCTAACAAGACAAATCTATATATGCTAATAAAGCAAACAGTTAATTAGACTCCCAGTAAGTTAGTGCAGTGGGAAGTTCCCTAGACCATATACAAGATGTCATAGTAAACTTAGCTTCTAAGATAAGATATATGGAAGAGTTATAGTTCAAACATGCAGAGAGGGTTTCAAGTAGTGCTGAACTTGGGCCGTCATTAATGAGTTAAACGTGCTAAGTGTTTACAAACAATCAAAAACCATTTGCCAGGAAGGGCTTTGTTGTCAGAATGGCATTTACCGCTTCACATTACCAGGCCAACTCCGGTTTCACAGACCCTGCAGCTCGACAGAACTTTAGCCAACTCCAATTCTGGGCATAATAAGAGCAAGTCTCTCAGGGCTCATGCAGCTGTAGTACCGCAAGGCTGAACATGTTCTACGGGTTAGCTGCCCTAACTGTGCGGTCAGAGGACAAGACTCACATGACAGTCCGTTAATGACTGGATTTGGATTACCGGACAGCCCGCTGCCAAAGTGTTCAATCACCTTGAAAGGCTCAAAAGGTAAGTATATCGGAGTAGTGTGCTTGGGCTCTCCCCTTGTTTTCACCAGGGTGCCTGGAGAGGTTACCTGCGTGTCCAGCTTCGACTCCAGTACTGCTACTGTTCGCGGGCTGCCACCAGAGAGATAGGATGATCCGGGAGTGAGATGAGAATGTGATTCCTGCCTGGCCTTTGATCTCCGGCTCTGCGATGGGCTCTGCTGGAGTGGCGCTACGCCCTGATGTTTAACTTCTGCCGCGGCATCAAACTTGTCAGGCACTATGGCTGGTGCGTGCTCCCCCTCCTGACTTGCTCCATAGTGTTGTAGAGTTTGGCTGGCGGGCATGCCATTGCGAGATTGCGTTACATGTATCCTTGCCAGAAGCATTTCTAATAGCTGTAGGGAGGTCTCTATGCAATAAGAAGCTGTCGCCTCCCAATCTTCTACAACCGCCATTCCTGTAGCTTGTTTCTGTAAGGCCACGTGGTAGATGGAGAGGAAGCTTAGATGCAGTGTTTAACCATTCTGACCCATTTAACCTGGTATCTTATGTAGCAATTATGCACAGATGATCAATAAGGTGAAGAAAGTAAAAGAAAAATATCCTTCAAAGCATATTTTAATCCTAATCTTCAAAAATAAGAGCTAGAGCTCCTGTAATGTGCGACTAGTCTCCTAGATAGTTGGCTCCGCCCCTGACAGCTAAAGTTTTTAACTTTGTCACTATCCGGGAGTGGACTAAAACACTCAAGAAGCAAGTGAGAAAAAATCGGCATCCAGAGAATTACACAGCTTCAAACCTGTGCTCCCAAATACTGCACCAAAAGAAAAAACACTGCTCTACAACAGCCCAGAATTTCTGGAAGCACATCACTGTTACTCCAGCTGATCGGAGGATCAACACCCCGATCTGCAACCAGGCTCCATAATCGGCTAAGATACAGTAAGTAAATAAAAAAACGTTCCTTACTGTCTTTTGTATTTCTTAGTCTGTAGAGCTCTGGCACCACTCAGAAATATTCATAACTTTGTCTATTACCCGGCAACTTCATCTTGTTAACTAAAAATCTACCGGTAGTTTAATTCAACAAAAGGATCATTTAAAAACGGCTTGCTCATAAGAAAATATTTGAACATCATAAACCATTATTTATACAGTCGGCCGACTGCACCTCTTGATCTCTTAAAGGATTTTTAACCCTGTTTTCAACAAAACTATTAACTGTCAATCAACAATATTGTATCCATTTTCTAGTTACACACATATACAGGTTTTGTATATATACATATGGTACCTATATAAAGCATATCCATCCTTTATCTCTGAATAGGCCAAAAGAACCATAATTTTTAAATTGTTTTTGCTCATAAATTGTTTTTGCTCATAAATTTTAAATTGTTTTCTGCTCATAGGTTAATATATTGCATTAAGCCTTATTTATTGATTCACTGTTAAATCTTTGGCGTTCTTCCCTAAATTCATTGACTGCATTGTCCTTAGGTGGATATTGATACCAATACTAAATATTCCATATATATATATAGATTTTTTATATACCGCTTAAGCATCTATTGTCTAGGATTTTTTATTGATTTTTTATGTATTTATTTTATACCATATGAGTTTGACCTTCTATCATATACTACACTAGGTGTTTCAATGTACTAGGTGTAATACATATATTAGAAAAACTCTACCCTCAATTATTCTATAGCTCCTAGAGCTACACAGATATATGATCTTTCTATATATTTTTTATCAACTTGCATTTAATTTATTTATTTTATTTATATCAAATAAAACATTTTTGTTTTAGAAACTCCTGAATTGTAGTGATATATTTTTTAAACAAAAGTCCTTCCCATTCTAAGGGGTACACCTCTGAAATAAATACAACACTACATATATATATATATATATATTCATTTCTATATTTTTATTTAGGTTTAAGCATTAATTTGCGCCTCACACTCCGAAACTCTCTCTTTTTCCACACACTAGATATTACTTTGGGGATAATATCATAAGGAGTACTGCAGCAGCCATAGAAAACCTGGGTCTAAACAAACCAACAGAAGAAAATCAAGTAAGTGAACACCATAAAAGCAAAACTAAGAGTAACACACATATAAAAGAAAATATCTTTGACCTTAGATCTCAAATTTATGACAATATACATAATATTTTTGAAGAGGGAAGACAGACAATAGAACCAAAAAATAAAGATATCGACCAAATGAGAGAATATTTTACCTCTTTAGAAACTAAATTGATCCTAGAAATGAGACATAAAACAGAGTGTATATTCCTGAACGAATACCTGACAAATAAAAGAGTCCCAAGGAATGCTCTTTTAAAATTATAGACTCAAGCTTTAAGAAAAAATGGAGAGATATATTAGAGGAACATCTTTTAAACTAATGAACCTCATCAAAGAGTATAGAGAGGAACAACTATTACAATTGGGAAACAAGATAAATGAAATAGAAACAAAAAATTTCAAATTTAAAGAACTAAATGAGTATAAAAAAAGAGAAGAAGAAATAATAACAAATATTGATTAAAACAAAACAAGAATTGGTAGACATTAAATTCAAAAAGTTAGAGAGAGATAAAATGGACTATCTAGCTTTTAAACTAAACCCTAATGGTGATGAATATATAAGTCATAAATGGAGAGGTAACAAAATAAACCAACCAGTAGATACCTCAGAACATTATATATAAAGCAACAAACCAAAAACACAAGGCTACAGACCTTATGTGAGAGATACAGAAAGAAATAATCAGAACAATTTTAATCTGACCAACCTGGCAAAAGGTAGAATATAAAAAGGGTAATGAAAACCAATACCAACACAAGACTAATGACAGACAATATTATCAGAATTACAATACATATAAATCTTATAACAACAACTACAATGAATATACTAACTGGCGATACTCAGATAGAAGGAATTACGAATACCCAAGATCATATAATAAACAAACCAGTAACCACAATGAACATCCAAATACATACAATAATGAATACCCAAGACCATATAATAAACTAACTAGTAACCACAATGAACATCCAAACACATATAATAAACCTACAATTCGTCCGTAACCTAACATTAAAGAAATACTTCATAAAAAATCCCGTTGAAAAATCACTCGTAGAAGAAAAATCATACAACTCTAACATTAATGATGCAACTACAACAGAAACAAAAACTTTCTTTAAAGATGAAAAAGGTTTCATCCATACGGATCTAAAAAAGAAATCAAATTTTTACCCTAAAAATGAAAAAGGCAAATACATAGACACTTTTGAAAAATTAATTACAGCAGACATAACCAATTTAAAAAATAAGAAAAACAATAAACAAAATTTAACACGAAAACAGAAACTACTCATAACTGAACTCGAAAACAACAACGAAATTATCATAAAACCAGCAGATAAAGGGGGGGGGGGAATAGTGATTTTAGATAAAACCCAATATGATGACATAATATTCGATCTACTAAACGACACAAACACATACAAAAAGATGATTGCAAATCCTACCAGAGTCTATCCGATTTTTCTAAAAAATCATCTGGAAAAGGCAAAAACAGTGGGTATAATTACAGAAAAAGAATACGACTATCTATATCCAAGTTTTCCTAGAATCCCAATTATATACACACTTCCAAAAATACATAAAAATACCACAAACCCCCCTGGCCGTCCCATAATCTCAGGAATAAATTCCCTTACATCTAATCTATCAGCATATATCGATAAATTTCTGCAACAACATGTTAAAAACTTAGATTCTTATCTAAGAGACTCGACTAGCCTACTGAAAATATTGGAAGACATCCAATGGAGACCCAATTACTTATTAGTAACTTGTGATGTATCATCATTGTATCTCTGCATACAACACATAGATGGAATCAATGCAGTTAAACACTTTTTGATAAGTGATGGAAAAATGCCACTTAACCAAATTGAGTTCATTCTGGACGGCATAAATTTTATCCTAACTCACAACTATTTTCTGTATGATGGTACCTTCTATGAACAGGTTTGCGGAACTGCGATGGTCATAAAATTTGCCCCCAGTTACGCAAACCTGTTCATGGGTCTATGGGAAAACGTTTTCCTTACCCAAAGTATATTTAAAGAAAAGTTTTTAATTTATAAAAGATATATAGATGACCTTTTCTTTATTTGGACAGGGAATGAAAACGAACTAATACAGTGCATACAAAACATGAATGATAATAATAAAAATCTCACATTTACATATACATACAATAAAGAGAAAATAAATTATTTAGATCTAGAAATCCCAACTAATGGGGACAAACTAAACACAAAAACATACTTCAAGGAAGTCGATGCAAACAACTACATTCATTGGGAAAGCTGTCACCTAAAGAAATGGAAACAAAATATCCCTAAGGGACAATTTTTAAGACTCAAAAGAAACTGTAACGACCCTGAAACTTTTGAACAACAAAGTTTAGTATTTACACAGAAATTTATAGAAAGGGGATATGATATATCAAAAATAGAAAAAGATATAGAAGAGGTAAGAAAAACTGAAAGAACTGATATCCTTAACCATACAATCAAGAAAAATAGATGCGAGAATAAAAAGAGTGAGAAAATTAATATTCCTTTCATTACTCAATATGGAGATTGGAGAAGACAAATATGCCATTGAAAAAATTATCAAAAAACACTGGTACATTCTCAGCTATGACCCAGACATAGGCCCTTCCTTACCAACAAAACCCAGATTTGTGTATAGAAGAGCCAACACACTTAAAAATAGACTGGCCCCATCTATGAAAAACACCAGAAAAAAAAGACATAGAAAAAGGGGTCCTAGGATCTGATTTAAAAGGTTTTTACCCATGTCATATATGCAAGGCATGCAGACACTCAAAAAAGACCCATACCTTCACGTCTCACAGTACAAAACAAGAATACAAAATCAAAAGTACCATAAGATGTATGGACAAAAATGTAATCTATCTCATAGAATGTAAAAAGTGCAATATCCAATACACAGGGGAAACGGAAAGAACTATTCGGGAAAGAATAAGAGAACATATTTTATCCATTGAAAACTTCCAGTTCCAAAACACTTCAGATTATACAATAATAGCAATCTAAATTTTTTTTAACTTTACAGCCATAGAAAAAATAGAATAAAGACTAACAAACTCATACCCTTCGTCCTTTAGAATAACATATACATGATGGCATTTTTCTGCTTAAATATTCTGGACTCATACTATATATATGAAAAATACTCTGCTACTTATCCTCTGTTACTAATCCTCTGAACTTATCTACATCTACTGAAGTATGAAATATGTATATATACATGTATGCACAATATCTAATTTTCCCACTATTCAGTTATTGAAAATCTTAATTGGTCAACTTTTTAACAATCAATTATTTATAAAAATTAAATACTCGTTTTTAAAAAAATTTAAAAGCTAATAACTCGAGTCTTGACAATTTTTGATAAAAAAAATTTTTTTAAAATCTTTCAACAAACGACCAATATTGTACCCCAAAGTTGGACTTGTTTTTTTTTTTAAATAATGTTCTGAATCAATTTTTTAAAAAATGTTCTGAATCAATTATTAGTGTAAAGACAACAAGGACAAATAAGAATAAAAATAATAAAAAAGTTTACACAAATAAATATTCAAAGATCATATGAGTGGGTTAACACTGCAATTACCCATACTATTGATAACATTATCTGTAGAACTCTGCCCTAAACCCATAAAAATTATGAACACATCCACCAATGAGTTATGCTACAGCATTACGGAACATCATTCGCCCTAATAGTGCTTAATAATTATTTGGGAATAACCCCCACTCTGCTGTGTTCGTAATATCCCTGCTAACACAATACAAAAAAGCTATTTAGATAGACATGCTTTGCGAGAGATAGTGTGATCAAAGACCATACGAGTGGGTTAACACTACAATTACCCCTACTTTTGATAACATTATCTGCAGAACTCTGCCCTAAACCCGTACAAACTATGAACACATCCATTAATGAGTTATTCTACATTATTGGGGAATATCTTTCGCCCTAATATTGCGTAATAATTATCTGAAAATAATCCCACACTGCTGTGTTCGTAATATCCCTGCTAACACAATATAGAAATACCAAAAAGCTATTTAGATAGACATGCTTTGCGAGAGGTATTGTAATATGTGCAATTTCCTTTATACAAGCAGAAACATTATTATTGTTGTTACATAAAAAATAAATAAAAAAAATGCAATATATAAAAAGCTTATGTGTATGTATTGATTTATTTTTGTAACGATCTACTGTTTTATCTAATAACATATTTCTAAAATTCTTGCCAAGTCATACAAAACAGATGTATACAAACACATCTAACATATGATGTGCATAAAATTGATTCACCTTATTAGTCTAATGACCTAATTGTTTTCCATACCTGACCGTTAAAGGTATAAAAAGCCTGCCAACAACATCAGCAGTAGAATAGCTTGAAAAAGGCCAGTGTCTAAAGCCGAAACGCATAGCAAACTACTGCTGCTATACTTTCTAAATTCCTGAACTGTGGAATCATACCAGCACCCTTGGAACCCTGAAAAATTGACAGCTAAAGTTTTTAACTCTGTCACTATCCGGGAGTGGACTAAAACACTCAAGAAGCAAGTGAGAAAAAATTGGCATCCAGAGAATTACACAGCTTCAAACCTGTGAAATACTGCACCAAAAGAAAAAACACTGCTCTACAACAGCCCAGAATTTCTGGAAGCACATCACTGTTACTCCGATTGTAAGGGGGCCAGCTTCACACAGCCTCCATTGAAGCCTATGGGGAGAAGAAGTTAACATGGTTGTGATATCTGAACTCCGGAAGTTAGCGCGGCATAGGGTTTCACAAGCAAAAAAGAAGGTGCTCCAATGGCATAATAACTTTGAGTATATACCCCAATAGTGATAGGTCCCCATTATGTCTAGGATACTCACAAACATGAAGCACTTATCACAAAGTGCTAATAAATCAGTCTGGGTCATCAAGAGCACCCCAGCTAGCTTAACTACGGTCACCAAATTCAGCCACAGGTATACACATAAATCCCACAGTGATGAGACAAATCACAATCCAGGATACCAAAAGGCTAAACAAAACTCCCCAAGCCCAAGCTTGGAAGTGTTTTATTAAAAGAAATGTGCAATATGCAGTATAAAACAAATATACAGCTGGGCGTGTTTCGCGAGAGAATCTTGCTTCATTAAGCAGCACAATAAAATAAAGTTAAAACAATGGTGACCAAATACAAGTATATATACTGTATGCATTAAAATAAATGACATCAATAATACATCTTATTACAAATAGAATAAAACACACGTCAGTAATAAAATCAACACTTGATGGAATTCTTCGCACACTCCATTGAAGCCTATGGGGAGAAGAAGCTAACATGGTCATGATATCTGAACTCCTGAAGTTAGCGTGCATAGGGTATTACTACCACACAAACAATTTACTTTCAATTTGTAATACACGTGCTAACCTTCCCGCATTAAACATTTACTTTAAACAAGTGAAAACAAATTTAGCGCAATCTGTAATCTGATCCAAGGTTTTTACCATCTTTTTATTAAAAACTGAGAATATGCCTCACTAAATTGTTATGACTAAATAATTTTTACAAATTGTGCAGATGAATTCCTTTCCTTGATGCCTTCAATACACAGTAATCAGGTAGTTAGTGACAAAACAGGGTTGTTCAAATATGAATATAGTAGTCTTTTAGGAAGCATCCAACACTCAAGCCATTGAAGTTTGACCTAACGTGTGCCTAAATCAAACATGGGGTATTGTCTGATGATCCCACTGTACATATTTACAATATGCATAGCTCAAATTCAAGATTTTAATTGCTCTTAAAAGGTAAAAAAAACAAAAAACATTTTCCAGTAAGCCGACACTCAGATTTTGGATTAATAGAATTAAAATATATGTTTGCCCCATTTATACAATCAGAACACCATTGAGTAGTTTACTTTTCAAAAAAAAATGTGTGCAACAGTGATAGAAAACTGTCATACCCAAAAACATTTTTTTCAGGACTTTCAACCCAGAGATACATTCCCTGACCCTCACCCTGGACTTGTCTACCCACTGTCTGTAAACTTTTTAGCCTATAGACTGCAAGTCCTTCAGAACAAGACCCTTGTCCGTTTGTATTTGTGTTGTTTATTCTGTTTTATTTATCTATTCTTTTTTTTTTTTTACCATGAATCAGCATCATTATATACCCAGTGCTAAGGAAACTGGCAGTGCTTTATTAATAAATTATGACAACAATAATGACAATAATAATTAAAGGGACATAATACTCATATGCTAAATCACTTGAAACTGATGCAGTATAACTGTAAACAGCTGACAGGAAAATATCACCTGAGCATCTCTATGTAAAAAAGGAAGATATTTTACCTCACAATCTCCTCAGCTCAGCTCAAGTTCTGTGTAAAAGGTTATACTCAGCTGCTCCCAGCTGCAGGTATTTGACTTAAAGGGCCACTAAACCCAAAATCTTTCTTTCATGATTCAGATAGAGAATAGAAATTTAAACAACATTACAATTTACTTCCATTATTTATTTTGCTTCATTTTTTAAATATCCTTAGTTGAAGAAAAAGCAATGCACATGGTGAGCCAATCACACGAGTCTTCTATGTGCAGCAACCAATCAGCAGCTAGTGAGCATATCTAGATATGCTTTTCATCAAAGAATATCAAGAGAATAAAACAAATTAGATAATATAAGTAAATTAGAAAGATGTTTAAAATTGCATTCTCTTTCTAAATCATAAAAGAAAAAATGTGGGTGGCATGTCCCTTTAACTCTCATGAGATTTCATAGTAAGCTGAATAGGGAAATAATATGAGAGTGCACAAGGCTCATCCCCTAAGCTGTCCCAGGACAGACATACTAATATGCTGCTTAGAAATCCTTTAGAATGGGATGTGGCTACTGAGGAACTTTTGAGGTAAAATATCTTTCTTTTTTACATAGAGATGTTCAGGTGATATTTTCTAGTCAGCTTTTTACAGCTATACTGCATCATTTTCAAGTGTTTAAACGTTTGGGTATTATGGCCCTTTAACACTTATAAACAATATATAATGATACAATAATTAAAAAGTCCATTGGGTATGTTAGTGCAATTATGCACACAAAAAAGCTTTAGTTTGTTGTTGCCAGATAACTCAGCATAACAACTCAGATTTGCTTCCTTTGAAAAGGAAATTACTTTTACAATTTACTTGTATTATCAAATTGACGTCCTTTGCATGGTATTATTTGTTTAAAAGAAGTTAGGTAGCTTCTGGATAAACTGTGCCAGCTGTTTTGCATGAATGCTTTTGGGCACTAGGTGGCAGCACTGTTTTCACAACCACAATATATACTATTGTTTAAAGGGACAGTCTACTTGAAAAATGTTATTGTCTAAAAAGATACATCTTTCAAAACTACTGCCATGTATTGCTCCATAATACTACATCCTTCTGAGCCTACCTACTATATTTTAAACAAAAATTACCAAATAAAAACAAAGCAAATTTTATAATGGAAGTACAAAAAATATTTAAATTTTTAAATTGTACAATCTATCTGCATCATGAAATTCATGTAACTCTATTTAAGGTTTCTAATGGTTTCCCCTTTAAAACATCAATGCGCTAAAAATTGCTGCATTCAAGTTATAAGAATTACTGCATTACTAGGCAATTATAATATATTTAAAGTATATGTAATAGAATACAAGTAGCTTTCTGTCTTCTTATACAGTACTTTCTTACACCAGTTTTATTTTTCATCTGTACCTTTTTTTCCCTTTTTACTATCCTAGATCTTTGATGCCAGTTAAAGGGACACTCAATCAACATTAAACTTTCACTATTCAGATAGAGCATGCCATTTTAAACAACTTTCCAATTTACTTCCATTAACTAAATGTGCACATTCTTTTTATATTTAAACTTTTTGAGTCACCAGCTCCTACTGAGCATGTGCAAGAATAAGTGTGTATACATTTGTGAATGGCTGATGGCTGTCACATGGTACGTGTATGCATTTGTGATTGGCTGATGGCTGTCACATGGTACAGGGGAAGTGGAAAAAGACAACTTTTAAAATTGTCAGAAAAAAAATCAACTACTCATTTGAAGTTCAGACTAAGTGCTATTGCATTGTCTTGTTATCTAGCATTTGTTGATTATGCAAATCTACTGTGTTGACTGGTCCTGCAGTATTGTAGTAAACCTAGTTTATGATGTTGGCCCTAAGTATAATAGACAGCAGGAAAACTTCAAAGTGCTGCTATTTTGGAGCAAATTAAACAGTACGTGAGACACCATGATATAAATCAATAATCTTGCTATACCGTAATGCAACAGATGAATTTAAACCCAAATCAATATGTTTCTCTTTAACAAACTGTCCGTGGCGATAAGAGATGGTATAATCGGTTAGTAAATAAAATGCACATACCATAGATCATCATCAAAAATAAACTCCAAGATGTAAAAAGACCACTCTATTAATTTTTATTTCTAATTCTTTGGTAATTAAGATGCATTATTTAGTGTAACAAGCTCTGTTTGTTCATAAGATAGAAGACATAGGGAGATATATAAAGATTCAAAGCTGCTATAGAGGGTTACAAATTGATGTATGAAGAAAATGATGTGGGTGGACTTCAGACTATAAGCAATGCTAGTTCTATGTTTATATCATTATTGCCAAATTTGAGATTTCTGCAAAGGCGCAATTTGCTCTATAGTTCCAGTTGAAGTTTTTGTTTGTAAAATCATATACAGAGTGTCTAATTAAAGAACAGTAACTGCATTACTAGCCAACTAAATACATGTAATATCCTTGCAGTCACTATCTGTTTACTGCTCCTATATGGACTGCAGAGTAAAATATTTCCTGATTTTTGATAGTTTGAATGCAAATATATGCTTTGTTTTAAATCAACAAAAGTTTTTTTCCCCATTGAATTTCCATATCGTTTTTAAAACCATATCAGGAGTTTCTAATAATTTCTGCAGCAGTTTTGCCTATCATCCAGTGAAACAATTAGATGTCTGGCTCATTGTAAAGATTGGTGACAATTTTGTTTAAAAAAATCTCCTATGCTTATTTTAACAACAGATTTTTTTTATTCTAAAACAATGTGCAAAAACATAACATAATGCTCCTATTTAACTAAATCTGAATAATTTGCAGAGAGTATTTTAAAGGGACAGTCTACACCAGAATTGTTATTGTTTTAAAAGATAGATAATCCCTTTATTACCCATTCCCTAGTTTTGCATAACCAACACAGTTATATTTATATATTTTTTACCTCTGTGATTATCTTGTATCTAAGATTCTGCAGACTGCCCCTTTATTTCAGTTCTTTGACAGACTTGCAGTTTAGCCAATCAGTGATGGCTCCCAGGTAACTTCACGTGCACGAGCACAGTGTTATCTATATGAAAAACATGAACTAACACCCTCTAGTGGTGAAAAACCTGTTAAAATGCATTCTTAAGAGGCGGCCTTCAAGGTCTAAGAAATTAGCATATGAACCTCCTAGGTTAAGCTTTCAACTAAGAATACCAAGAGAACAAAGAAAAATTGGTGATACAAGTAAATTGGAAAATTGTTTAAAATGACATGCCCTATATGAATCATGAAAGTTTTTTTGGACTAGACTGTCCCTTTAAGGCCATTTGGGGCTAGATTACAAGTCGAGCACAAAATATCACTTTTGCAAAAGCGATATTTGCGCTCCACTCATAAATAACAGCACACGCAAATGTATGCTGGTATTACAAGTATTACTTCACGTTCACATTAATCGGAAGCATTGCGCTCAAGAGAGACTCGTTCTCATTCCATTAGACACAACTGGGAACCTAGCGCAGCTAAGGGAGTAAGTTGCCCAGTGATGGGCAGCAGTTGTAAATAAATATATATATGCATGAATATATATATATATATATTTATGTATTTATATGAGTATATACACATATTAACACATAAATATATATGTATATAAGCATATACATAAATATTTATAGAGAACACACAGTTCCTCATACACCGCAATATAAAGGCATTTTTCAGTGCTGTTTTTTTTTCTAACACCCCACACCCGCCAACTTTAACCCCATTAAACTGCTTTGTGCAGTTTTTTTATAACAAAAAAAATGCTCATATTGAATGTGTGATAATCCTGTGCAGTCAGTCAGTAGCTGCTGGCTGACAAGTAACATTTTCAATGCCACCACTTACAAACCAATAGAAGAAAATGCAGTGATTTTAGCATTGCCAGACAAAGGGTTTCATGCACCCCAGAGCAAGCCTTAACATTTGCCCGTCCCCCCACTTGTTGTTGCTCTCACTCACAGGCCAGTGGCTTTTTGCTGCCTCTGCCAAGGCTGCTGTCTCTGTCCGAGAAGCACTGATGCAGATGCCAGTACCTTGTGCAGCCAGCTGAAACCTAGGTTCACCTAATGCACAGGGTGGCCCTCGATTATTTTTGTCTAATACCCTATAACAACATCTGTATGCAGAAAGAAGAAATCTATCAAGACCTAAACTGCTGTTCACTTGTGATTTCTCTGCTGTCCTATCCCTGCTGTGCTTTAAAGCTGCATAGAACAGTATGACTAGGATCTTATTGTGAGACTGAAATGTTACACTTTATATGGCATATGAGCAGTAACTAAGACAGAATTCGAAAATAGCTTACTGAATCACAAGAACATGTGTAATAAAGCAATTGTCAGGATTGTAATTTATCACAATAAGTGTTAAAGGGACATAAAACCCCATATTTTTCTTTCATTATTTAGATAGAGACAATTTTAAACAACTTTCCAATTTACTTATATTGTTTAATGTGCTTCCTTTTCTTGTTATCCTTTGCTGAAAGATTTATCTAGGTAAGCTCAGGAGCAGCAAAGAACCTATCTTCTAGCTGCTGATTGGTGGCTGAATATATATGCTGATTGTCATTGGCTCACCCATGTTTTCAGTTAGAAACCAGTAGTGCACTGCTGCTCCTTCAACAAATGATGCCAAGAGAATAAAACAAATTAGATAATATAAGTAAATTGGAAAGTTGTTTAATATTGTAATCTCTATCTGAATCATAAAAAAAAAAAATTGGGTTTTGTGTCCCTTTAACTTCTAAATAATCCATAAAACAACCAGACCCTTAATTTAGCAGATTATCAAGGTAATCACTGCACAGCAACTACATATAAGTAGTAAAGTTTAAAATGTTTTATGGGGAAATGACCTGCACTACCTGATTTATCTTGTGTTGTACCTTTAAACAAAACATGACAAAGGCCCATTGCCTACAGACATCCTGCATTATGGAAAACCTCTGGAAAATGTGGGGACGGATGTGCAAAAAAACATCCCCAAGACTTATGCAGGCAAACTGTCAAAGAAATATCAGAACAGCCAGAAACAGTTATAACATTTAGAGATTAAATGGTATAGAAAATAAAACACTGTAGCTCCTAGTAATTTTTAATAAATAAATACAATTTAAAAAAAATATTTTTAACATATCTGTACTTTTTACAACATATCAATAAAATATGGTAGTAAGGAACTTTAAGGGGACAGAAGACTCAAAACATTGCTGCCATACCTATGAAAAAGCATTATTTAAACATGTTAACAATATTTTCTTTGTAAAAATGTAAGATAAAGCTGATTAATGTAATTATGAAAATAACAGGAAGTGGTACAAGGCCTTAAGGCCTGAGTGCTCACTGGCTTTGGGGCAGATCTCCCATTAATTGATTGCAATACATTTTAAAATAATCTCTTTTAGATGCAACAAAGAAAAAATGTATTGGTGTACTTTTTTATTACGAGACGTAAAAACAGTGAAATAATTTAGACGTTCCCACTTTCTAAGCCTAGTTCCTTTAAAAGGAAGGCGAGCTGCAGGCAGAATAGAGGTGCTCAGCAGGAATATAATGGGGCGCTCCTTATAATCGTCTCATACAACACTACAAAAGAAGTAACATCAATGTTTGATGACATGCGAATCTGTTCATCTTGTCTTCTCTCTTACTTTACATTATAAACCTGCAGCTCTCCTTTAATGTACAAGCCTTGAATTATAAATGAGAGCACAGCTGCGGCTCCTGTAATGGACAAGACAGTACCCCCTCACTGTGCTTAATTGATCTTGGAAGTAGCTAGCTGGGAGAAAACGTCTCTTTCTATTTCCAGCATTTTCAAAATTGCAGTTTTGTTTTGTTTCTTTGGAATTTTTTTACCTAAAATAAGCGTAAAATTGATAGTGAAAATGGGAAGGTTTAAAGCAATGAAAAAAAAGAATTGCTCTTTTGTCATTCTGCCAGAGGCGACAGTCATTCATAGAAAACTTTCCCAAACTATTTAACAAAGAAAATACAAGAGATGTTGAAAAAGTGTTAAAGGTCAGTAAATGGCCTCCCAGCAGGAATATCAGTGACTTTTCTTCCACGTTGGTGTCAATCCTCTGAGCAAGATTACTCAGCCACAAAAACACACTAAAATTTATTAAACTGTCAGGGATCAAGAAAACAAGACAAATCTTGTTAACATGTGTTTCTGTAAAGACAAAATGACATTTATTCATTGTTTGTTCAACCTATGTGTATCTTCCAACCAGCCCGCGTTCTGCAGGATTGTCACGAGTTCATAGGTATGTCCTGCTTTCCAACCTGCAGCCACTCAGTGTCTCACTTGAAGAGACTGCCCAAAACCACACTCAGACATGCCTACAAACCTCCCAGACACGCAAACAAACCATATGTATCCCTCCCCATTTACAAATTAGATACACAATATCTCACAGTTTTTGCTTCCATACTGTTAGATATTGAATGAATAATTTGCATATCTTACCCAGAGTTCTCTGGTGTATTGATAACAAAGTATGCAGATTGCTTCCATGAAAAAGCAAACAGGAATACTTGCTCAGCTGTGCTGATTGAATATACAATACTTTTTATGGTTCTTACTGATATGTAATGGAAGCTTTTGACCTCAAAGTTTTGTCTACTCCATAGCTTAAAGGGACACTGTACCCCAATTTTTTCTGTCATGATTCAGATGGAGCATGCAATTTTAAGCATCTTTCTAATTTACTCCTATTGTCAAATGTTCTTTATTCTCTTGGTATCTATATTTGAAAAGCAAGAATTTAAGTTTAGATTCCGGCCCATTTTTGGTGAACAACCTGGGTTGTCCTTGCTGATTGGACAGCACCAATAAACAAGTGCTGTCCATGGTTCTGAACCACAAATTGGCTGGCTCCTTAGCTTAGATGTCTTCTTTTTCAAATAAAGAAAGCAAGAGAACGAAGAAAAATTGATAATAGGAGTAAATTAGAAAGTTGCTTAAAATTGCTTGCTCTACTTGAATCACAAAAGAAAAAATTTGGGTTCAGTGTCCCTTTAAATGAATATTGTGTTTCGCCTAGAAATAAGCTTCACTAATCAGCAAAACAAACTTATTTTCTGCTGAGAGTTAATAAACTTGAAACAGCTGTCCAGAAGTGGTTTTTGTTTTGCAGCACTTTACCCCATAACAGAATTCAGTGGTCAGACACAGAATGGAAGCAAAAACTGTGAGATAGAAAAACATAGATGTTGGCAGATAAGAGCCATAGGCCCATCAAGTCTGTCTGATATTTCCTAAAGGTAAAAACTTATCTAGTTTGTAGGATAGCCTTATGCATATCCCAGGAATTCTTAAAGTCCCCCACAGTGTTTGTCATTACCACCTCTTGTGGAAGTTTATTCCATGAATCAATCACCTTTTTACATTGTATATATCATTTGAATATCTCACCCAGAGTTCTCTGGTGAATTGGTAACAATGTATACAGACAACTTCTATAAGTTGTCCGCTGCAATTTCTAAGTCGTCTAGGACTAGTGAACCACTGGAAATGATAAGCCCTGTATATATATATATATATATATATATATATATATATATACACATTAAGGGTACTCTGTCCCTTTCCTTCAAAGTACTCTTAATGTGTTTCCACTGACTTGTTATACCATCTGCAGAGTTTGAAATGTATGGGGAATTGCTCTTTTATGTATATTTTTGTGTATTAAATAGTTTCCCCCCTTCATAAAACCCCAATTAAATGGATTTAACTTGTAGGGAGAGCACTCTTAATTAGTTTATCTGTCTAATTATTTCCAAAAGGTCCTCCTTATTTCACACTGTTTACTCAAACACCAATACAAAGGACCTGATGATCAAAAACTGGCCGGAATAATGCGAAATCTTTGGGGTCTTTTTATAACATTATATTGCAATGTATAAGTTTCTCCTTTACAGTCAGAGCCCTACATTGCAAAATAAACAGTTCTCAAGTTAGAATTTGCCTTTATAAAATTATTTGAGGGATCTCACAGTACAAAAGAGACTTCTGATGAAACTTTAGATCTGGCCCATAGAGAGAACAATGGAAAATAAACATTTCAGAATTTGGAGCATCATCTAAACATTCTCGTTTTTCTATAACCAGTACTTAAAGGGCCATAATACCCAAATGTTGAAACACTTGAAAGTGACGCTGCATAGCTGTAAAAAGCTGACTAGAAAATATCACCTTAATATCTCTATGTAAAAAAGAAAGATATTTTACCTCAAAAGTTCCTCAGTAGCCACATCCCATTGTAAAGGACTTCTAAGCAGCAAATCAGTATGTCTGTCCTGAGACAGCTAATGGAGTGAGCCTCGTGCAATCTCATGTTATTTCCCTATTCAGTTTAAAGGAAGTTTACTATGAAATCTCATGAGAGTTAAGTCAAATCTCATGAGATCACAGTAAAAAAGTTCAGGACCTCAGCACTGCAGTGCTGATGCTGATTGGCAGCTGTTCATTTCTTCATTTTTTTTTTTTTACCTGCAGCTGGGAGCAGCTGAGTATAACCTTTTACACAGAACTTACTCTGGTGAGCTGAGGAAATTGTGAGGTAAAATATCTTCCTTTTTTACATAGAGATGCTCAGGTGATATTTTCCTGTCAGCTTTTTACAGTTATACTGCATCAGTTTCAAGTGATTTAGCATATGAGTATTATGTCCCTTTAAGGTAATTACATTTTCAGTATAGATGGGGATACAACTGGCAAAATTAGCTATTTTCAAATGACAAAATGAAGGTAAATGAGATGTTTGTAAACAATGTAACTGATAGCAGATAAAATAGATTAAATGAGAAAAAAAAAATGCATGATAGAAATATTTTGGGTTTTATCAGCTTTTAACCCCTTACTCACTTGCATTAAGAATAAGCTTAGAGAAACTGAAAGCTTAGAGCAACAAAAATAATAAGGTACTTTTGTTATTTATCAACTTCTATTAATTATTAATAACTACACACTAAATATCACATTTTTATCCACACACTGACGAAAAAATGTCTTCGTATAATTGCTTTAAAAGTCATACAAATTAATACTTTAGGCAAGTGAGACCACACTAAGGGCTAGATTTATCAAAGGCTAGGCGAACTCTGTATGTTCTTCGCCTGTAACTGCGCCCCAGCTCGCCTCTGGAGAGGCGCACATGTGCGCCTAAATTTATCAAAAAAATAGACGTAACTTTGTGCAGGCGAGCTGGGGCGTAGTAATGATAAATTGCGCCTGTCGGGAACAGCATTTACTCCCTATTTACTCCCTATAAATATGTGCGCCACCATGTTTTGATTATTAAAAAAACGTTTTTTAGGTAACTAATTAGCTAATATTTATATTACACAATGTTTCTGTGCTGTTTGTGCCTTAAGTTGACACAAAAATTAATATATCAATAGATCGATATATACATATAAAACTTTTAGTACCATATGCGCCTGTGGAAGCGCAAATTACTGGGAATAACAGTATCTTCTTTGCGCTGAACTTTTGAAAAATTAGTTGAAAGAGTAAAGTACGGCATCTCAAGATGTAAAAGCATGTATTATAATGGTGTTCGACTCAGTCTGTATGGCGAAATATACAACACACAATTACAGCCGGAATTATCGGCGCAAAGCAATGATGAATAAGTAACTGGGCGTATTTGTAGGTCGGGCTGTTAAATTACACCTATTACTAATGTATATTGGTGCACTCGGGAGTGCGCCTGTGCACCTAGGCGAATGCAAGTGAAGTGCAAAGAAGTTTCTTTCAGATTTGCGCAATTATAGGCGCAGAGTGCTTTGATAAATATGAGGATCCGTTTGTATGCGTTATTTTGGACGATATTAGAGGAGAATGGCTTTGATAAATCTAGCCCTAAGTTCTATAAAAATCTGGAATTCCCAGCATGCAGCTAACTGCCTCCCACAAAAAGCAATGAAGCAAATGTAACAGGGAGTTCTTGAAACACATATCAACATGTTTTTAAGGAAATACATATCAAATAGTCCTTTTTAACATTAAAATAAGTGAGTTGTGTATTTTGATATAAATTTGCCATCTTACATTTGATAACATAAAACAATGAGACCGTAAGATGTAAAATATAAAGTGCGTGATTGCTAAATGTCATTTCTCTATGATGCGGTTATTGTTTCCTTTTTTCTCACGTTTCCTAAAGATCTCATTAGCTATACGAGATATTAAGTATCTGTCTATTAAATATATATACATACTAGGCGATACGCCAGCCCAGAGGGCAGTCTATTTTTTAAGAACTACAAACCCCAAAGCTAATATTACAAAAAATAAAAATGTAAAATTACAGAAAAAATGAACAAAGCTATCCAAAATAAAAAATTTAAACCTAAACTAATACCCCTATAAAATTAAAAAATCCCCCAAAATAAAAACACTCCCCACAAGGATTCTTAAAACAATATGTAAAATATAATTCAGCCTCAATTAATGAACTTTAATGTTATTTTAATTTAAAAATACATTGCATTTCCCAGTTGTATCTCTATGTTGTATCCTTGAGAAATAATCTATGTAATTCAATATACATAACTTTTACATTGGTGGGGGAAACCTTCTTTTTGTCCAGTTCTTATTTAGTTCAGTATATGATATGTACGTTGATAGAACATTGTGTCTTTACCTTGTGTAAAACTACAAGAGACAGCAGCTGCTAGATTCTGCGGGCATGCCCCACCCTGCCAAATGGACTTTTCACATAGTAGTATATTTTCTTCATTGCCACGGCAACGTACATCATTCCAAAGTGCAGGAGATAGACTTTGTCCAGACAATAGGATCTTCTTAGAAGTACCTTTATCCCTGTTGGATGATAAATGTATTTATTGTTTTTTTTTAATTTAGTGTCACATGTATTCATCATTTTGTGGATGATTGTGCTTATACATTACAACTTAAAGGGATATGAAACACAAAAACTTTCTTTTGTGATTCAGACACAGCAAACAATTGGAAAAAAACTTTTCAATTTACTTTTATTATCAAATTTGTTTTGTTTCCATTATTTTCTTTATTTAAGAGATACTTAGATGGGCATCAATAGCTGCTTTTCAACAAAAGATACCAAGAGAACAAATACAATTTGATAATAAAAATAAAATTAGAAAAGACAAGCTCTATCTTAATAATGAAAGAAAAATTTGGAGCTTCATATCCCTTTAATGAAGAAATCAAGTTTAAAAAACATTATCAGAAATTATTAGCAGGCCATGAGCAAAATTAAACCTTTAAACGTCTGATACGGCAAACAGCATTAGGATAAAGTTATAACCTTGCTGGGGGGGTATATTGTAGTTGTATTTGCTCCATATTTATTTATTTTAGTATTTGTTCCATATTTATTTACTTTAGTTTTTTAAATGCTGCAATCAGTTTAACACTGTAGAAAGAAAACATAAACATCTATTACATTGTTTTAGGGAATTTCTAATGGAAATATTTGAGCAATTATGTTTTTCAATCTTTTAATATGTAAAAGTATATATATTAATTAAGAAATTGTTGATTTCTGTTTTAGCAAATTTTTCATCTGACATCAAGAAGAACAGAGTGGGTTTTTCCATAAAATCGTGAAAAGAGTAAAAGTTAGATAGATAATCCAAAGTTGCCGAACTAAATGTACAGACCGTTATTTAAAAAACCCAGTGTACAGACCATGATTTCCACACGTCACTCTCACTGTTCACAACATGTTTTCTCTTTGCCACAACTGTAAGAAGATCTCAGCTTTAAGTAAACAAGACTGAACAGCAAATACTTAAATCCTGATCACTACAACCTGATTGATAAAGCGCATTCCTAAAGCGGAGAATACTGTATTTCATAATCCCACAAATCTGAGTATAAAATAAAAACAAGGATATTAAGTGCGTGATTACTAAATGACATTTCTCTATGATGCGGTTATTATTTCCATTTTTTTCACGTTTCCTAAAGATCTCATTAGCTGTACGAGATATCAAGGATCTGTCTATTAAATACATATCCATATGTAAATGTCTGTACCTCCCAATGCCAAGGGATATTCCATAATGCTGAATATAGGTTTAATACATCTAGACCATATCTTGATATTTAGATCTAAAATGGTATTTGAGTGTATTGCTCACACACAAGATAATACAAGTATTCCAAAGCATCTTGTAATACAGGCATATATGTTGAAACAGACATGTTTGCACATTATCATCACCCTTTGTGTGATCAATTTGTTGTGCCCATTTTGT